>NC_069504.1:741130937-741490104 GCF_027579735.1 Bombina bombina | reverse complement strand
GCTTTTCCTTTCTCTTCCTAACTTCGGTCGAATGACTGGAGTGGGAGGGAAGGGAGGAGCTATATATACAGCTCTGCTGTGGTGCTCTTTGCCTCCTCCTGCTGACCAGGAGGCGATATCCCATAAGTAAGGATGAAATCCGTGGACTCGTCATATCGTAAAAGAAATAAATGTATCAGGTAAGCATAAATTTCCTTATTATTACTATTGCCTATTACTGAGTTACCAGGGTCCTCTATTGAGTAAGTCTGCTACTCTGTGTGTAACTAGGACTGAGTTTGTTCAGAGCTTTCAGACTAAGGTAAATAGAATGTTTGAGCTTTGGTTTATTAATTATAAATAGAGGAGGATTCTGTTACCAGCACTTTAAGTCTAGCAATGTAACCAGCTTTTATTTTAAAATTGTCAAAATTAGTTAAATGGACATAAAAGTGCAAAAAAGAAAACGGTCTAATGTGTTGCATCATTTTATTTTTGCAGAAAGATCCAGATAGAGCTTGTGATTCTAAACAACTTTCCAATTTACTTCTATTATCTAATTTGTTTTGTTCTTTTGGTATCCTTTGTTGAAAAGGATACCTAAGTAGGCTCAGGAGCTGCGGATTGGTGGCTGCACATATATGCCTCATGTTATTGGCTTACCCAATATGTTAACTAGCTGCCAGTAATGCATTGCTGCATCTTCAACAAAGGATACCAAAAGAATGACACAAATTAGATCATAGAAGTAAATTGGAAAGTTGTTTAAAATTGTATGGTCTATCTGAATTATGAAAGAAAAGTTTGGAGTTTCATGTCCCTTTAAGTTACCAATCTGTAAAATCTGAATTTTTGCAGTTTTAAAAATGTATTCAATATTTTTTTATGGTTATATATTGTATTCTTGTTCATTTTTCTGTTGTTGCATATAGTACACAATTGTACAAAGTGCCAAGATATTGCTTTCTATCCTTCTAAAATTGAATAACATATGTAAAGAATCCTACATTTATTGGGAAGGTGACTGGATGCTAAATGCAGAACCATTTAGGAGATAGTTACTCCCGTGTTTTTTTGTACTATGTATTCTATGGAAGATTACACAAAAATGTATTTTTTGTATTTATTTTTTTACGAGGCATGGCAAGGAGGTACGTTTTTTAACTTTTTTAAAAGGTAAAAAAGTGATATTTGAAGTATATTTGATATTGTAATAACTACTTTACAATGTTATGGAAGTTTGTTCGTTAGGAATAGCTTTTGCAAAAAATGAAACATGTACAGTTTTGAGTCCCTTTAAGATGCCATAAATAAATACGATTTATTAAGGCCCAAATTCAGCTGTAAGCAGCTGTTTCCGGAAACATTAGTTAAGAAGCAGTGGTCTTAAAGGGACACTGAACCCAATTTTTTTCTGTTGTGATTCAGATAGAGCAGTGTTTTTCAACTAGTGTGCCGTGAGAGATCCTCAGGTGTGCCACGGCAGACTGACAACAGTGTGACATATTTTTTAAACTTTGCTTGTTTTTTACTCCCAGTGCAGGGATAGTTTGTAGGAGGCATGGCATAACAGCACAATACATACAGGGGGTAGTTATCAAGCCGTCAACCTCAAATACGCTGGAATTCCGCAGCGTATTTGTGGCGAGGCTGATTCGCCTTAGTTATCAAAGGCTCGAGACCGGCAAAAGTAGAATTTTGTGACGTAAACTTCGATCCGCCGGACTCAGTCCGACACAGATCGATTCTTATGTCACTCCAGATGTTCCGCACACAACTGCGACACAATCTCACTACTTTTGCTAGTTATCAAATGACTAGCAGGTACGCTCAGCACTTTTACGGCCCAGCGTACCTGGTTTTCAAACCGCCACCCCTGGAGGCGGCGGATCCCATAGGAATCAATGGGAGTCTGACCATAGCGAAAGTACAAGTTTGCTGCTGACAGACATCCCATTGATTTCTATGGGAGCTGTCTGCACCTAACACCCTAACATGTACCCCGAGTCTAAACACCCCTAATCTGTCCCCCCTACACCGCCGCAACTAAATAAAGTTATTACCCCCTAAACCGCCGCTCCCGGAGCCCACCGCAAGCTACTCTATACATATTAACCCCTAAACCGCCGCTCCCAAGCCCACCGCAACTATAATAAATGTATTAACCCCTAAACCGCCGCTCCCTGAACCCGCCGCAACCTATATTAAATTTATTAACCCCTATCCTGCCCCCCCTACACCGTCGCCACCTATATTAAATTTATTAACCCCTATCCTGCCCCCCTACACCGTCGCCACCTATATTAAATTTATTAACCCCTAACCTGCCCCCCACTACACCGCTGCCACTGTAATAAAATGACTAACACTAACACCCCCCTAACTTAAATATTAATTAAATAAATCTAAATAATATTTCTATTATTAACTAAGTTAATCCTATTTAAAACTAAATACTTACCTGTAAAATAAACCCTAATATAGCTACAATATAAATAATAATTATATTGTAGCTCTCTTAGGATTTATTTTTATTTTACAGGCAACTTTCAATTTATTTTAACCAGGTTCAATAGCTAATAAATAGTTATTAACTATTTAATAGCTACCTAGCTAAAATAAAGAGAAATGTACCTGTAAAATAAAAACTAACCTAAGTTACAATTACACCTAACACTACACTATACTTAAATAAATTATTCCTATTTAAAACTAAATACTTACCTGTAAAATAAACCCTAAGATAGCTACAATATAATTAATAATTACATTGTAGCTAGCTTAGGATTTATATTTATTTTACAGGTAACTTTGTATTTATTTTAGCTAGTTAGAATAGTTATTAAATAGTTATTAACTATTTAATAACTACCTAGCTAAAAGAAATACAAAATTACCTGTAAAATAAATCCTAACCTAAGTTACAATTAAACCTAATACTACACTATCATTAAATTAATTAAATTATCTACCTACAAATAACTACAATTAAATACAATTACATAGACTAACTAATGTACAAAAATAAAAAAAGCTAAGTTACAAAAAATAAAAAAATAAGTTACAAACATTTTAAAAATATTACAACAATTTTAAGCTACTTACACCTAATCTAAGCCCCCTAATAAAATAACAAACCCCCCAAAATAAAAAAATGCCCTACCCTATTCTAAATTAAATAAAGTTCAAAGCTCTTTTACCTTACCAGCCCTTAAAAGGGCCATTTGTGGGGCTTGCCCCAAAGAAAACTGCTCTTTTGCCTGTAAAAGAAAAATACAACCCCCCCAACATTAAAACCCACCACCCACATACCCCTAATCTAACCCAAACCCCCCTTGCAAAAACCTAACACTAATCCCCTGAAGATCATCCTACCTTGTGTTGTCTTCACTCAGCCGAGCAGCGATGGAACCGAAGTGGACATCCGGAGCGGAAGAAGTTAATCCTCCAAGCGGCGCTGAATAAATCTTCCATCCGATGAAGTCATCATCCAGGCGGCGCTGAAGAAGTCTTCGATCCGGGCGATGTCATCTTCCAAGAGGCGCTGAAGAGGTCTTCTATCCGGGCGATGTCATCTTCCAAGCCGGGTCTTGAATCTTCCTCCCGCCGACGCGGAACATCCTTCTTCACCGACGGACTACCGACGAATGAAGGCTCCTTTAAGGGACGTCATCCAAGATGGCGTCCCCTCAATTCCGATTGGCTGATAGGATTCTATCAGCCAATCGGAATTAAGGTAGGAAAAATCTGATTGGCTGATGGAATCAGCCAATCAGATTCAAGTTCAATCCGATTGGCTGATCCAATCAGCCAATCAGATTGAGCTTGCATTCTATTGGCTGTTACGAATTGAGGGGACGCCATCTTGGATGACGTCCCTTAAAGGAGCCTTCATTCGTTGGTAGTCCGTCGGTGAAGAAGGATGTTCCGCGTCGGCGGGAGGAAGATTCAAGACCCGGCTTGGAAGATGACATCGCCCGGATAGAAGACCTCTTCAGCGCCTCTTGGAAGATGACATCGCCCGGATCGAAGACTTCTTCAGCACCGCCTGGATGATGACTTCATCGGATGGAAGATTTCTTCAGCGCCGCTTGGAGGATTAACTTCTTCCGCTCCGGATGTCCACTTCGGTTCCATCGCTGCTCGGCTGAGTGAAGACGACTCAAGGTAGGATGATCTTCAGGGGATTAGTGTTAGGTTTTTGTAAGGGGAGTTTGGGTTAGATTAGGCGTATGTGGGTGGTGGGTTTTAATGTTGGGGGGGTTGTATTTTTTTTTTACAGGCAAAAGAGCAGTTTTGTTTGGCGCAAGCCCCACAAATGGCCCTTTTAAGGGCTGGTAAGGTAAAAGAGCTTTGAACTTTATTTAATTTAGAATAGGGTAGGGCATTTTTTTTATTTTGGGGGGGTTTGTTATTTTATTAGGGGGCTTAGATTAGGTGTAAGTAGCTTAAAATTGTTGTAATATTTTTAAAATGTTTGTAACTTATTTTTTTATTTTTTTGTAATTTAGCTTTTTTTATTTTTTGTACTTTAGTTAGTCTATGTAATTGTATTTAATTGTAGTTATTTGTAGGTAGTTTATTTAATTAATTTAATGATAGTGTAGTATTAGGTTTAATTGTAACTTAAGTTAGGATTTATTTTACAGGTAATTTTGTATTTCTTTTAGCTAGGTAGTTATTAAATAGTTAATAACTATTTAATAACTATTCTAACTAGCTAAAATAAATACAAAGTTACATGTAAAATAAATATAAATCCTAAGATAGCTACAATGTAATTATTAATTATATTGTAGCTATCTTAGGGTCTATTTTACAGGTAAGTATTTAGTTTTAAATAGGAATAATTTATTTAAGTATAGTGTAGTGTTAGGTATAATTGTAACTTAGGTTAGTTTTTATTTTACAGGTACATTTCAGTTTATTTTAGCTAGGTAAGCTATTAAATATTTAATAACTATTTAATAGCTATTGTACCTAGTTAAAATAAATTGAAAGTTACCTGTAAAATAAAAATAAATCCTAAGATAGCTACAATATAATTATTATTTATATTGTAGCTATATTAGGGTTTATTTTAAAGGTAAGTATTTAGTTTTAAATAGGATTAATTTAGTTAATAAGAGTAATATTATTTAGATTTATTTAATTAATATTTAAGTTAGGGGGGCGTTAGGGTTAGGGTTAGACTTAGGGGTTAATAATTTTATTACAGTGGCGGCGGTGTAGTGGGGGGCAGGATAGGGGTTAATAAATTTATTATAGGTGACGACGGTGTAGGGGGGGCAGTATAGGGGTTAATAGGTTTAATATAGGTTGCGGCGGGTTCAGGGAGCGGCGGTTTAGGGGTTAAACTATTTATTTAGTTGCTGCGAGGTGCGGGATCAGCAGGATAGGGGTTAATAATTTTATTATAGAGGGCGACGGTATAGGGGGGGCAGGATAGGGGTTAATAGGTATACTGTAGGTGGCAGCGGTGTCCGGGAGCGGCGGTTTAGGGGTTAATACATTTATCAGAGTTGCGGCAGGGTCTAGGAGCGGCGGTTTAGGGGTTAATACATTTATAAGAGCTGCGGCAGGGTCTAGGAGCGGCGGTTTAGGGGTTAATACATTTATAAGAGTTGCGGCAGGGTCTAGGAGCGGCGGTTTAGGGGTTAGTAACTTTATTGAGTTGCGGGAGGCTCCAGGGGGGCGCCGGTATAGGGATAGAACAGTGTAGTTTAGTGTGGGTGCTTAGTGACAGGCTAGCAATAAAGCTGGGAAAAAGCCGAAGAGCAGCGAGATCGGATGAGTGATAACTCTCACAGTCCGCTGCTCATCGCCCCGCGGCTTTTTGACAGCTTTATTTGATAACTTAGGCGAACGTATTCAAGGTCCGCGGCGGCGAAGGTAGGCAAGCTTAGGCGGGCGTATTGGGCCGGCGAAGGCAGAAAAGTAGACGGCTTGATAACTACCCCCCACAGTATGTGTGTGTTTGTGTGTATGTGTATATATATATACAGGGAGTGCAGAATTATTAGGCAAGTTGTATTTTTGAGGATTAATTTTATTATTGAACAACAACCATGTTCTCAATGAACCCAAAAAACTCATTAATATCAAAGCTGAATATTTTTGGAAGTAGTTTTTAGTTTGTTTTTAGTTTTAGCTATTTTAGGGGGATATCTGTGTGTGCAGGTGACTATTACTGTGCATAATTATTAGGCAACTTAACAAAAAACAAATATATACCCATTTCAATTATTTATTTTTACCAGTGAAACCAATATAACATCTCAACATTCACAAATATACATTTCTGACATTCAAAAACAAAACAAAAACAAATCAGTGACCAATATAGCCACCTTTCTTTGCAAGGACACTCAAAAGCCTGCCATCCATCCAGTGTTTTGATCTGTTCACCATCAACATTGCGTGCAGCAGCAACCACAGCCTCCCAGACACTGTTCAGAGAGGTGTACTGTTTTCCCTCCTTGTAAATCTCACATTTGATGATGGATCACAGGTTCTCAATGGGGTTCAGATCAGGTGAACAAGGAGGCCATGTCATTAGATTTTCTTCTTTTATACCCTTTCTTGCCAGCCACGCTGTGGAGTACTTGGACGCGTGTGATGGAGCATTGTCCTGCATGAAAATCATGTTTTTCTTGAAGGATGCAGACTTCTTCCTGTACCACTGCTTGAAGAAGGTGTCTTCCAGAAACTGGCAGTAGGACTGGGAGTTGAGCTTGACTCCATCCTCAACCCGAAAAGGCCCCACAAGCTCATCTTTGATGATACCAGCCCAAACCAGTACTCCACCTCCACCTTGCTGGCGTCTGAGTCGGACTGGAGCTCTCTGCCCTTTACCAATCCAGCCACGGGCCCATCCATCTGGCCCATCAAGACTCACTCTCATTTCATCAGTCCATAAAACCTTAGAAAAATCAGTCTTGAGATATTTCTTGGCCCAGTCTTGACGTTTCAGTTTGTGTGGCTTGTTCAGTGGTGGTCGTCTTTCAGCCTTTCTTACCTTGGCCATGTCTCTGAGTATTGCACACCTTGTGCTTTTGGGCACTCCAGTGATGTTGCAGCTCTGAAATATGGCCAAACTGGTGGCAAGTGGCATCTTGGCAGCTGCACGCTTGACTTTTCTCAGTTCATGGGCAGTTATTTTGCGCCTTGGTTTTTCCACACGCTTCTTGCGACCCTGTTGACTATTTTGAATGAAACGCTTGATTGTTCGATGATCACGCTTCAGAAGCTTTGCCATTTTAAGAGTGCTGCATCCCTCTGCAAGATATCTCACTATTTTTGACTTTTCTGAGCCTGTCAAGTCCTTCTTTTGACCCATTTTGCCAAAGGAAAGGAAGTTGCCTAATAATTATGCACACCTGATATAGGGTGTTGATGTCATTAGACCACACCCCTTCTCATTACAGAGATGCACATCACCTAATATGCTTAATTGGTAGTAGGCTTTCGAGCCTATACAGCTTGGAGTAAGACAACATGCATAAAGAGGGTGATGTGGTCAAAAACATAATTTATGCTTACCTGATAAATTTATTTCTCTTGTAGTGTAGTCAGTCCACGGGTCATCCATTACTTATGGAATATATCTCTCCCTAACAGGAAGCTGCAAGAGGATCACCCAAGCAGAGCTGCTATATAGCTCCTCCCCTCACATGTCATATTCAGTCATTCGACCAAAGCAGACGAGAAAGGAGAAACCATAGGGTGCAGTGGTGACTGGAGTTTAATTAAAATTTAGATCTGCCTTAAAGACAGGGCGGGCCGTGGACTGACTACACTACAAGAGAAATAAATTTATCAGGTAAGCATAAATTATGTTTTCTCTTGTGTGTAGAGAAGTGTAGTCAGTCCACGGGTCATCCATTACTTATGGAATACCAATACCAAAGCTAAAGTACACGGATGAAGGGAGGGACAAGGCAGGAACATTAAACAGAAGGAACCACTGCCTGAAGTACCTTTCTCCCAAAAATAGCCTCCAAAGAAGCAAAAGTGTCAAATTTGTAAAATTTTGAAAAGGTGTGAAGCGAAGACCAAGTCGCAGCCTTGCAAATCTGTTCAACAGAGGCCTCATTTTTAAAGGCCCAGGTGGAAGCCACAGCTCTAGTAGAATGAGCTGTAATCCTTTCAGGATGCTGCTGTCCAGCAGTCTCATAGGCTAAACGTATTATGCTACAAAGCCAAAAAGAGAGAGAGGTAGCCGAAGCCTTTTGACCTCTTCTCTGTCCAGAGTAAACGACAAACAGGGAAGAAGTTTGACGAAAATCTTTAGTTGCCTGCAAATAGAACTTCAGGGCACGGACTACGTCCAGATTATGCAAAAGTCGTTCCTTCTTTGAAGAAGGGTTAGGACACAGTGATGGAACAACAATCTCTTGATTGATATTCCTGTTAGTAACTACCTTAGGTAAGAACCCAGGTTTAGTGCGCAGAACTACCTTGTCTGAATGAAAAATCAGATAAGGAGAATCACAATGTAAGGCAGATAACTCAGAGACTCTTCGAGCCGAGGAAATAGCCATCAAAAACAAAACCTTCCAGGATAACAGCTTGATATCAATGGAATGAAGGGGTTCAAATGGAACGCCTTGAAGAACATTAAGAACTAAGTTTAAGCTCCACGGCGGAGCAACAGTCTTAAACACAGGCTTAATCCTAGTTAAAGCCTGACAAAAAGCCTGAACGTCTGGAACTTCAGCCAGACGTTTGTGTAGAAGAATAGACAGAGCAGAAATCTGTCCCTTTAACGAACTAGCAGATAAGCCCTTTTCTAAACCCTCTTGTAGAAAGGACAATATCCTAGGAATCCTAACCTTACTCCATGAGTAACTCTTGGATTCGCACCAATATAAATATTTACGCCATATCTTATGGTAAATTTTTCTGGTAACAGGCTTCCTAGCCTGTATTAAGGTATCAATAACCGACTCCGAGAAGCCACGCTTTGATAGAATCAAGCGTTCAATCTCCATGCAGTCAGCCTCAGAGAAATTAGATTTGGATGGTTGAAAGGACCCTGAATTAGAAGGTCCTGTCTCAGAGGCAGAGACCACGGTGGACAGGACGACATGTCCACTAGGTCTGCATACCAGGTCCTGCGTGGCCACGCAGGCGCTATCAGAATCACCGAAGCTCTCTCCTGTTTGATCTTGGCAATCAAACGAGGAAGCATCGGGAATGGCGGAAACACATAAGCCATGTTGAAGACCCAAGGGGCTGTCAGAGCATCTATCAGCACCGCTCCCGGGTCCCTGGACCTGGATCCGTAACAAGGAAGCTTGGCGTTCTGACGAGACGCCATGAGATCCAGATCTGGTTTGCCTCAACGATGAATCAGTTGAGCAAAGACCTCCGGATGAAGTTCCCACTCCCCCGGATGAAAAGTCTGTCGACTTAGAAAATCCGCCTCCCAGTTCTCCACGCCTGGGATGTAAATCGCTGACAGGTGGCAAGAGTGAGACTCTGCCCAGCGAATTATCTTTGAGACTTCCAACATCGCTAGGGAACTTCTGGTTCCCTCTTGATGGTTGATGTAAGCCACAGTCGTGATGTTGTCCGACTGAAATCTGATGAACCTCAGAGTTGCTAACTGAGGCCAAGCTAGGAGAGCATTGAATATTGCTCTTAATTCCAGAATATTTATTGGGAGGAGTTTCTCCTCCTGAGTCCATAATCCCTGAGCTTTCAGGGAGTTCCAGACTGCGCCCCAGCCTAGAAGGCTGGCGTCTGTTGTTACAATCGTCCAATCTGGCCTGCGAAAGGTCATCCCCTTGGACAGATGTGGCCGAGAAAGCCACCATAGAAGAGAATCTCTGGTCTCTTGATCCAGATTTAGTAGGGAGGACAAATCTGAGTAATCCCCGTTCCACTGACTTAGCATGCACAATTGCAGCGGTCTGAGATGCAGGCGCGCAAATGGTACTATGTCCATTGCCGCTACCATTAAGCCGATTACTTCCATGCACTGAGCTACTGACGGGTGTGGAATGGAATGAAGGACACGGCAAGCATTTAGAAGTTTTAATAACCTGGCCTCTGTCAGGTAAATTTTCATCTCTACAGAATCTATAAGAGTCCCTAGAAAGGGAACTCTTGTAAGTGGTAATAGAGAACTCTTTTCCACGTTCACCTTCCACCCATGCGACCTCAGAAATGCCAGAACTATCTCTGTATGAGACTTGGCAGTTTGAAAACTTGACGCTTGTATCAGAATGTCGTCTAGGTACGGAGTCACCGCTATGCCTCACGGTCTTAGTACCGCCAGAAGTGAGCCCAGAACTTTTGTAAAGATTCTTGGAGCCGTAGCTAATCCGAAGGGAAGAGCTACAAACTGGTAATGCCTGTCTAGGAAAGCAAATCTTAGGTACCGATAATGATCCTTGTGAATCGGTATGTGAAGGTAGGCATCCTTTAAGTCCACTGTGGTCATGTACTGACCCTCTTGGATCATGGGAAGGATGGTTCGAATAGTTTCCATTTTGAATGATGGAACTCTTAGAAATTTGTTTAGGATTTTTAAGTCCAAGATTGGTCTGAAGGTTCCCTCTTTCTTGGGAACCACAAATAGATTTGAATAGAATCCCTGCCCGTGTTCCGTCCGCGGAACTGGGTGGATCACCCCCATTAGTAAGAGGTCTTGTACACAGCATAGAAACGCCTCTTTCTTTATTTGGTTTGCTGATAACCTTGAAAGATGAAATCTCCCTCGTGGAGGAGAAGTTTTGAAGTCCAGGAGATATCCCTGAGATATGATCTCCAACGCTCAGGGATCCTGGACATCTCTTGCCCAAGCCTGGGCGAAGAGAGAAAGTCTGCCCCCAACTAGATCCGTTTCCGGATAGGGGGCCCTCTCTTCATGCTGTCTTGGGGGCAGCAGCAGGTTTCTTGGCCTGCTTGCCCTTGTTCCAGGACTGGTTAACTTTCCAGCCCTGCCTGTAACGAGCAACAGCTCCTTCCTGTTTTGGAGCGGAGGAAGTTGATGCTGCTCCTGCCTTGAAGTTACGAAAGGCACGAAAATTAGACTGTTTGGCCTTTGATTTGGCCCTGTCCTGAGGTAGAGCATGGCCCTTACCTCCCGTAATGTCAGCTATAATTTCTTTCAAGCCGGGCCCGAATAAGGTCTGCCCTTTGAAAGGAATATTAAGCAATTTAGATTTAGAAGTCACGTCAGCTGACCAGGATTTAAGCCATAGCGCTCTGCGCGCTTGGATGGCGAATCCGGAGTTCTTAGCCGTAAGTTTGGTTAAATGTACGACGGCATCAGAAACAAATGCGTTAGCTAGCTTAAGTGCTTTAAGCTTGTTCATAATTTCATCCAATGGAGCTGTGCGAATGGCCTCTTCCAGAGACTCAAACCAGAATGCCGCCGCAGCAGTGACAGGCGCAATGCATGCAAGGGGCTGTAAGATAAAACCTTGTTGAACAAACATTTTCTTAAGGTAACCCTCTAATTTCTTATCCATTGGATCTGAAAAGGCACAACTATCCTCCACCGGGATAGTGGTACGCTTAGCTAAAGTAGAAACTGCTCCCTCCACCTTAGGGACCGTCTGCCATAAGTCTCGTGTGGTGGCGTCTATAGGAAACATTTTCCTAAATATGGGAGGAGGGGAAAAAGGCACACGAGGTCTATCCCACTCCTTGCTAATAATCTCTGTAAGCCTTTTAGGTATAGGAAACACGTCAGTACACACCGGTACCGCATAGTATCTATCCAACCTACATAATTTTTCTGGAATTGCAACTGTGTTACAATCATTCAGAGCCGCTAATACCTCCCCTAGCAATATGCGGAGGTTCTCAAGCTTAAATTTAAAATTAGAAATCTCTGAATCCAATCTCCCTGGATCAGATCCGTCACCCACAGAATGAAGCTCTCCGTCTTCACGTTCTGCAAACTGTGACGCAGTATCTGACATGGCTCTCACCTCATCCGCGCGTGAGAGCCATGTCAGGGGCTGTCAGAGCATCTATCAGCACCGCTCCCGGGTCCCTGGACCTGGATCCGTAACAAGGAAGCTTGGCGTTCTGACGAGACGCCATGAGATCCAGATCTGGTTTGCCCCAACGATGAATCAGTTGAGCAAAGACCTCCGGATGAAGTTCCCACTCCCCCGGATGAAAAGTCTGGCGACTTAGAAAATCCGCCTCCCAGTTCTCCACGCCTGGGATGTAAATCGCTGACAGGTGGCAAGAGTGAGACTCTGCCAAGCGAATTATCTTTGAGACTTCCAACATCGCTAGGGAACTTCTGGTTCCCTCTTGATGGTTGATGTAAGCCACAGTCGTGATGTTGTCCGACTGAAATCTGATGAACCTCAGAGTTGCTAACTGAGGCCAAGCTAGGAGAGCATTGAATGTTGCTCTTAATTCCAGAATATTTATTGGGAGGAGTTTCTCCTCCTGAGTCCATAATCCCTGAGCTTTAGAAGGCTGGCGTCTGTTGTTACAATCGTCCAATCTGGCCTGCGAAAGGTCATCCCCTTGGACAGATGTGGCAGAGAAAGCCACCATAGAAGAGAATCTCTGGTCTCTTGATCCAGATTTAGTAGGGAGGACAAATCTGAGTAATCCCCGTTCCACTGACTTAGCATGCACAATTGCAGCGGTCTGAGATGCAGGCGCGCAAATGGTACTATGTCCATTGCCGCTACCATTAAGCCGATTACTTCCATGCACTGAGCTACTGACGGGTGTGGAATGGAATGAAGGACACGGCAAGCATTTAGAAGTTTTAATAACCTGGCCTCTGTCAGGTAAATTTTCATCTCTACAGAATCTATAAGAGTCCCTAGAAAGGGAACTCTTGTAAGTGGTAATAGAGAACTCTTTTCCACGTTCACCTTCCACCCATGCGACCTCAGAAATGCCAGAACTATCTCTGTATGAGACTTGGCAGTTTGAAAACTTGACGCTTGTATCAGAATATCGTCTAGGTACAGAGTCACCGCTATGCCTCACGGTCTTAGTACCGCCAGAAGTGAGCCCAGAACTTTTGTAAAGATTCTTGGAGCCGTAGCTAATCCGAAGGGAAGAGCTACAAACTGGTAATGCCTGTCTAGGAAAGCAAATCTTAGGTACCGATAATGATCCTTGTGAATCGGTATGTGAAGGTAGGCATCCTTTAAGTCCACTGTGGTCATGTACTGACCCTCTTGGATCATGGGAAGGATGGTTCGAATAGTTTCCATTTTGAATGATGGAACTCTTAGAAATTTGTTTAGGATTTTTAAGTCCAAGATTGGTCTGAAGGTTCCCTCTTTCTTGGGAACCACAAATAGATTTGAATAGAATCCCTGCCCGTGTTCCGTCCGCGGAACTGGGTGGATCACCCCCATTAGTAAGAGGTCTTGTACACAGCATAGAAACGCCTCTTTCTTTATTTGGTTTGCTGATAACCTTGAAAGATGAAATCTCCCTCGTGGAGGAGAAGTTTTGAAGTCCAGGAGATATCCCTGAGATATGATCTCCAACGCTCAGGGATCCTGGACATCTCTTGCCCAAGCCTGGGCGAAGAGAGAAAGTCTGCCCCCAACTAGATCCGTTTCCGGATAGGGGGCCCTCTCTTCATGCTGTCTTGGGGGCAGCAGCAGGTTTCTTGGCCTGCTTGCCCTTGTTCCAGGACTGGTTAACTTTCCAGCCCTGCCTGTAACGAGCAACAGCTCCTTTCTGTTTTGGAGCGGAGGAAGTTGATGCTGCTCCTGCCTTGAAGTTACGAAAGGCACGAAAATTAGACTGTTTGGCCTTTGATTTGGCCCTGTCCTGAGGTAGAGCATGGCCCTTACCTCCCGTAATGTCAGCTATAATTTCTTTCAAGCCGGGCCCGAATAAGGTCTGCCCTTTGAAAGGAATATTAAGCAATTTAGATTTAGAAGTCACGTCAGCTGACCAGGATTTAAGCCATAGCGCTCTGCGCGCTTGGATGGCGAATCCGGAGTTCTTAGCCGTAAGTTTGGTTAAATGTACGACGGCATCAGAAACAAATGCGTTAGCTAGCTTAAGTGCTTTAAGCTTGTTCATAATTTCATCCAATGGAGCTGTGCGAATGGCCTCTTCCAGAGACTCAAACCAGAATGCCGCCGCAGCAGTGACAGGCGCAATGCATGCAAGGGGCTGTAAGATAAAACCTTGTTGAACAAACATTTTCTTAAGGTAACCCTCTAATTTCTTATCCATTGGATCTGAAAAGGCACAACTATCCTCCACCGGGATAGTGGTACGCTTAGCTAAAGTAGAAACTGCTCCCTCCACCTTAGGGACCGTCTGCCATAAGTCTCGTGTGGTGGCGTCTATAGGAAACATTTTCCTAAATATGGGAGGAGGGGAAAAAGGCACACGAGGTCTATCCCACTCCTTGCTAATAATCTCTGTAAGCCTTTTAGGTATAGGAAACACGTCAGTACACACCGGTACCGCATAGTATCTATCCAACCTACATAATTTTTCTGGAATTGCAACTGTGTTACAATCATTCAGAGCCGCTAATACCTCCCCTAGCAATATGCGGAGGTTCTCAAGCTTAAATTTAAAATTAGAAATCTCTGAATCCAATCTCCCTGGATCAGATCCGTCACCCACAGAATGAAGCTCTCCGTCTTCACGTTCTGCAAACTGTGACGCAGTATCTGACATGGCTCTCACCTCATCCGCGCGTGAGAGCCATGTCAGGGGCTGTCAGAGCATCTATCAGCACCGCTCCCGGGTCCCTGGACCTGGATCCGTAACAAGGAAGCTTGGCGTTCTGACGAGACGCCATGAGATCCAGATCTGGTTTGCCCCAACGATGAATCAGTTGAGCAAAGACCTCCGGATGAAGTTCCCACTCCCCCAGATGAAAAGTCTGGCGACTTAGAAAATCCGCCTCCCAGTTCTCCACGCCTGGGATGTAAATCGCTGACAGGTGGCAAGAGTGAGACTCTGCCCAGCGAATTATCTTTGAGACTTCCAACATCGCTAGGGAACTTCTGGTTCCCTCTTGATGGTTGATGTAAGCCACAGTCGTGATGTTGTCCGACTGAAATCTGATGAACCTCAGAGTTGCTAACTGAGGCCAAGCTAGGAGAGCATTGAATATTGCTCTTAATTCCAGAATATTTATTGGAAGGAGTTTCTCCTCCTGAGTCCATAATCCCTGAGCTTTCAGGGAGTTCCAGACTGCGCCCCAGCCTAGAAGGCTGGCGTCTGTTGTTACAATCGTCCAATCTGGCCTGCGAAAGGTCATCCCCTTGGACAGATGTGGCCGAGAAAGCCACCATAGAAGAGAATCTCTGGTCTCTTGATCCAGATTTAGTAGGGAGGACAAATCTGAGTAATCCCCGTTCCACTGACTTAGCATGCACAATTGCAGCGGTCTGAGATGCAGGCGCGCAAATGGTACTATGTCCATTGCCGCTACCATTAAGCCGATTACTTCCATGCACTGAGCTACTGACGGGTGTGGAATGGAATGAAGGACACGGCAAGCATTTAGAAGTTTTAATAACCTGGCCTCTGTCAGGTAAATTTTCATCTCTACAGAATCTATAAGAGTCCCTAGAAAGGGAACTCTTGTAAGTGGTAATAGAGAACTCTTTTCCACGTTCACCTTCCACCCATGCGACCTCAGAAATGCCAGAACTATCTCTGTATGAGACTTGGCAGTTTGAAAACTTGACGCTTGTATCAGAATGTCGTCTAGGTACGGAGTCACCGCTATGCCTCACGGTCTTAGTACCGCCAGAAGTGAGCCCAGAACTTTTGTAAAGATTCTTGGAGCCGTAGCTAATCCGAAGGGAAGAGCTACAAACTGGTAATGCCTGTCTAGGAAAGCAAATCTTAGGTACCGATAATGATCCTTGTGAATCGGTATGTGAAGGTAGGCATCCTTTAAGTCCACTGTGGTCATGTACTGACCCTCTTGGATCATGGGAAGGATGGTTCGAATAGTTTCCATTTTGAATGATGGAACTCTTAGAAATTTGTTAAGGATTTTTAAGTCCAAGATTGGTCTGAAGGTTCCCTCTTTCTTGGGAACCACAAATAGATTTGAATAGAATCCCTGCCCGTGTTCCGTCCGCGGAACTGGGTGGATCACCCCCATTAGTAAGAGGTCTTGTACACAGCATAGAAACGCCTCTTTCTTTATTTGGTTTGCTGATAACCTTGAAAGATGAAATCTCCCTCGTGGAGGAGAAGTTTTGAAGTCCAGGAGATATCCCTGAGATATGATCTCCAACGCTCAGGGATCCTGGACATCTCTTGCCCAAGCCTGGGCGAAGAGAGAAAGTCTGCCCCCAACTAGATCCGTTTCCGGATAGGGGGCCCTCTCTTCATGCTGTCTTGGGGGCAGCAGCAGGTTTCTTGGCCTGCTTGCCCTTGTTCCAGGACTGGTTAACTTTCCAGCCCTGCCTGTAACGAGCAACAGCTCCTTCCTGTTTTGGAGCGGAGGAAGTTGATGCTGCTCCTGCCTTGAAGTTACGAAAGGCACGAAAATTAGACTGTTTGGCCTTTGATTTGGCCCTGTCCTGAGGTAGAGCATGGCCCTTACCTCCCGTAATGTCAGCTATAATTTCTTTCAAGCCGGGCCCGAATAAGGTCTGCCCTTTGAAAGGAATATTAAGCAATTTAGATTTAGAAGTCACGTCAGCTGACCAGGATTTAAGCCATAGCGCTCTGCGCGCTTGGATGGCGAATCCGGAGTTCTTAGCCGTAAGTTTGGTTAAATGTACGACGGCATCAGAAACAAATGCGTTAGCTAGCTTAAGTGCTTTAAGCTTGTTCATAATTTCATCCAATGGAGCTGTGCGAATGGCCTCTTCCAGAGACTCAAACCAGAATGCCGCCGCAGCAGTGACAGGCGCAATGCATGCAAGGGGCTGTAAGATAAAACCTTGTTGAACAAACATTTTCTTAAGGTAACCCTCTAATTTCTTATCCATTGGATCTGAAAAGGCACAACTATCCTCCACCGGGATAGTGGTACGCTTAGCTAAAGTAGAAACTGCTCCCTCCACCTTAGGGACCGTCTGCCATAAGTCTCGTGTGGTGGCGTCTATAGGAAACATTTTCCTAAATATGGGAGGAGGGGAAAAAGGCACACGAGGTCTATCCCACTCCTTGCTAATAATCTCTGTAAGCCTTTTAGGTATAGGAAACACGTCAGTACACACCGGTACCGCATAGTATCTATCCAACCTACATAATTTTTCTGGAATTGCAACTGTGTTACAATCATTCAGAGCCGCTAATACCTCCCCTAGCAATATGCAGAGGTTCTCAAGCTTAAATTTAAAATTAGAAATCTCTGAATCCAATCTCCCTGGATCAGATCCGTCACCCACAGAATGAAGCTCTCCGTCTTCACGTTCTGCAAACTGTGACGCAGTATCTGACATGGCTCTCACCTCATCCGCGCGCTCTGTCCTTAACCCAGAGCTATCGCGCTTGCCTCTTAATTCTGGCAATTTAGATAATACTTCTGTCATAACAGTAGCCATGTCTTGCAAAGTGATTTGTAAGGGCCTCCCTGATGTACTTGGCGCCACAAAATCACGCACCTCCTGAGCGGGAGGCGAAGGTACTGACACGTGAGGAGAGTTAGTCGGCATAACTTCCCCCTCGTTGTCTGGTGATAATTTCTTTACATGTAAAGATTGACTTTTATTTAAAGTAGCATCAATGCAATTAGTACACAAATTTCTATTGGGCTCCACATTGGCCTTTAAACATAGTGAACAAAGAGATTCATCTGTGTCAGACATGTTTAAACAGACTAGCAATGAGACTAGCAAGCTTGGAAATACTTTTCTAAATAAATTTACAAGCAATATAAAAAACGCTACTGTGCCTTTAAGAAGCACAAAAAAGCTGTCACAGCTGAAATAACAATGAACCAAAATAGTTATAGCAACCAATCTTTCACAGTAAATGTATTAAGTTAGCAAAGGATTGCACCCACCAGCAAATGGATGATTAACCCCTTAATACCCAAAAACGGATAACAATTTAATAATTAACGTTTTTCTCACAGTCAAAACACACTGTCACAGGTCTGCTGTGACTGATTACCTCCCTCAAAATGAATTTTGAAGACCCCTGAGCTCTCTAGAGACGATCTGGATCATGGAGGATGAAGTAGACAGATTGTGACTGAATTTTTACTGCGCAAAAAAGCGCTAAAATAGGCCCCTCCCACTCATATTACAACAGTGGGGAAGCTCAGAAAACTGTTTCTATGCAGAAAACAAAGATGGCCATGTGGTAAAAATCATGCCCCAATAAGTTTTATCACCAAGTACCTCACAAAAAACGATTAACATGCCAGTAAACGTTTTAAACATATATTTGAAAAGTTATGAATTGTTATTAATAAGCCTGCTAACAGTCGCTTTTACTGCAGTTAAGGCTCATACATTATTTCAGTATTAACAGTATTTTCAGAGTCAATTCCATTCCTTAGAAAAATACATTCAGTGTACACACACTCATCAGCCTAATACCAGTCGCTATCACTGCATTTAAGGCTGAACTTACTTTACATTGGTATCAGCAGTATTGTCTCAGTCAATTCCATTCCTCAGAAAAATAATTACTGCACATACCTCATTTGCAGGGGGGCCCTGCATGCTATTCCCCTTCTCTGAAGTTACCTCACTCCTCAGATGAGAACAGCCAGTGGATCTTAGAAAACGCAGGCAGATTCTTCTTCTAATGCTGCCTGAGAATAAACAGCACACTCCGGTGCCATTTAAAATAACAAACTTTTGATTGTAGAAATAAACTAAGTTAAAAAACACCACAGACCTCTCACAGCGACCTATCTTTAGTTAGGCTGCAAGAGAATGACTGAATATGACATGTGAGGGGAGGAGCTATATAGCAGCTCTGCTTGGGTGATCCTCTTGCAGCTTCCTGTTAGGAAGAGATATATTCCATAAGTAATGGATGACCCGTGGACTGACTACACTTAACAAGAGAAATACTCATTTGCCTAATAATTCTGCACTCCCTGTATATATGCTGTATTAGGCTACAATGTGTGATTTTTTTAAAAATTTTGGGATGGTGGTGTGCCACAGGATTTTTTAATGTAAAAAAGTGTGCCATGGCAAAAAAATGGTTAAAAATCACTGAGATAGAGCATGCAATTTTAAGTAACTTTCTAATTTACTCCTATTATCAATTTTTTTTTCATTCTCTTGCTATCTTTAATTGGAAAAGAAGGCATCTAAGCTTTTTTTTTTGTTCAGAACTTGGACATCAATTTTTTTTATTGGTGGATGAATGTATCCACCAATCAGCAAGAACAACCCAGGTTGTTCACCAAAAATGGGCCGGCATCTAAACTTACATTCTTGCATTTCAAATAAAGATACCAAGAGAATGAAGAAAATTTGATAATAGGAGTAAATTCGAAAGTTGCTTAAATGTCATGCTCAATCTGAATCACGAAAGAAAAAAATTGGGTTCAGTGACTCTTTAAGACCGCTGCTCCTTAACTCGTCCGCCACCTGTGAGGCAGCGGACAGCAATCAGCCCGATCTTGTGCAATGATAAATGCCGACAGCATATGCTGTCGGCATTTATCGATGTGCGGTGGACATGATTCGCTACAGTGGATCATTTCCACCCGCACAATGGTAAATCGTCCCTTAGGTAGGGTTCAATTATCTAAAACTCTGGCGATAATATCTAAGAAATCTCCTCAGTATTGTGAGGTCACTCAAAAAATTAGGAAAGGTACATTTTGTGAAGGACACAACATTACACAACATAATGCTTTGTGGGGGGGCACCTTCACTATTTCTCTCTATGCCGGCAAGTTTTTATTTATCATCAGGCTCTTGATAACAATAGACAAAAAGAGTGATTCAGTTTTTTTGTGTGTTTATTAGTTTTTAATGTTTTTTCATTATATCAACATAACACATCATGAATAGGAATCAAGACTGGTACATTGAAAGTAAAGAAAAAACAAACAAACAAAAAACTGCTCAAACATTGTCCTGACCACAAGAAATGTTTACTAATCTACTGAGTAACACACTACCTGGATATCATTAACGTTTTCAATTAGTCTAGTTGACAGACGGACGGAGACAGAGCAATACTAAAAATAACAGTAACTTGGTTTTATCACTAATAATACAAGGCATCATTCACCAGCAAAAAGAGCAATAGGTGACTAGATTTACCCATTCATGTAATGAGGGAGCATGGGATTTCTTCCAGTATTGTGGAATTAAAGAGACAGTCTACTTGAACATTTTTATTGTTTAAAAAGATAGATAATCTCTTTATTACCCATTCTCCAGTTTTGCATAGCCAACACGGTTGGGACACTATACACTCATTTTCATATAACTGCATGTAATAGACACTACTTTAAAGAATAATATGCACAGATACTGATCTAAAAATCCAGTATAAAACCGTTTAAAAACTTACTTAGAAGCTCCCAGTTTAGCTCTGTTAAAAAGGTAGCTGAGGCTTCCGGTTGAAGGCGGGACCGACAGGTAGCTGCAGGTAGCTGCAGGTGTCCCTGAAGCTCCGCGCCTCTATGTGAGGCCTAAACCACCTACGACCTACGCTGTTTTCCCTTGGCCTACACTAGGCTTGGGTAATAGGATTACGATCCGGCGAGGGAAGTCTACCGATACAGCCTAATGGTGCACGGTGGCTGGTGCACTTTTATTCCCTAGTGACGACCGCTGCTGGATACCACCAAATTTCTACCTAACTGTCGGACTCTGCCTATCCCCCCAGTGATCGCACTACAACTTACCCGGACGTGGGACTGTCGGTGAGCTGCCTCTGGCCGTGCCGGGCCCTGCCACACTGGTCCCTGGGTGCCTGGTTTCACCCGACTTGGAAGCGCGCTGCTTTGGTCCACCTGGAGGGGCCATCTTGTCCGTAACCACACCTGAGTCCCCTGGTAGTGACGCAAGGGCCGGCGTGTGTGGTTTAACCCCGCTCCGCCCCTGGAGCCTCGGATCTGCTGCATTGAGGCGCCCGGTGAGATTCCGCACCCGGCCGGCTTGGATTTTCCTGTAGGTGGTCCCGCTGGGCCTCCGTACCACTCACACAAACGTCATCTTCTGGGGGCTCGCTACACATCACGCTGCGCCGACAGTCCGCAAGGATAGCGGAGGTGCTGAGGGAGGCACTATCTTGGTAGAAGCTGTGACGGCCCACAAACAAGGTACTGGGACAAGTTTATGTTACTGTGGGCTACAGGTTTAATCCCAGGTTTAATCCCATCCTGTAGCGTTGGAGCCGGTATTGTTCATTTGCCTACCCCTGAGTAAAAAATATTTCTGGGTCTTCGGAAACGGAGTGAGGAGCCTCAGGACAGGGGCCGGTGCCGTGTTGTGCTATACAGGTTAAGACCTCTGGATTTCACTCCTTTGTGTATTTGGGCACACTTATGACTGTGGCTGAATTGGAGCTATGCAGTACACTTGACTCTAACCACTGTAACTTTATGGTTTTTTCCATCTATCAAGGTTCCCTTAGCATGAAAAGTTCTACAGCTGGACTTGATAAGTGAAGTGAAGGCTCATACTGGGTTGCAAGAACCTGGGGGACTTAGTCCTACTAAGCAGACTTTTTGGTTTTTTCAATGCCTTTATTTTGATTTTGTTTCTTGTTTTTCTTTTGTTTTCTGCCTGTTTTTTGTGTTCTAATTATTGATATATATTGTGCATTATGAAAGGTTTTTTTTACAAAATTATGTAGTTAATTTGGGGGGTTGTTTTTTTGTGTTGCCTCTCTTTCTATTTAGACACATAGTTGGGTTCTATACTAAGACACAGCATTTTTTCACCAGATACATTTCAAACTGCCTGCTGATTCCCAAAGCTTCTAACTTGTTTTAGTGGCAAGCAAATTAGGAATGATTGTCTGTTAGCTTGGAAATAATTCAAGGTTTACACTTAATATATAAGTAATTTACTTGCACTTTGTTATTTAGCACAGTTCCCTTTTTTTTTTTTTTTCACTGGATACATTTCAAACTGCCTGGGTTGCAAGAACCTGGGGGACTTAGTCCTACTAAGCAGACTTTTTGTTTTTTTCAATGCCTTTATTTTGATTTTGTTTCTTGTCTTTCTTTTGTTTTCTGCCTGTTTTTGTGTTCTAATTACTGATATATACTGTGCATTATGAAAGTTTTTTCTTACAAATTTATGTAGTTATTTCGGGGGGTTGTTTCTTGTGTTGCCTCTCTTTCTATTTAGACACATAGTTGGGTTCTATACTAAGACACAGCATTTTCTCACCAGATACATTTCAATTTGCCTGCTGATACACAAAGCTTCTAACTTGTTTTAGTGGCAAGCAAATTAGGAACGATTGTCTGTTAGCTTGGAAATAATTCAAGGTTTACACTTAATATATAAGTAATTTACTTGCACATTGTTATTTAGCACAGTTCCCTATCTAGAGGGTATATAACGTTAGAATCGCAGTCAAGGGTGTACTTTAATATAAGGTGGGTTTAATCACATTAGTAGTAACTATGTTATTATCTCCTTGGTTAAGGGCATAAAACCATTAAGCTACCTAATTCTCTCTAATTTGCACGAATATATGCTCTTTTGAAAGCACCTTTTTCAAAAAACACTTGACTGGAAGAGAGAGGGTGGGGTAGGGTAGAGGGAACTTTTTTTTTCTTTTTTCTTTTGCTCCCTCTTGCCTGTTCGTGTTCCCCTCTCCCTCTTTCAGAAGCACTTGCACCTTACTATTACTCTCTAGGACATTGTCTTAATTTCTCGGTCCATAGTGGGTTAACTGTACAGAAAGTTCCGTAAGTGGATCAAGACAGGCTCTAGATCCAAGAAAAGGCAAGCCGGTAGAAACAGTCAGATATAGTCATATTTTTGTGGGCTCCGGCACATTGCACCCGGCTTGGGACCCCGATACGCTTTACTCTCAGTCTCTCTCTCTCCTTTTCCCTTGCAATATATTTTTTTTTTTTTTTTTTTTTTTTTCCATAGACCTTGAATAATTTATCTAAAGGCCCTTCAGTTCATGGACAGATACATGCTCCAAAGGAGCTCACCCTCCAATATGCCCCCCAAAGCTAAAGACAAAAAAGGGAGTGGCAGGACTCTGGATGCCAGCATTGACACTCCCCCAGAGAAAGGGAACTCCTCGGGTAATAGTATGACAGAATATGCAGCGGAGGTGGCTAAAATCCTACTACCGCAATTTGATCTGATTAAGCGCGAGATTAGGAACGAGATTTCCAATCTCACGGCAGAGGTTCGGCAGTTTTCATCAAGACTAGATGAGGCTGAAAACAGAGTGTCCGATCTAGAAGACAGGCTTAATATTCATGATTCCACTGTGGACGCACACAGTAAAACGATAGTAGCGTTACAAGCAAAGATCGAAGATCTTGAGGATCGCTCAAGACGTAATAATCTAAAAGTGATTGGCCTCCCCGAGTCGCCAGAATTCCAAGATTTACTGAATTTTGTATCCAATACATTACCTAAGGCACTGTTGATTCCAGCTCCTGCCACTCCCTTTCAGATCGAGAGGGCACACAGAATAGGCCCACGCAGGGAACAAATCGAGGGGCAGAGACCGAGGCCTGTGATATTTAAGTTTGTAAACTTCCAAGACAAATTATTATATCTTAAGTATTACAGGAAAAGTATGCCATTAGTTTTGGACTCACATAAGTTACTACTTTTTCAAGATTTCTCCTCTGAAACTCTATCTAAGAGAAGAGACATGTCTTTTTTCTTTGGTAGATTACAGAAAGAAAATTACAACATCAAAATGTTTTACCCTGCAAAATTGGTGGTATCCAAAGAAGGAATCTCTCATACGCTAAATAATGTCTTGGAAGCTGATAATTTCTGTCGAGAAGCAGGCGTTCCGTAAAACACCTTGAGTCAATATTACGGGTCCCCCCAGAAGTTTTTCTGTGGTTAAAAAGTATGGCTCCGTGTGGGTTTTTTTTTTTTTTGTTTTTGTTCTTTCTCTCTCTCTCTCTCGCTCCCTCCCTGTTCCCTCTTCCGCGCCCCTGCTGCCCTTGTTCCATTGCATTCGGAGGTCTTCTTCCTCCATATGTGCATGACAATAGAAGTAGGATTTGATGGCTCTTAATATTAATTTATTTTCCTGGAACGTCGGCGGCATAACCTCCCCAATTAAACGGAAATCTATAATAAAGTACTCAGGGAAATTCAACCCTGATATAGTTTTTCTTCAGGAACTACACTTGAAACCTCCAGAAATTCCCAAACTGAAGAGTAAATGGGTAGGGGAGGTTATAACCGCTACTTCTACAACCAGGAAAAGGGGGGTGGCCATTTTATTGAATCGGAATCTGGAATATAAAATAACTAACACTGAAGTGGACCCTGAAGGCAGATTCCTGATACTGGAGATTGTGATTAAAAAGATCAAATATACACTTTGTAATATTTATGGTCCTAACCAAATTGATCAGAATTTCTGGGCGTCCTTGATGGCTAGATTATACAGATTTATAGGGCATAATTTAATTGTTGCAGGTGATTTTAATTTGACAGCTGACGCAACTCTAGATTGCTCTAAAAAAAGAGCCCTTAACAGCAGAGGTAGGAAAGTGCGCATTTTTCAGAAATTCTGCTCACACTTGGGCTTAGTAGATATCTGGCGGGTACAGAACCCGGATGCGCGAGTATTCACATGTGTATCACATGCTCAGCAAGCTTTCTCTAGGATTGATTACTTTTTGGTGTCGGACTCGTTAATATGCTGGGACTGGGTCACTAAAATTGAAGATATAGTTATATCGGATCACGCTGCCATCTTACTGCGCTGCAAACCTAACAGTTCGTATTCAGGGAATAAGCATATATATTTCCCTAGATTCTTGAGTAACAACCCCAGTTTTCAAAACTGGCTACAAATTAAGTGGGCAGATTACCATAAGATCAATGGTAACTACCTGGACAAAGTGGAAGTGTTTTGGGAGGCTTCTAAGGCCGTCTTACGTGGCGAAATCAAATCATATATGATACACTGGAAGAAGAAGTGTAGTCAGGCGGCTAGACAGTGTGCAAATCAAGTAAAAAACTCGTTTAGAGCGTATTTAAACAATCCTAGCAGAGGACACTGGGACGCTTATGTAAGGGCCAAGGCATTCCGTGACATCCAGATTAAGCAGAATAGCGCACTAGAGGATCTTAGAACTAAAGCTCGATACAGTGGGTTCGTAGGTAGATCCGCTAAGTTCCTAGCCAGAATAGCTAAATCCTCACCTAGGCAGGTAATCTCTGCTATTAAACAAGGTACAAAGAGGTTCACGAGCCACCCCGACATCGAACAAGTGTTTTTTGATTTTTTTCAAGACTTGTACAAATCAGAACCGTCCAATGCAGGACAGCAAATAAAATTCTGGTCGAAGATCAAGACCCCGAGACTAACACCGGAAGCCCTGGAAGCTATTAATGCCCCCATATATGAGGAGGAGATCAGATCTGCAATTAAGAACGCTAAATCCAACAAAGCGGCCGGGCCCGACTCTTTCCCCATTGAATTTTATCGAATATTACAAGCTCAGGTGACCCCTATTCTGTTTAGGTTATTCAATTTTTATTTTTCAGATAATATCAATTGCTCGCCTTCTTTTGCCGCGGCAAACATAACGTTAATCTTAAAAAAGGGCAAGGACCCGGAGCTTCCTAGTTCATTTAGACCTATTTCTGTCCTCAATACCGACTATAAACTATTAGCATCTATTATAGCTTCCAGATTAAAACCTCATATCGGGGACTTAATCCATGAGAATCAATCCGGATTCATGCCCGGCCGGAATCCTGTGCGAAATACCAGGAAATTATTAGTTCTCATTGAGTCTTATTGGAACAAATACAAGGCCTCTTATAGTAATGATATTCATGATAAGGCTATTCTTACGGTCGACGCAGAGAAGGCCTTCGACCGGGTCGGGTGGGACCATTTATTCATTACTCTAGAGAAGTTCGGTTTCTCCGGGTTTTTTCATAATTACATCAGGTTAATCTATAGTGCCCCCACGTCATCGGTCATTATCAACAATGTGACCTCCCAGCGATTTATTATGCATAGAGGGACCAGACAGGGGTGTCCGCTATCCCCCCTATTATTTAATATCAGTTTGGAACCGCTGGCCATACGATTACGTCAAGAACTAGAAGGTATTTTGTTTGCAGGTGAGAAAATGGTCCTTCTATCATACGCGGATGATCTATTGATATGCTTATCTAATCTTTCGGTTTCGTTGCCAATTCTCCAGGATATTATTCAGGAGTTTGGTGAGATCTCCGGATTCCGTGTTAACACATCGAAATCAGAATTAATGTGGCTCTATAGACATCCATTAGGTGATGTAAAACATCTCTTTGTCGAAGTCTCTCAGATTAATTATTTGGGGCTTTATATCTCCAGAAACCCAGAGGATTGGTACAAGTTGAATTACGCGTTCGGGGTTAGCCGCTGTAAAAAAAAACTGGATGAATGGTCCTCATTGCCTATTTCTTTATCTGCACGGGTAACATTAATTAAATCAATCATTTTCCCGAAACTTATGTACATATTTCAAAATATTCCGATATTTCTACACCATAAAGACATTGTTGCATATAATAGTGCTTGCTCCAGATTTCTATGGAAAGGGAGTAAACCACGGATTGCCGTTCATCGACTGATGAATTCTAAGTTGGCCGCCGGCCTTGCACTCCCTAACATCCAGATGTATAATCTAGTGACCATAGCTAGATTTGCATTAGATTGGATAACGGGTAAGGACCAGATCTCGGCGTCCATTTGGGAGTCGCGGGTTGTGGCCCCGTTTAATCTGAAGGCTTTATTACATTGTCCGATGACCTCTCTCCCTTCGAACATATTAAGTCTGTCCACGTTTAGGAATATAATTATAGCATGGCAAAGGTTGTGTTCTGCGTTGGATTACTCCCCGTATCTCTCACAATATTTACCCATATGTGGGAATCCCAATTTTTGTCCCGGACTCTCAAGTCAGATATTTAAAGACTGGGATTTGAAAGGCTTAAATGCCATGAGTCAATTTCGGAGACCTGACGGATATCTATTAACCTATACTGAAATTGCAAATAAATTCAGTTTAGGGACGCAAGAATTTTACGCCTACCTTCAAGCCAGACATTTCTTACAGGAGCTGCAAAATAACTTCGGCAATAACTGGTCTTTGGGCGAGCTACAGCCCAGGATCTCCCTATATGCAGCAGGGAAATTTGGAATTTCCCCTTTATATCAACTTGTAACTCAGAAAGCTTCAGTTTTACAGGTAGGCGAGATGATTACTAAATGGTCTATCCAATTCCCTGACATAGATGAGCAAACCATCGTAGGAAGTTTTAAAATTATTCAACAGAATTGGGTCCCCAACGTTTGGAGAGAATCCCAGATAAAAATCGGGCTTAAGAGGTATTTTACCCCTGGCTTGCTTTCGAAATGGTATAATGCTAAGGTTTTATGCTCCAGATGCTCGTGGATGGATGCAGACTTATTCCACTGTCTATGGGGTTGCCCAAAAATTCAACAATTTTGGAGTAAGATTGCATATTGGATGACCATGGTCTTAAAACTGGAGCATGAGTTAGTCCCCATTGAGATTTTCTTTTTAGTGAGATATCAAGGTCGTAAAAAAAACTATCGTCTGATAAACACAATAATACTAACGGGGCGCAATCTCATTCTTAAACTATGGAAGTCACGTTCGGCTCCCACATTGGTTCAACTTAAAGCGGCGGTAGTCAGTCAATATACAACAGAGCAGTACAATATGCCCTCCCCGCACGAGCAATACTTGCCCGCGTTCTTCAGAAAATGGGAGAGATTTATAAGATCCCTGCCCCCAGCTTATCAGAAAAAAATGATTAAACCATTTAGGGAATCCGCCTACGTTTTGACAAATATTCTAGCAGGCCAATTTCCCGGGAACTGGGCGGAGGTCGCGGAGTGAGGGTCGGGGGGGGGGGGCGATTTGAGAGGGAACCCCCTTTTTTTTTTTTTTTTTTTTTTGTTTTTTGTTTTTGTGTTTGTGTTTTCTGTCTCGGTGTGGCCTGTATATTATGTACTTTGTGATAATGTGGCTAACGGATGAATCTGTACCATTCCTGGTTTTATAGTGCATACTGATATATAGGTTGTAACCAAATGGGCAGGGGAGGGGAGGGGGGGAGAGGGGCTCATAGGCTCGGGGAGCTCAGGCGTATTAGGGCGGGTGTGCCGGAGCCCACTATACATATCTAAGGTGGGGTCTTGTTTGCGCAAGTAGGCAGTAGTATAATTATAGAGACAAATTTTGGATCAGTTCAGTCAAGAATGTTAGTGACCGCTTGTAATTTGGTGTAATATCTTTCTGTATAGGTTGGTCGTTTCTAGGGTTTCTGTATATATAGTATACGGCTAGACATTGTAATGTTGAGATCACTAGTAATCGCTGGGTGGAGATACCCAGTGTCTTAGATGTAATTTGATACAACACATCTGTGGTGTACTCTCTTATTTTAATGTATTAGTATTTTTTGCAAAAATTGTTTTTGTGTGTAAACATATGTTTATGTTATTATTTTTTGATACAAATAAAACAATTTAAAACTTAAAAAAAAAAAAAAAAAGGTAGCTGAAACACCCACTGCAAGTGGGAAATAGCAGACCCCCCCCCTTCTTTTGCATATGAAAAGACCCTTTACACAAACAGAAGCAAGCTGGAGTAGGTTTAGCTTTCAACAAAGAATGCCAAGAGAACAAAGCAAATTTGATAATAAAATTAAATTGAAAAGTTGTTTAAAATTGCATGCCCTATCTGAATGATGAAAGTTTAATTTTGACTTGACTGTCCATTTAAAATTATGATAAATTCAGCAAGGGATTTAAATATTGCTAAATGGAATTTGGATGCCATTCAAAAGGAATATCACTGGGGATTTATGGATATTGTAATTTAAAACACAGACTATTAATTGATGTATAGAATCCCAGTATTTACTAATAGCCTGACAGTCCCACCATATATATGCATTAGGGTACCTCTCTCCCCACAACACTTCTAGCACCTAGCTGGATACATTTAGTGAAGTCTGTGTGGTGTGAGGTATCAGCGAGTTACTTATTTAAAGTGATGGTACATTTCAGACTATAAGAACGTTGCAATAAAAAATATATTAGTTTGCAAGTAAAACCAAATAATATTTTTTTTTATTTAAAGTGTATATATATATATATATATATATATATATATTATAATAAAAGATTTATAATCCTAATTGGTATTGTTGTCTATTGCTCCTCCCCCCTTCATTTCCTCTTTTGGCTGGGCTGTGATGTATAGGGCAGTCACATACACTTTCTAAGGGCTTTAAAGGGGCTGGACTTCAAGATTGTCAAATGACACACATGCTGATTGGATATTCACTAGAATTGTCATTAAAAAAAAGTGGGATGGCATTACATTGCAATAGAAGCATTGCTATATGCACTAATTTAACCCTTTAACAGATGGATTAAAAACAGAAAAAGGTTCACATATACTTTTTTTAAAGGCAAAGATTAAATATATGGCATTTGATTAGTTAAGCTTTTCCATCACTTTAATATTGGTAAAGAGTGATTTTTCGTTTTATCATATGCGCGCTTTAAAGCTATATTTTTTTGTAAATCTTTATTCTTAATTACTGCCATACATATATAAAAATAAAAATGAAGAAACAAAAGAAAGAGAAACGCCACTTTGAAGTGTACTTTTGCGTTGACACCTGAATTTATTACTTGTAGTGTCAGAAGTCATAGACTAAAGCTCCAACACAAGGTTAAACTTCAAAGTGGTGTTTCTTTGTGTAAGAGTAAAACTGATGTAGGTGAAAAAGGTGGACCTGCTTCAAGCATTGTCTTTTTTTTGTACAAGTCTTTACACAGAAACCGGCACGTTTACATTCCAGTTGTAAACTTTATGAAACTTGTAGTAACAACACTTAAAGGAACAGGAAATTTGTCTTTAATGATCCAGATAGAGCACACAATTTTTAACAGCTTATCATTTTACTTCTATTACCAATTTTGGTTCATTCTTTTGGTATTGTTTATTAAAAGTGCAGCAATGCACTACTGGGAGCTAACTGAACACATGGGTAAACCAATGGTAAAAGGTTTATAGCCTACCAAGGTATGCTTTTCAACAAAGGCTAACAAGGGAACAAAGCAAATTAGATAACAGAAGTAAAATGGAAAGTTGTTTAAATTGAGTGTTGTATCTGAATCATGAAAGAAAAGTTTTGGGTCTCATGTTCCTTTAAGGTCTAGGGAGAATTTGGATGTCACCATGGTTTACAGAGTTTACAACTATAATGTATTACTAAAAACAGCAACCAATATTGTACTCCCACCTCACCCGTTACAACTTATCCAGCCAATCCTGAACATATCATGATACCTCGCTAAATGACTCAAAACCGGTCTCTGGGGAATCCCCAATTGCCTCCTGCTCAATGCGCACTCATACGCCAAAGGGTATACTAAATTGATATCTCCTAGAGCCTCCGGGCCATGCAGGTCCCCTCTTCTGTTTACCTTCTGTCGGCGGGTGACGTCATTACTCTATTACGATCTCACGTGGTGGCGGGTGGGGTAGTCCAGTGCAAGGGATGACTCGCTGACATGCTGCATTTGTTCTCCAATCACATAGCCTCCAAGATATCCAATGAAGGAGCACTCTCAGCGAGGTTAAAAACATAAATTATGCTTACCTAATAATTTAATTTCCATCTGTGGGAGGAGAGTCCACTGCTTCTTTCAGTACTTGTGTGAATTCAGAACCTGGCCACCAGGAGAAGGCAAAGACACCCCAGCCAAAGGCTTAAATACCTCCCCCACTCCCCTCATCCCCAGTAATTCTGCCAAGGGAACAAGGAAAAGTAGGAGAAATATCAGGGTATAAATGGTGCCAGAAGATTAAAATTAAATTTAGGTCCGCCCACTGGAGAAACGTGCGGGGGTAGTGGACTCTCCTCCCACAGATGGAAATAAAATTATCAGGTAAGCATTATTTATGTTTTCCATCTTAATGGGAGGAGAGTCCACTGCTTCATTCATTACTTGTGGGAACAAATACCCACGCTCTAGAGGACACTGAATGAAAAAAACGGGAGGGCAAAAGGAGGCGGACCCTAAACTGAGAGCACCACAGCCTGCAGAACCTTTCTCCCAAAAGCTGCTTCCGTCGAAGCAAAAACGGCAAATTTATAAAATTTTGCAAAAGTATGTAAAGAAGACCAAGTGGCCGCCTTACAAATCTGCTCGATAGAGGCCTCATTCTTAATGGCCCAAGAAGAGGCCACAGCTCTAGTTGAGTGAGCCGTAATCTTGTGTCTTGTGTCCAGCTGTCTCATATGCCAGACGGATCATACTCCTCAACCAAAAGAATAGAGAAGTGGCAGAGGCCCTTTGCACTTCCCTGAATACACAACAAATAAGGACAAAGTCTGTCTGAACTCCTTTGTGGCCTGAATATAAAACTTCAAAGCCCGAACCACATCCAGATTATGAAGTAACCTCTCCTTTGAAGAAGGGTTAGGACACAAAGAAGGAACTATTTCCTGATTGATGTTTCGACTCAACACCACCTTGGGAAGGAATCCCAATCCAGTGCGAAGAACAGCCTTATCGGCTTGAAAAACAAGGTAGGGAGGCACACATTGCAAGGCCGCTAACTCAGAGACTTTGCGTGCCGATGCAATAGCCCGTAGGAATAGGACTTTCCATTAAAGAATCTTAATGTCAAGCGCATGCATAGGCTCAAACGGAGCCCTCTGCAAAACCTTAAAAACCAAGTTTAAGCTCCAAAGAGGAGCTGAATTCCTAAAGACAGGCCTGATCCTAACCAGAGCCTGAACAAAGGACTGAATCTCAGGAAGCTCCGCAAGCTTCTTATGCAAAAGTACAGATAAAGCCGAGATCTGTCCCCATAGGGAACTGGCGGCAAGACCCTTATCCAGACCATCCTGGAGAAAGGCCAAAATCCTGGATACCTTGACCTTGTTCCAGGGGTATCCTGGTTCTTTCACACCAAGCCAAGTAGGTCCTCCACACCTTGTGGTAGATGCGACGAGTGACCGGCTTCCTGGCCTGAACGAGAGTGTCAATCACTCTTTCTGAAAATCTTCTCTTGGCTAAGACTAGCCGTTCAATCTCCACGCAGTCAGCCTCAGATAATCGAGATTTTGATGTAGAAAAGGACCTTGAACCAGCAGATCCCTGCGACAAGGTAACCTCCATGGCGGAGATGATGACATCCCCACCAGATTCGCAAACCACGTCCTCCGCGGCCACGATGGAGCAATCAGAATAGCGGAAGCTTGCTCCTGCTTGATGCGGGCCACTACACGAGGTGGAAGAGGCAATGGTGGAAATATGTAAATTAGGTTGAAGTTCCAGGGCACCACCAAGGCACCTCTCAGATCCGTCTGGGGATCCCTGGTATGCGACCCATATCTGGGTAGCTTGCAATTGAATCTGGACGCCATGAGATCTATCTCTGGCGTCCCCCATCTGTTGCAGATCTCCGTGAACACCTCGGGATGGAGAGACCATTGGATGAAACGTCTGCTCAGAAAATCTGCTTCCCAGTTGTCCATACCCGGAATGTGGATCAATGAGAGCGAACAATTGTGAGTCTCTGCCTATTCCGGAATCCGAGATACTTCCCTCATGGCTAGGGAGCTCCTTGTTCCCCCTTGATGGTTTATGTAAGCCACCAAAGTAATGTTGTCCGACTGGAATCTGATGAATCAGGGCGACCCCAGGAGGGGCCAAGCCCTCAGAGCGTTGAATATCGCTCGAAGTTCCAGAATATTTATAGGTAGACTCGACTCCTCTCGAGTCCATCTGCCCTGTGCCCTTCTGGCATCCCAAACAGCTACCCATCCTGGTAGACTTGCATCTGTGGTTACAATCTCCCAGAATGGTCTCAAGAAAAATGTCCCCTGTGACAGCTGCCACGGTCGGGTCCACCAAGATAGAGACTCCCTCACCGGTCTGTCCAGAGATACCTCTTGGGACAGATTTGAATGATCGCCATTCCATTGTCTCAGCATGCACAGCTGAAGAGGTCTGAGATGGAACCTGGCGAATTGAATGACATCTATGCTGGATACCATGAGCCCGATCACCCTCCATACACCTGGCCACAGATGTCCTGGAGGATGACTGAAGAGCTAGAAATTTGGACGCCAGTTTGTAACGTCTCTAATCTGTCAAGAATATCTTCATGACTGAAGAATCTATTATCGTACCCAGGAATTCCACCCTGTTGCTGGGGACCAATTAACTCTTTCCTTTTGTTATCTTCCACCCGTGGGACTGAAGGAGAAGAGCTCTCGAGTGATCCTCTGCAAGACTGTAGGACAGAGCCTGGAACAGGATATCGTCCAGATAAGGTGCCACTGCAATCCCTCTGGCTCTCGCTACTGCGAGTAGAGCTCCCAGAACCTTTGTAAAGACTCTTGGGGCAGTCGCCAGACCAAACGGAAGGGCCACAAACTGGAAGTGCTGGTCCAGGAAGGCAAATCTTAGAAACCTGAAGTGATCCCTGTAGATTGGAACGTGAAGGTAAGCGTCCTTCAGGTCTATAGTTGTCATGAATTGCCTTTTTTTAACCAGGGGCAAAATTGACCTGATCGTCTCCATTTTGAACGATGGAACTGACAAAAAAACTTGTGTAGAGCCTTTAGGTCCAGAATTGGACGAAACGTGCCCTCCTTCTTTGGGACCACGAAAAGGTTTGAATAATACCCCAGACCTCTTCCTGCCAGAGGGACTGGGACGATTACCCCGAGAGATGAGAGCTCCCTCACACATCCCAAGAAGGCGTCTCTCTTTTTTGTCTTGAAGATATGTTTGACAGGAGGAACCTGCCTCTGGGCAGATATGACTTGAAACCTATCCTGTAACCCTGGGCTATGACCTCCAGAACCTAAGGGTCTATAACGTCTCTTCTCCAGGCCTCCGCAAAAAGTGATAGTCTGCCCCCTACACGATCCAAGGACGGATCGGGGGCCACCCCTTCATGCCGACTTTGACTTGGCGGACTTCTTGTTCTGCTTGGACTTGTTCCAAGAGATAGCTGGTTTTCAAGATCCCTTGGACTGCTCAGAATTTGCGCCAGGCTGCTGGCGCTGAGACTTGTCCACAAGAAAGGGACAAAAAGTAGACCCCTTAGGCTTAGCCTTCTTATCCTGAGGCAAGAAGGCACCCTTGCCATCCGTAACCGTAGATATGATTGAATTCAGGCCCGGACCAAACAAAACTTTTCCCTTGAACGGGAGGGAAAGCAAGCGAGACTTGGAAGTCATGTCAACAGGCCACGGCTTTAACCACAGAGCCCTGTGGGCTAAAACAGAAAAACCTGACGTCTTAGCATTCAAGTGAATAATCTGCATGTTAGCATCACAAATTAATGAATGCGCTACCCTTAAGGCCTTAATTCGTTCCAGAATATCATCGAGGAGAGTCTACACCTCGACCACTGCTGAAAGAGCGTCACACCAGTAGGTAGCCGCACCAGCCACCGCAGCGACTGCCGCAGTCGGTTGAAAAAGAACCCCATGAGTTGGAACATCTTCCTCAACATGGACTCCATCTTTTTATCCATGGGTTCCTTGAAAGAGGAGCTATCCTCTAGCGGAATAGTCGCTCTCTTAGCGAGAGTGGAGATAGCACCATCCACCTTAGGGACGGTTCCCCACAGTTCAAGCTGTGCGTCCGGAACGGGGAATAGCTTCTTAAAAGAAGAAGAGGGGGAAAAGGATGAGCCAAGTTTCTCCTTTTTATTCTTAATAATGTTAGCCATCTTGACTGGAAACGGAAATCCCTTGGGCACTACCCTGTCCTCGTAAAACCCTATCAAGTTTAGGGATCGAAGGTTCCTCCGGTAGATTCTATTCCGGAACCTCCAACATAGCAAGCACCACTTTCAACAGAAAGCGCAAATGCTCCATTTAAAATCTGGTTCCTCCATGGACGGAGGCCTAGAAGTAGTCGATTCCGACCCAAAAGCGACATCCTCAGATAAGTCAGAGTTGTCCTTCTCAGCCGATAACCTGAGACATCCAGCGGAGTCGAAGACCCCTGAGACAAAAAGCAGTGCTGTACTTTCCGCTTGCGCATAGTAGGGTGAGGCATCGCATTAATGGCCACAGACACCGCCGTCTGTAACTGATCAGCGAAGTCTGGCGGCCAAAGGCACCCTCCCGCGGGAGCATTAGTAGTGCCCTGGGGAACTGCTTGTGTAATCAGAGATGATTGCAGGGAACGCACCTCGCAGGCAAAGAACCCTCAGAGGAGGACGGCTCAGTCGTACAAAATATTTTATTATTTTTGAACATAGCAATATTGTGAAAGCATGTGGAACAGAGTTGCGTAGGCGGTTCAACTGGATCCTCCTCACAATATACATAGTTAATAGGTTTGGATAAAGAGGGAGTATCCTCTAACATATCAGTCTTTCATATCTTGCGCTTTTATTACGGACTTGATAAAAGTTAAATGGCACCTTTATATCCCAATGGCCGGGGCACTCACCACCTCCTATGACCCGGACTACAAGAAACAGCTTTCATCTCCTCTGAACGCAGGTCGAGAAAGAGGAAATTACAGCTGCCACACCTGGTCACATGGAATGCCATGCAGGATCTCCACTGCACTCAAAAAAGAGACGCGCCAAAAAAGCCCGCCTCAATCTCTCGCTCAATGAACTGACTGTTCCACACTGACAGAGCCTCATCTCACACAAGTGCAGTAAAACCACAATAAACAATATTATGCATAATAAAATCCCCCCTGTTTAATAACTCCCTTCCGAGGGTATTACCCTAGATCCTATAAAGATAAAGGAGCCACACTGTGACCCTGTCTTCTTATGCTATCAAATATATATAAATGAAACGATCTTACCAGAATCAACGCCGTGGAACAGGAACACGGCCTTTCAAGTGTGACAGGGTAGTAGCATCACTCCTGACATGGACTTGACAGAAGAAAAGCAGGCAGCGAAACTCGTCAACGCTGATTGCTAATGAAGCTGTTAATCTGAGTCAGGATGGGTGCTCAGAAAGACTCTCCCTGCATCTCTGGACTCTAACATTCACCCATGCTCTCACTAAGAGGCTGACAGGGCTACTTAAAACTCCAGTCCCATTTCGAAGAGTACTACCCTCCATAAGAGACTACTTCGAATCTTCCAACACTTCTCTGCCAAACTCCTGTCACGAAAGGCAAAAAATGACTGGGGGCTGAGGGGAGTGGGGGAGGTATTTAAGCCTTTGGCTGGGGTGTCTTTGCATCCTCCTGGTGGCCAGGTTCTTAATTTCCACAAGTAATAAATGAAGCAGTGGACTCTCCTCCCATTAAGATGGAAATATAGCTTTTATTTTCCACAACTTGTAAGATATCCACATTCAGGAATTACTGCACACACAGCGGTAATGTGGATGGAGAGTAGGAGCTTAATACCAGACTTGCTGCTGATGCGTTTCATCTGAAAAGCTATAATGGTAGCTACAGTCCTAAGGTCCAATACGATCTTAAGTACATACTCATGTTCTCTCTTTTTTTTTTTCTGGAAAGAATGACTAACTTTGATCAGGACTTTTGTAAATATATTCTCTGGGTAACTGGTAACTTAATTTTTGTTGACCCATAATTTTTTTTGTTTTTGAGGGTGTTCACTACCTCCAGAGATGTGGGACAGCTATAGGGGCAAAGTTTGCCCCCTCTTTTGCCAAACTTTTTATGGGTTGGTGGGAGCTGTCCCACATCTATGGATGTGATGGGCACGTGATAAATAAGATAATATACTATAGAAGGTATATTGACGATCTGCTGATCATCTGGAAAGGGGACAAACAGGAGGCAGAAAATTTCATAGATGTTCTTAATCAAAATGAAGTTGGAATTCAGTTTACCTTTGAGTTTGGGGGTAGAGTAACTAACTATCTAGATGTAACATTATCAAGAACAACAGATGGTAAAGTTGATACAGAGGTATACAGGAAACCAATTTCCGGTAATACTCTCCTCCCTGCCCGCAGCTGTCACCCCAAGAGGGTCTTTAAATCGGTCCTGAAAGGACAATTTATAAGATTGAGGAGAAATTGTACAAGAGATGATGAATATATGAAACATGCTGAAGACCTGAAAGAGAGATTTTGCAAAAGGGGTTACAAGAGTAAGGATATGGAGATTTCTAGAAGCAGTGTAGCAGCCAAAAAGTAGGATGGACTTTTTGAAACCCAGGGTAGCTGAGAAAGATAGGTTTGAGGGGTATATCTTTTATAACCCAATACAGCAGTCATTTTCACTAAGTATGCAATATAATTCGGAAACATTTCCACATGCTCAAGGCGGATAATGGCCTGGTGGATGTGGTAGCTAAGGGGTGTAGGTATGCTTTCAAAAGAGGAAAGTCAATAGGGAACATGATAGCCCCCACTCAGCTAAAGCCTATTACAGAGGAAAGTTTGTCATGATTATATTTTAAAGGGACCTACAAGTGCAGTTATCAGTACTGTATAGCATGTGAGTACCTTGAAGCTGGGAAGGTTTAATGAGCACAACTACCGGGGAAAGTTTTAAACATTATCCAAGTCTTAACTGCAGGTCAGTTTCCGTAGTGTATCTTCTCACATATATTGAATGTGGGATACAGTACGTGGGGCTCACGAGCAGAGAGGTCAGACACAGGATCCGTGAGCACTTATCTAGTATAAAACTAGGGAAACTGACTACTCCCCTGGTGCAACATTTCAAACATGAGCATAATAAAGATGCCAAGTCCCAGAGATAGACAATAATAGAGGTAGTAAGGTGTAAGGAGAAAGGGGGAGGGATAGGGACAAACTTTTGGGCAAAAGGGAGGTGTTTTGGATACACAGGCTCAAAACTAGAGTTCCAGAGGGATTAAACTCCAAATATGATTTCATCATGTCTTGGGCGTAATATGGCTTTTTTGGCCTGTGTAGACAAACTGATATATAGTTCCTCCCATATATGTTCCATATGTGCCCCTTTCCCTCCCTCCCTCCCTCTCCTCTGCCGTGGAGAAAGTGTGTATACTTTCTCCATATATGCCAGTTACAAGTTTCTTCTCTCCCTCCCTCTGTGGAATAAAAATATGATCACAGTCACAACTTGTACAGATTGGAGTATTTATATGCAGAAAGGAATATCATTTGTAATACTGTGTGTTTTAGGAGTATGAATGTACATAACTATTTGGTATGAACATGGTTAGATTCCTAATCTATGCCATAAACTCCATTTGTATGTTAGAATCATCACAGAGCACTTCTTGATATGACCAATAAGGCTAGATGACATAGATATGTTGGATTGAGCACCCACTATACAGGCAGAGAGGTATAGACTGCACTAAGAAACACGTCAGAAGCAAGTCTGGGCGTAAGCTTCTACTATCCATTCACATTACCGCTGTGTGTGAAGTAATTCCTGAATGTGGATATCTTAAAAGTTGTGGAAAACGAAAGCTATATTTTAATCTCGCTGAGAGTGCTCCTTCATTGAATAACATGGAGGCTATATAATGTTTTACTAGCCCAACATAAGATGGAATATAGACATCTGAAAGAGAGAACCCTAGGATAGGTTCACACGTTGTCCCCTTTATAATGGGATTGGCCATTTGCTCAGGTACCATTGTCCCTATGTAATGTATAAGGTACATGGAAGGTACCGTTAAAAAAAAATATACTTGCTTGCAGGGCTGGCTCTAGTAGAATTTGACCAGCCCCATGTCTGAGAACTATGTAGCAGACTGAACTGCAGTAGCTGGGGGCAGCACACTGTGTGACTAGAAGCAGAGATCAATGCAAGAAAAGGTGTGAGGAGCAGACTGTGTAGATCTGGAGCAGGCTGGTAGTGGAGAAAAAGAACAGCCACTGTGGAACAGTTAGTAAGGCCAAGCATAGAGTCTGATGCTAAACACAGTCTATATAAAACTGGCCTTTTGTGATCTGTAACAATTTCATTATATTATTTTCTCCTTCCGCCATAGTACCAGATTACACTGTCTTATATTAGAGATACACAACTCCAGATCCGCTGTACAAAACTACTGATCAGATTAAAACTTTAGTATTTCAAGGCCGCGTTTTCATGTTGGATCTAGGGTTGCCACCAAGCCGGAATTTAAATGAAATGGCAGGTATTTTTAAAGGGACATGAAACCCATTTTATTTTTATGTTATGATTCATGTAGATAATACAATTTTTAAAAAGTTTCAAATTTACTTCTATTATTACATTTGCTTTGTTCTCTTGTAATTCTTTGGTGAAGAGATATCTAGATAGGTAGTGTGCGCATGTCTGGAGCATCACATGACAGGAAATAGTGCTGCCATCTAGCGCTCTTGCTAATGTATAATAAAACTGCTGCTATTATAGTGCTGCAGACATGTGCACACTCCTGAACTTACCTTTCTGCTTTTCAACAAAGGATAACAAGAAAACTAAGAAAATGTGATACTAGGGTGTAGATTTACCAAGCAGCGGATGCTGCAATCAACCCCCGAAGTTTCCGGCTCACCGGAAACTTAAATTAGGAATAATTGACACCCCCCTGCTAGCGGCCCGATTGGCCTCTAAAGTGCAGGGATGCAGACAGCTACAGCGAATCATGTCCGCCCGCCATTTAATAATTCGGCCCCTAGAATTTAATTGGAAAGTTGTATAAAACTGTATGTTCTATCTGAATAATGAAATCAATTTGTTTGTATTTTATGTCCCTTTAAGGTTCAAGTCAATGTAGAAAATAAAGAATACATTTAGAAATGTAGGTCCTATCATGATAAACGTATCCTAAATGTGTTGGAATCTTACAGGCCCATTTATCAAAGGGCTTGCGGACCTGATCCGACACTGCGGATCAGGTCCGCAAGACCTCGCTAAATGCGGAGAGCAATAAGCTCTCCGCATTTAACATTGCACCAGCAGCTCACAAGAGCTGCTGGTGCAACGCCGCCCCCTGCTGACTCGCGGCCAAGGGAGCTGTCAATCAACCCGATCGTATTCGATCGGGTTGATGTCCGGCGATTCCTGTCCGCCTGTTCAGAGCAGGCGGACAGGGTTATGGAGCAGCGGTCTTTAGACCGCTGCTTCATAACTTGTGTTTCTGGCGAGTCTGAAGACTCGCCAGAAACACGGCCCTTCAAGCTCCGTACGGAGCTTGATAAATGGGCCTGATATAAACAAATGAGCATTTCAAATCAGCCCTGGCAGCTTTAACTTCTGAGTAATGCTGTACACAGTAATTGTTTATGCTAATGAGCAATGCCATTTTTTTTTTCTAGGTGAGGATGGTGTGGGATAAGCGCTCCAGCTAAGTAGAGCCAACCAGATTATTATGCAAATAAAATGAAATAACAAGAGGAACTAATGGTAATAAAAGAGAATTTTTATAGTGATTTAAGTAGATAACTAGTTAATGCATACAGAATATGTTAGCATATACTCAATTACATAAGATGCCGGCATCAGTAACAATAAAACATATTAATCATATTAAAAACAGAGAAATACAGCCGATATAAAATTTCTAAAAGGTTCCCTGAGTGTTTCTTAAAAATATATACGAATATGAATAAACTTGATAAAGGTAAATGACTCTTAGCACAGTGAAATTGGCTCGGCTAAATGTTACCAGTATTATTTTTAAGCAATGGAATATTTGGTCACAGTATTCAGTGGAGGCGTCTGATCTGTTCAGCCGTTAGGAGTAACTGTGAGTGATGGATCGGGAGGTGTGACGTCACGTCACCTGACTATTGTATTCCTCCAATCCCTGTGATATGCTTAAACACAACAAGTTTGAAATTTGTATCCAATTCTTAATTGTAACAAAGTATACTTGTTTATGTGATAGTTAGTATCAATACTTGCAAGTGTCCAATGTCCAAAGAATCTGTCCAAATTTGAAAAAAACGGTTTGTTTTATCAGCAGCTCTGAATCCTATGAAGTGTTGATCCGTTTGGTTTTATGTCCGTTCTGAAATGTGAAACTTGTCCTTTTGCGAAGAAGCTCCTAAGCACTTGGTTTTTTCCTTTTTTAGTGTATATTAGGGCTATGATGGGAGCAGAGGAAGAAACAAGGGGGCACACAGGAATTATTCATACATCGATCTCAGTGTTGATTCAAGGAGATAGAAATGAACCTGTTTTTGTGCCAGTAGAACAATTTAGCAGTTCAATAGCCTTAGTATATAATTGGTTACACACAGGAATTACTCATATGTCCTCCCTCTATATTAATCATAGAGATAGGGATGAACCTGTGGAGTGTAACACTATCAGTAATAAAATTCTGAATTGACAGGAGTAAGCAAATCTACGCGTTTCGGCAGTGTTAGCTGCCTTTATCAAGATGCTTACTACATGAAATTACTGCCTTTTTATAAGGAGTGTTTGATTCAGGACAGGTGTGGTTAGAGGATAGTCTAAATTAACCCTTAAGTGCTTCTAAAGTGAATGTATTGAAGTCAGTTTCATAGATAGATGAGGTACATCTTATTAAAAAATAATTTTTTAAAGACAATATTCCATCTAATTTAACTCATTAAGTGTTTTTGAAATGATTGCCATTAGAATTAAATACATGAACAAAATACATAAACAGAATTGGAATATTGAATTAATGTTTAAATTTATGAAGAATCCCATCATTTCAGGTTTAATGTCATGTAAACTATATATGAGAATGTGAAATTAAGTATAAAGATATAGTCGCCTATGTCTCAACATTATACTATAACCAGTTTTTCTTTAATGCAGTTTTTGTTGAAAGTGATTTTTATATATGTGAATATACATTGCTCCAAAGGTTTTTTTCATTTTATTATAATAATCTTGCAAAATTGCAATATCAGGTTGTTCTTTAGTAAGCGCTAAATCAACTTGTCTATACGCTAAGGAGTAAGGGGAGGATGTGATACAAAAAAAAGTTTTGTAAATATAGCTTCAAGACGGCTATTGTACAGTCTCGTTTATGTTTATTTCGATAGTGTATGAATTCGATTTTTAGTGAAATAGTATTTTATATGATAGATGTAATTTGGAATATGTGTTCGACTGTTTTGTTTGTCTAGTAATTGTTTATAAGATAGAATTAAGATCAAAGGAACTATTAAGTCCCAATGGATGTACTGTTTTATATTCAAATATGAGTTCTGCTTCTTTTTTTAGGAGTACCTTTTCTATATTTCCCCCTCTCTTGTTAGGTCTAATTTTTTTCATTCCCCAACATTGAAAACATTTAAGGTCTCCATGGTGTATTTCAGTGAAATGTTTATAAAGTATGGTTTTTGTGGTTTTATGTTCTATGTTCCAAATATGTTCTCTCATCCTATCTTTGAATGTGCGACTGGTTTGACCTATATAGAATAAATTACACGAACATCTTATGCAGTAAATTATATTTGAGTCGTTACATGTTATGATGTCCTTGATTGTAAATGTAACCTGTTGGTTGATAAATGTTATCTTTTTGGTTTTATTACTGTATCTACAGGATTTACACTTGTGACATGGATAGAATCCAAAAATTTGTTCTTTCTTTAAGTTCATATCTTTTGAATAATCATTTTTTGTTTTAAATTCACTTGGTGACAGATAGCTTTTGAGATTTTTAGCTTTTTTGAAAATGAGATCTGGGTGATTTTTAACTGTAGTTCCTAATATAGGATCCTTTTTAATATAGTGCCAGTGTTTTTGAAGGATGGTTTTTATTTCTTTGTGGTTTGAGTTATATTCAGTTATAAATGGAATAAAATTATTGACATTAGAAGGCATTGAATTATTTGTATATAAATTTTTTCTTTTGTTTGGTTGCTTTTGTAATAAGGTGGATCTATCAGTTTTTCTTACAAAAGTTATGGTTTCTTGGATTTTTTTCTGATTGTAACCTTTATCTGCAAATCTATTTAGTAGAATGTTACATTGTGAGTCATAAGATTCTATGTCTGAGCAGTTTTTTCTAACTCTTAGCATCTGACTTTTTGGGATGTTATCCTTCCACCTATTTAGATGGCAGCTTTGATAATGTATAAAATTATTTGAGTCTATAGTTTTGAAGTAGGTTTTGGTTTTAATTAAATTCTCTACTATCTCTACCTCAATGTCTAGGAAATGTATTGAACTAGTGCTGTGTTCATAAGTGAAAGTGAGGCCTACATCATTAGTATTCATGTCCTCAAGGAATAGTTCTAGAATTTCGTAGTCACCCCTCCAGACTAGGAAGATATCGTCAATAAATCTTTTATAGAGCACAAGGTTCGCTCCCCACACATCATTGGAGTAGAAAAGTTTCTTCAAAGAATCCCATAAATAGATTCGCATAGCTGGGAGCGAACCTTGTGCCCATAGCGGTACCCCTAGTCTGGAGGTAAAATTTGTCATTAAACATGAAACTATTGTTTTTTAAAATAAACTCAATGCTATCTAGAATAAATTTGTTTTGTTCTTGTAATAGATTGGGATCGTTATTTAAATAGTGTGCAATTGCTTTTAGCCCTAAATTGTGATTAATGTTCGTATATAATGAATTAACGTCACAAGTGACCATTATATAATTGTTTTGCCATTTAATTTCATTTAATACATTTAAAAAATGAGTGGAATCTTTTAAATGTGATGGTAGCTGTGTAACATAATTTTGAAGGTAATGATCGACATATTGGGAAAGGTTGGAGGATATTGATTCTATTCCTGATATAATGGGACGTCCAGGGGGTTTGGTGAGATGTTTATGAATTTTTGGCAGAAAATAAAATGTTGGATTTTTTGGAAAATTAACTTTAAGGAAATTGTATTCTGAATCTGTAATTACTCCTGATATTTTTGCCTTATCCAATAACAGATTGAGTTTCTTTTTCTGAGTTTCTATTGGATTGTTTTTAAGACTAGTGTACGTCGTGTTGTCATGTAGAAGCCTATATGATTCTTCCAGGTAGTATTGTACATCCATAATTACAATACCCCCGCCTTTATCGGCGGGTTTTATTATAATCTCTTTATTATTTTGTAATGATTTTAATGTTTTACGTTCATTTGGTTTGAGATTATCTTTTATTTTGTTGTTGATTTCTAATTTCTCTAGATCTTCTTTAACGTTTATTTCAAAATTTTTGATAAAGTCTCCCTTTTCTTGCATAGGGTAGAAGGTTGATTTCTCTTTTAGGTTGGAATGTATATATTTACTAGGTGTGTTTTGTGTTCTAGTGAGTGGAGTAGTTAAAAAGTATTTTTTCAAAGTTAGTTTACGAACAAACTGGTTTACGTTTATTAGTGTTTCGAATTTGTTCATTTTGCACATTGGTGCAAAGGTTAAACCTTTTTTTAAAACTCTTTCTTCATCTATATTTAGTTTATATTTACTCAAGTTGAATATACCAGTGTTCTGATCAGTTTTTGAGGTGATTATCTTAGTCTTTTTTGTGGGTTTTCTCCCTCTTCTCCCTCTCTTTCTCTTTTTCCTTTTGGTGTTCCCCAAATGGAATTTTGTGTTTTTGAAGTATTTTTTTGGTGTCCTGTGTGTTGTGAAGTTTGTCCTAAAAAATGACTATTGGTTTTTTGAAAAGGAACATTCTCAAAATTATCATGGGTGTCTGACAAAGGTTCAAAACTATTAGATAAAGGAATTCTCCAATTGTGAGTATTTGTTCTTTCTCTATAATTATTGGAAGATGAGTTTCCTGAATCTCGATATCTATTGTGATAGGATCTATAGTGCATATTTTGATATGATCTATTGTGATGGGATCTATCCTGGTATTGATTATTTTTATCATAATATTGCTGATTTGATCTATAATCATAATCATTTCTCTCATTATAATGATTTCTATTTGGTGTATAGAAGTTATTATTCGTGCCTCTATTACCAGATATGAATTGATTCCTTTGATGGTGAGGTTTGTTTTGAAAGTTATGAAAGTTATGATTACTGTTGTGATTATAATTATTATCAGTGTGTGTATTAATGTATTCTTTATTAGATGTTGTTTTATTTTCTTTTATAGTTTTGTGTTTACTAAAGATGGATGCATTGATTTGGGTGTTTTGTGGGTCTTTATTAGTGTGGAGTTTTGTTGTTTGATCTATTGTGGATGATGAACATGGAATAATGTCATTATCTTCTTCTTCTATTTCTGTGGTTATTTGACTATTCTCAGATTTATTAGCAATTTTATAATCATCCATATCTCTTTTAAATTTATTATTTTTACCTGTTTGTAACATTTGTTTGAATTCCATGATATTTTTAATCATGATTTGTTGTTTATTTATATATTCTTTATCGTTAGTAAACGGTTTTAATTTATCTTTAAATGTATCAATATCATTTTTTATTTGAGTTAGAGAACGATTTCTAGATTTAATTAATATTTTTAACAGATCTAGTGATGCATTTTCTAAAGTGCTGTACCACTCAGTTGCTAAATCTTCATTCAGTTCGAAAGTACAATCTTTTTTTAGTCTTAGTCCTCTAGGAACCATTTTTGACTCTATATATTTCTGGGTATATGATAATTCAACTGAATATTTAATCTCCTTTAGGAGTGTATCTTCTAATTCCTTACAAGTGTTGTGTAAATTAATATCATCCAGTGGTAGCGATTCCATTGTTTCAAAATTATTGGTTTGGATTTCTGATAACATATTTTCTCTAAAAGAAAATAGTTCCATTATGTGTGCGAAAAAAGGTTTTTTTTATATTGCAAAGAAAACGTGTCTACAGATACAGTGTTTTAAAAGTTATATGTGAAAACAGTGTGTATTATTTAGAAAAAATATCTATTATGAACAAATTTCTCAAAATATAAAACTTATTGTGTTTGGAATATTTATTCTTAGTGAGTGACAAGCTACTACAAACACCTGGAGATTATACTGATAAACAAACAAACAAAGGGTGGTGTGAGTGCTAATCAGGAAAAGGTTTCTGTGCTTGAATCCCTAATATGGTCTGATAAAATCTCCAATTACAGACTATACGATAAAGAGGTGAGGATGGTGTGGGATAAGCGCTCCAGCTAAGTAGAGCCAACCAGATTATTATGCAAATAAAATGAAATAACAAGAGGAACTAATGGTAATAAAAGAGAATTTTTATAGTGATTTAAGTAGATAACTAGTTAATGCATACAGAATATGTTAGCATATACTCAATTACATAAGATGCCGGCATCAGTAACAATAAAACATATTAATCATATTAAAAACAGAGAAATACAGCCGATATAAAATTTCTAAAAGGTTCCCTGAGTGTTTCTTAAAAATATATACGAATATGAATAAACTTGATAAAGGTAAATGACTCTTAGCACAGTGAAATTGGCTCGGCTAAATGTTACCAGTATTATTTTTAAGCAATGGAATATTTGGTCACAGTATTCAGTGGAGGCGTCTGATCTGTTCAGCCGTTAGGAGTAACTGTGAGTGATGGATCGGGAGGTGTGACGTCACGTCACCTGACTATTGTATTCCTCCAATCCCTGTGATATGCTTAAACACAACAAGTTTGAAATTTGTATCCAATTCTTAATTGTAACAAAGTATCACATAAACAAGTATACTTTGTTACAATTAAGAATTGGATACAAATTTCAAACTTGTTGTGTTTAAGCATATCACAGGGATTGGAGGAATACAATAGTCAGGTGACGTGACGTCACACCTCCCGATCCATCACTCACAGTTACTCCTAACGGCAGAACAGATCAGACGCCTCCACTGAATACTGTGACCAAATATTCCATTGCTTAAAAATAATACTGGTAACATTTAGCCGAGCCAATTTCACTGTGCTAAGAGTCATTTACCTTTATCAAGTTTATTCATATTCGTATATATTTTTAAGAAACACTCAGGGAACCTTTTAGAAATTTTATATCGGCTGTATTTCTCTGTTTTTAATATGATTAATATGTTTTATTGTTACTGATGCCGGCATCTTATGTAATTGAGTATATGCTAACATATTCTGTATGCATTAACTAGTTATCTACTTAAATCACTATAAAAATTCTCTTTTATTACCATTAGTTCCTCTTGTTATTTCATTTTATTTGCATAATAATCTGGTTGGCTCTACTTAGCTGGAGCGCTTATCCCACACCATCCTCACCTCTTTATCGTATAGTCTGTAATTGGAGATTTTATCAGACCATATTAGGGATTCAAGCACAGAAACCTTTTCCTGATTAGCACTCACACCACCCTTTGTTTGTTCATTTTTTTTTTCTTCCAAGAAAGGTGGAAACCCTAGTTGGTTGAAATCAGACGGATGTATTTCCCAGTGGACAACTTTCTTGAAGTATAAATGCCCTAAATGAGCACAATTTTATAGAACAAACTGCTGAGCTGTCAGTTGAACACAATGCATGCAAATAACCTATAGGGATGTCTCCCTGTGGGTGACTGGATCAGATAGGAAACACTATGGCTAGAGGGCTATTGCTTCAGCTCCACTGATGAAGCCCATACTAGCCAAAACACCTGCATCTCATTCAACAGAGAGAATTGCTTATTATAGGAGGAAAACTACACAGCTATATTTGTTCCCAGTTGAGCACCCCACTCTTGTTGTACGTGGATATGATACAATTCCTGTATAACATTAAAACCACCACTCATGGGGGGTGGAGCCAACTGCCAAGGGAGACAGACATCCATGAGTGAAGCTCCTGGCTTCAACTAACTTTAAAACCTTTATTTGCCCCTAAAATAATGTGTTTTTGCATTACAAGGAGACTCCTTACTTCTCGCTAATATCGCAGACTCAAGTGTTGCTCAAGCTGCTATATTTGGCTATGGGACTCTCTCTGTAAGGAACAAGATCGGAATGGAGGCCCTATCCAACTGGGGACTGGCTGTGGCGCAGCTCTTACATGAACATTATGCGAGGATGGAGACAACATTGGCGTGGAGCTGTGCCGGGGCTAGTCTATCTGTGCATGTTGCCCCTAACCTGACTGCAGATGCCAATGACCTGGATCAGGGTAGCCATACGGCTTTACTATCCCCCGGGCCCTCGTGCTCCCTGCCTGAATCCCTACAATATGGCAGACTGCCTGACTGTAGTGGCAACGATCGCCCGGAATGCGAGGCAGACACATTTGCGGAGGTTGTAGTTGATGACTGCCCTGATAATCTCGCTAAACCTGAGTTGCTAGGTGGACCGTCAGACCTCGGAGCAGACCGCACCTCATTCCCAAGTACACGCGCAGTCACAGGGCACAGTATAAGTACAGCCGGGGCCATATTTGGAGTGCTCTCTCTTTGCTCCGCAGAGCTGCTGAAGAAAGGAGTGTGCCTATACCTACTATCCTCAATGCCGGCCACGATGTGAGAGGTAATCCTCCTGACCGCTTCTCAGGGGGACCACCGCAGAAGTGTACAGAAGCCACGGCCCCTAGGGGCATTGGTTAAAAGAACAGACCTGAAGTTGTTTAAGTCCACTATATTGAGGACTTAAGACATGGACACGCTAATTTCTTGATCATTGAAGGGCAAGATGTTATTAAGATTTTCATGGTTGCTTGCTTTATTAATATGTTTTCCCCCCTGTTGCCGCATAGCTTATGACAATGCATACCTTGTCAGGCTAAGACCGCTCTAAGACATGACTAAATGCTACATATTAAAAGTCTGCAATATGTTTAATGTACATAACGATAGCCCTTTGTTTTGCACAGTACGAAATGCTAGCTTATTTCTATGAGCGGTTGTTACTTTTATATTCCATAACTCTCCACAAGCTGAGTCCTTCTATGGTGCCCCCTCATTGACTGCTTGAACTACTTGTTGAAGTTTAACGGGCTGAAGTTTTAAGCTCACCATTGTGCTGAGGACCTACTGTCCTTGACAATATTTATTTTATTTACATTATTGGCTTAATGTTTGGTTTGCATTGCAATGCTTCATCTAGTTGCTAAGTAATTATCTGTATCTCCCCAGCTACCTTTTATTGCCTAAAATTATTGTTGGAATCAAAGACCTGATGGTTGCCACTGTTCACATATATGTATTGAGTTTTATGCTTTCAATGTCACTGTAGGCTTAATAGATACGGGTAGGGAAGTTTTATCGCAGTATATAATATTCACAGTCATGTATTTATTTTGAAGGCTGACACATCAACGCACTTGCCTTGTAAGCTTGGGGCGTATATCTCCTATGGAACAAATATTTCCCAGCAATATACCGAGCAGAGCGTTTTTATACGTGATACGCATAAGGAGCAAATATCTCCCAGTAATATACCGAGCAGAGTTTTTATATAAGATACACATCAGTTTTTTAACCCTTGGACATGTAGGAATACATATATGTTGAGCTCCAGGTTTGCGTTAGACTACTCCCCATCTCGCACAGTTATATAACAGCCAATTTATGTTGGCACTAGTGTTTTAATAGATACATATTAGAGCCACTGACCACTAGTTCCCCATGTACATACTGCTATGAATTACCTATATGTAGGAATAGCTGTTGCTACCCTCCAGTATACTAGTAGAGAATAAGATCATACTAGGGTTATTGAACGCGCTGATGTCTTCCTTGAGTGGGGGTGCACTGCCTGCGGCCGAGGCAGGGTATTTCTACTTACGATTTTTTATTAGCGCTACCAATGCACTGAGATATTTTTCCCTCTATTGGATGCACACCGCTCCTAGTTCATGGCAGAACTATAGTATGTCTTGTGTCACTCCTTTTAATATTGGTTGTGTCCTCCTTAACCATAGCAATTCTTTCCCAAAGTATTGGGGCAAACTAGTGCATAGTCACCCTGGGTCTCAATATTTTACGTGGTAGACTTTGGGGGCGACACCTGTTTTGTATAAGATAAACACCTACCAGCTTCTATCCAACAGGGGCTCTGCTCGGTAGAAAATCCTGTAGCCTAGCATAAGTATTTTAAAGTTTCCATAAAGTTTATTAGCGCAGGCTGGTCCTGCAAGACTGATACCAGGCATTCTTCCCTATACTACTATGACTTACGGAGAGATATAAACGTCATTTCAGATCTCCGAGCCTAGGCACTAAGGTTCTATCTTGCTAGACATAATATAAACATACTATGCAATCAATGCTACTTTTTGTACACCTGCTAACAATTTAGCTGGTCAGAAACCTCTCTGCAGGGTCATGTCATACAATAGTATTTAAACATATATAGTCACAGCTCCTCAATCAAGGCACTGTATTTTCCTTTCTCTTTTTTGAGGGACGGCACATTTCAGCTTGTCATATCTAAGTAACCATCTCCTCCCCCTCCCTCACATAATATACCCCCTAGGTTAGGAGATTTAACCATGCAGTTTGTTGGTGCCGCAATGTAATTGTTTGTTCCATAAGCTATACCTCTAAGTTATTTGATGTCAATACACATGACCATGCCGCAACCCTAATTATTCTCTTCACAGTCTCTATCAGTCTAGGGTAATTCCCCATCCTTAAGCAGTGAAACCATAGTTTGTCTGACTCTGACCACCTCCCCCCCCCCCCCACGTAATAATATATCACCTAGTGTAGGTGAATTAAAAACGCGGTTCTCTAGCTTATACCGCATCCTAAAGCCTTTTAATTTATGCAGCGCATTAACATATCCTTAACAGATTTTACTATAGGTTTAGCATATTTTGCTACATACTTTTCGTCTAGCTTGTATCTAATATTCTCAACTTACCTTGCTTCTCACATATTTCAACTTTTGCTTTTCCTTGAAGCTATTTTCTTGTGAGCTTTATTTAAATATATCCTAAATATAGTTTTAAAAATACATAAAATAGAGGTTCTCCAACAGGGGCCCACGAGTGGCCCTGTCCCATATCTGCTTACCTGCTTTCTACTATGTTACCGTAACTTTGCGGTCTACAAATGGCCGCCTCTATCTTATAGTAGGTATAATGTTTGAGCAGAGTTTATTGCTTATATCTAATGGGTAATTTGTCATTTAACTGTTTTATATACCTATACTATCTTGTTTTGGCAGCTTACTCTGTAACAATTTATTCTTCTTTTTATTATGTGTTGACAATTAATGATTGTTTGTTTTGAAAAGAACCTCAATAAAAATTTATTATAAAAAAACAAAACAAAAAAAACTCACTAAAAAAAGGATCATGTTTTGAACATTTTTCCTGTGTGATAAACAACTCACTAATATCATTCTCACCTTTGCAGTCCCCACCTCCTGTTTCCCATGTAGATTGTAAGTTCCCATGGTAATAGGGCCCTCAATTCCTCCTGTATTTGTCTGTTAAATTTTGTCTTTTATTGTATTGTTTCTCTGTTGTACTTTTATCTTTGTACCCATGGGCAGCGCTGCGGAATCTGTTGGCGCTTTATAAATAAAGAATAATAATAATGTAAGAACTGAAGGAAAAACTTACAAATGTTAACAAAAAATAAATAAATTACAAATTAAAAACATACCATTTTGATTTTTTTTGCACTTTTATATTGTAATTTCGTCATATGTTGGCTAGGGATAAAGCATTTCACATACTGATTTCTGTACACACTTGCAGTATTTTAAGCGCACTGCTCCATCTCCAGCTGTCAATACATTGAAAGCCCATAAATAAACAGGCGTGTTAAAGAGAGAATCTTTTATTAAAAGGAGAGGGGGATGGGCAGCTAATGCTACATTTACGGTTCAACAACCCCTAAGCATTGTGGGTAAAACCATAAATTCCTTTTACATTCCCTTTCTTCCTCTGTCACACAACCCTCAATTTAGGAAATTATCCCCTGTGGAAACATGGCAGAACATGACACAGCAGAAAAAAAGAAAGGAGAAAAAAAGAAGGAAAATATATTGAAAATAAGACTGCAAAAAAACAAAACACACAATAGTGCAACAAAAGCATACTAAAAATATTACAGAATAAAAAAAAGGATAAGTGATAAAAAAGAGGGTTACACAGAAGACAGACAGTTGCAGTTGACATATGTTTCTCTGGGATACAAAAGGTCCAGCTGATGCAAGGTCTGACTATGTATGTCACAGGCTGTGCACTCAGTGAACCTTGTATTGTCACATTCCTCAGCCAGACACTAGCGCCACTCAACTTACAGCACCGTCAGAAGTGCCCTGAGCGATGTATTTATACACACACAGCACTGACACATAAATCACTCATGTATAGGCAATAAAAATGTGCACAGCTCTGATCTGCACCCATATGCAGTATGTAGGCACTCATAAGAAAAAGTAGTCTTACTCTGGAATCATACAGATCTTGTAAAACCAAAGGCATGAATATTGATAATAAGCAGAAACAGTGCGGTACAAGCTTTTTTTCTCAAATAATAATAACGCTAGAAATAGACAGATTCACAATAGATAAAAGTTTTTACTCTCAAAAAACAAAATAAATATATATATATATATATATAAATATATACACATACATATATAGGTTTAGCCATATTAGTCCAGAAAACAAGATGTCAAAATAAAGAGATTATGGCGGTATGCAATGAGTTCTTTTTTATTGGACTAACATAATATTTAAAAGACAAGTTTTTAAGATATTTACTCCCTTTCTCAAGTATGAAGCAATATTATTATTATCATCAGGTATTTGTAGAGCGCCAACAGATTGTTGCTTATTGATTAACATCGCTTGAGAAAGGGAGTAAATATCTCGAAAGCTTGTACTATAAATATTATGTTAGTCCAAAAAAAGGTATCATTGCATACTACAGTACTCTATTTTGTCTACTGGACTAATACGGCTAAAATTATATATATATATATTTAGAGTAAAAACTTTTATCTATTGTGAATCTGTCACTATTTCTAGAGTTATATTATTATTTGTGATCAAAGCTTGTACCGTACTGTTTGTGCTCATTATCAATATTCATGGTTTTACATACACACATACATATACATATATATATATATATATATTTACACACACATTTATATACTATATATATATATATATATATACACATACAAATCTGCATTTTGTAATTACATATTTGTACGTGTGTGTATATGCACATGCACTTATATATTAAAGTTTTCCTTTTTAAATTTATATTGTTAGTCCAATCAAACAGTATCACTACTAAATGCAATGCTCGTTATTTTTCGCTCCATAAGACTCTCCCCTAGTTTTAACAGCTTCAAGCACTCCCTAAAAACTCTACTATTCAGGGATGCATACAACAAACACTAACCTTTCCTAACGCCATTGCTTTCCCCTTGAACCCCTTAGAGTGTAAGCCTATGGGCCCAGCTGTTTACAGATCGCTTCATAAGAGCCGACTACAACAGTGAAACTCTCGGCAGGGCCCTCTACCCACTTGACCCCTACAAAAGCTATCCTGTACACCGACTATGTTTACAGCGCTGCGGAATCTGTTGGCGCTCTACAAATACCTGATAATAATAATAATTTTTAATCACAGTACTAACAATGGCTATTTTCCACATTAAAATGTGTAACATAAAAATTAAGCGTCAGACAAATTTAAGATTGCTATTTGTTACATGCTTTTTTTAATGTGTTTGTAAAAACCTATATATCACCTTAAACACAAACAATTTGCCTTCTAAATTTTGTTTATTTTTGTCCTTATCTTATTTGTATTACTTAAATAAACCATTAAATATATAAATTAGCCTTTCAATCTTTTGTATTCCTAAGAGTACCAAACATTACCAGGCTCATTGTTTTGTACATTTCCTAAAGCAGAATAACCCAAACTACATTATGAGGGCCACACCAGACTTGCCAAGTTTTTTTGTTGTGTGTGACCCTAAGACCACTTATCAGGAAAAAAAAGGCTTTAATGATTTGTTTTTGAGAACCCCCCCCCCGCAAATATTTACACGTTTCTCATTTGGTAATTATACACATTTATTTGCACATAATCTTATAAATGTAATTAGTATATAGGGTTGCCACTTTAGCCATGTTTTCCTGGACACTTATGAGTTATACATGCTGCAGGGTGTGCAGGTAGGAACATGAATTTCAACCCTGGACAGCACACAAATAGTGACACTGAACAGAACTATTCACATATTCCTCTCGGCACACCCTGCAGCATGTATAACTCATAAGTGCCCAGGAAAATATGGCCGAGGTAGCAACCCTATTAGTGTATATATAATTACATTATAGAATGGATTAATAGTGAATATATCCCAATGTTATTTTAAATTAAAAAAGTGATTATAGTTCAATTTTATTTGTAAGCGTGAGTATAAGTGACTGACCCTCCATATTTAAAAAAAATAATAAAAAATAAAAATGTCCTTAGTCAATATAATGAATACTACACACTGCAGAATTAATTTGTATGTTCATACAGTAATATGTTTAATTGTTGTTAATTCATATACATGACACAAAATATTTGTTTATAATGTCCTCTAAACCCTTTCACAAGTCATCAGACCTGATATACTCTTGCTAACACTACAAGAAATGTATTGTTTCCATCTAAATGTGTATTTTGGCCTACACCAGAGCCTAGAGCAGCAGGATTGGGAGGGCAGCAAATTTTGAGGCCTAGATCTATGAATCCCTAAAGCCGGAATTTTAAAATCCAAACTTATTCTGAAATCCAAACAGTTTTTTTAATAATATTATCAAAAATTACTATTTTCCCTGCCTGTAAGTCACAATCATCTCTGCCTGTGTTTTTGATTTCTAAAATGCAAATAATAGTCTGTATTTATTTAAAACAACTATTACCTTTCAGATAACAATGCTGTACTATCTTTCTGTGGGTACTATGTATACAAAAGTATTAAAATGATATAAATTTACCTTTAGGTTACATGTATAAGCTGTATAATGACATGTAAATATTGTGTAAATGACATGATATTTGTTCTTTACACTTGGTTCCATCCCCTCTCCAAACTGTCCCATTTTACAGAGGCAAATATTTCAAAATCCATACTATTCCAAAATCCAAACCTTTTCTGGTCCCAAGCAGTTTGAAAAAAAGGGTTTTCTACCTGTATTTATGAATTACAAATCAGTGATCCCTGTCTGTGTAATGGTGATGCATGACCCCTATGTGTGTTCCTGGCCACCAGAAATATAGAAGGTAAATATGAGCGAAAATTGTTGGCAATAGAGTTTTTGGGGTGGGTAGCTCATTTTCAAGTGCCTTGGGCAGCAAAAACAAAAAACAAATACACCACTACTTTCATCTCTATAATCACCAGTACAATGTGGTGTTTAAATTACAAATGGGTTAATTATTTTCTGTCTCAGAAAAAGTGTCTATACATGTCTAACTGAAACTATTATACCTCAAAGCTAAATATAAACACTACAAATAAGAAACACGCACACACGTATTTCAGATAGACAAACACACTAATTTGCAATTGTACCCTCTTGCAGTTTGGTCTCCCAGCATGCTGGTTTCACTATGCATTATCATACACAGCATCTCCCCTTTCAATTACAAGACCCCCACCTCACAGACCAATTGTACACATGAAATTAAAATACCATCAATGGGTCCTACTTGCATAGTTAAATGAGCTTCATTACTGACTCACGCACACACACTAAAAGTGTTCAAATGAGTTGCACTTAAAGGGACATGAAGGCCAAATTTTTTTTCTTTAAAGATTTAGATTATACCATTTTAAACAACTTTTCAGTACACTTCTTTTAACAAATTTGCTTAATTCTCTTGGTTGAAGGAGCAATAATGCACTAATGGCAGCTAGCTGAACACATCATGTGAGTCAAAGACAATGCATGCAGACACCAATCAGCAGTTAGCTCCCAGTAGTGCATTGCTGCTCCTGAGCCTACCTAGGTATGTTTTTCAGCTAAGGATACCAAGAGAATGAAGCAAAATAGATAATAGAAGTAAATTGGAAAGTTGTTTGACATTGCTTGCTCTAACTGAATCATGAAAGGAAAACTTTGGGTTTTAAATCCCTTTAACCCCTTAGTGACCAGAGCACTTTTCCATTTGTTGACCGTCTGGGACCAAGGCTATTTTTACATTTCTGAGGTGTTTGTGTTTAGCTGTAATTTTCCTCTTACTCATTTACTGTACCCACACATATTATATACTGGTTTTCTCGTCATTAAATTGACTTTCTAAAGATACCATTATTTTCATCATATCTTAAAAATTACTATAAAAAAATATATAAAATATGATGGAAAAACATGGAAAAAAACAGACTTTTTCTAACTTGACCCCCAAAATCTGTTACACATCTACAACCACCAAAAAAACTCCTATGCTAAATAGTTTCTAAATTTTGTCCTGCATTTAGAAATATCCAATATTTACATGTTCTTTGCTTTTTTTGTAAGTTATAGGGCAATAAGTACAAATAGCACTTTGCTATTTCCAAACCATTTTTTTTCAAAATTAGAGCTGGTTACATTGGAACACTGATATCTTTCAGGAATCCCTGAATATCCCTTGACATGTATATATTGAAATAGCAGACATATATGGCTTTGGCGTTGCTTTTTGGCAATTAGAAGGCCGCTAAATGCTGCTGCGCACCACACATGTATTATGCCCAGCAGCGAGGGGGTTAATTAGGTAGCTTGTAGGGTTAATTTTAGCTTTAGTGTAGAGATCAGCCTCCCACCTGAGACATCCCACCCCCTGATCCCTCCCAAACAGCTCTCTTCCCTCCCCACCCCACAATTGTCCCCGCCATCTTGAGTACTGGTAGAAAGTCTGCCAGTACTAAAATAAAAGGCTTTTTAAAAAAAAATAATTATGTAGCTCTGATGGACAGCCCTAAGCCCCCAACCTCCCTGATCTCGACCAAACAGCTCTCTAACCCTCCCCCTGCTACCTATGTGTCACCATCTTGGGTAGCTGTCTGCCAGTACCCATTTTTTTAAAAATAAATTAAATTTTTCTGTAGTGTAGTAGCCCCCTCCCAGATCCTAGTATCCTTGTTTTCCCCCCTCCCTCCTTCCCATTTATTTCTCATTGATGGCAGTGGTTGCTGTGTGCGTGCACGCACCCTGTGGAGGCCCCCCCGCACGCTCCCGGCGTGCACATTGCACAGAGAAACCGGATGCCGGGGTGATGGGCAGCCCACGCTCCCACCCACCGATGATCCGATCGGCACCATCGCTAACGCTGCAGAGAGGGCCACAGAGTGTGTCTCTCTGCATCGGTTTGTTAAAAATTGGTATTGCAGGATGCCTCAATACCATAAAAGCGGCTGGAATCGATCAGGATCGCTTCCACCTCTTAAAAGACCAGAGGACGTGCCAGGAATGCCCTTGGTCGTTAAGGGTGTTTTTTTGTAGGACATTCCTGGCACGCCCTAGGTCATTAAGGGGTTAAAAAGAAAACAAAACAACAAAAGGATGATATACATTGCAAATGGCTGTGTCCTATTATAGCCAAAGTTTATTTAACCCCTTCATGCCGGGGGCAAGTACTTAGATCAGATCATGGGGGACTGCCTACGCTGCTAGGCATGCCCCCCAGGGGGAAGCTGCAGGACGCCATATAAGGTAGGATGTTCCATGCCATCCTTCGGTGTTAAAGCCCAGCGGTGTAAAGGGATTAAAGGAACAAGTCTAATCAAATGTAAACTTCAATGATTCAGACAGAGCAGGCAATTTTAAGCAACTTTCTAACTTACGCCTTTTATAATTTTTTTCTTCTTTCGCCTGCTATCTTTATTTGAAAAAGCAGGAATGTAAGCATAGGAGCCAGCCCATTTTTGGTTCAGCACCTGGGTAGCACTTTCGGATTGCTGTCTAAATGTAACCACCAATCAGCAAGCGCTACACAGGTGCTGAACCAAAAATGGTCCGGCTCCTAAGTTTATAACTGATAATAGGAGTAAATTAGAAAGTTGCTTAACATTACATGCTGTATCTGAATCATGAGGGTTTAATTTTGACTAGATTATTTAGACTATTCCTTTAATGTATTTGTCCCAAATACAGGGGTGCAAATGTATTGAGTGTAAGGTGTAAAAACATACCTGCAGGAAAGACCCTAACACCCATTAAACACTAGAGAATGAAGGTATCAGTCACTCATATTTAATTTAAGGGACATTAAAGGAACATGGAACACACATTTTTTCTTTCATGATTTAGAAAGAGCATGTAATTTTAAACAACTTTCTAATTTACTTCTGTGATCTCATTTGCTTCATTCTCTTGATATCCGTTGCGGAAAAGCATATCTAGATAGGCTCAGTAGCTGCTTATTGGTGGCTGCACATAAATGCCTCGTGTAATTGGCTCACCCATGTGCACTGATATTTCTTCAACAAAGGATATCTAAAAAAATATTAAAGGATTACTTTCTGTTATAATTTTTAAGCTAAACAACTAACATATTAAAGTTAATAAACATTAATTAAAACCTACTGACTTATATTTTCTCCAAAACGAAGTTTCATAACGTTCTAAAAGTTATATCTTTTATTCGCCGATGATGTCACGTTATCCTGCCCACTATTTTCAGCACTGCCTGTTCAAAATACTTAAACCAATAACTTTGTGTTTAAAGCGCCATTTTGAAACCTAGGTATTGTAAACGGATTGGTACAGAGCAAAGGATACCCACAGAGTGGGTTTGGAAAACAATTAAATTTGCAGACAAGATTTCTGACATACGGTAGAGATATGTTAATGAAATGCTATTGATAAAAAGCGTATTTGGGGTAGTTAGTTAGTAACAGGCATAGAAAATATTTACTTACAGTGGCCCTTTAAGCAAATTAGATAATAGAAGTAAATTTGAATGTTGTTTAAAATTGTATTTTCTACCCAAGTCATGAAAGAAAAATGTTGTGTTTAGTGTCCCTTTAAATACTTTGAGACTGTAATATAGAATGTTTAGTTGTGTTTATGTAAAATAGCTTTGCAATATACTTTATTTTGTCAGCTTTTCCTGTAATTTTAAGGGACACTAGAGTCAACATTAACCTTTCATGATTCAGATTAAACAAGCGATTTTAAGAGACTTTCCAGTTTACTGCCAGCTACTACTTAGCATGTGCACAAGTTCAGTATATACGTATATGAGTCTGTGATTGGCTGATGGCTGTCATATGAGGGGAACAACAAATTCAAGGCAGTTTTGAAACTTTTCACTAAAACATAAAATTATGCTTACTTCTTTCCATCTGCGGGAGGAGAGTCCACTGCATCATTCATTACTTGTGGGAAATAAGAACCTGGCCACCAGTAGGAGGCAAAGACACCCCAGCCAAAGGCTTAATTACCTCCCCCACTCCCCTCATCCCCCAGTCATTCTACCAAGGAAACAAGGTACAGTAGGAGAAATATCAGGGTATAAATGGTGCCAGAAGGGTATTAACAAATTTAGGTCTGCACACCGGAGAAACGGGCGGGTGCAGTGGACTCTCCTCCCACAGATGGAAAATGAAATTATCAGGTAAGCATAATTTATGTGTTCCATCTTAAAGGGACATTATACACTCATTTTTTTCTTTGCATAAATGTTTTGTAGATGATCTATTTATCTTGCCTATAAAGTTTTTTTTTTTTTAATGTATAGTTTTGCTTATTTTTAAATAACATTACTCTGTTTTTCAGACTCCTAACCAAGCCCCAAAGTTTTATGTGAATACTGTCAGCTACCTTCTCCAGCTTGCTCCTGTTTGTGTAAAGGGTCTTTTCATATGCAAAAGAAGGGGGAGGGGGGTCTTATTTCCCACTTGCAGTGGGCTTTCCAGCTACCTTTTCAACAGAGCTAAACTAAGAACTTCTAAGTAAGTTTTAAACAGTTTTATACTGGATTTTTAGATCAGTATCTGTGCATCTTATTCTTTATAGTAGTGTCTATTACATGCAGTTATATGAAAATGAGTGTATACTGGCCCTTTAATGGGAGGAGAGTCCACTGCTTCATTCATTACTTGTGGGAACAAATACCAAAGCTCTAGAGGACACTGAATGAAAGAAAAAAAAAAAACGGGAGGGTAAAAGGGGGCGGACCCTATACTGAGGGCACCCGAGCCTGCAGAACCTTTCTCCCAAAAGCTGCTTCCGCCGAAGCAAAAACGTCAAATTTATAAAATTTTGCAAAAGTATGTAAGGAAGACCAAGTGGCCGCCTTACAAATCTGCTCAATAGAAGACTCATTCTTAAAGGTCCAAGAAGAGGCCACAGCTCTAGTCGAGTGAGCCGTAATCCTCTGAGGAGGCTTGTGTTTCGCTGTCTCATATGCCAGACGGATCATACTCCTCAACCAAAAGGATAGAGAAGTGTCAGAGGCCCTTTGTCCCCTGAATACACAACAAATAAGGACGAAGTCTGTCTGAACTCCTTTGTGACCTGAAGATAAAAACTTCAACGCCCGAACCACGTCCAGATTAAGAAGTAACCTCTCCTTTGAGAAGGGTTAGGACACAAAGAAGGAACTACTATTTCCTGATTAATGTTACGAAAAGACACCACCTTGGGAAGGAATCCCAATCCAGTGCGAAAAACAGCCTTATCGTCGTGAAAAAGGGAGGCTCACATTGCAAGGCCGCCAACTCAGAGACTCTGCGTGCCGATGCAATAGCCTTTAGAAATAGGACTTTCCATGAAAGAATCTTAATGTCAAGCGCATGCATAGGCTCAAACGGAGCCCTCTGCAAAACCTTAAGAACTCTGCAAAACCTTAAGAACCAAGTTTAAGCTCTAAGGAGGAGCCAAATTCCTAAAGACAGGCCTGATCCTAACCAGAGCCTGAACTGAATGTCAGGAAGCTCCGCAAGCATCTTATGCAACAGTACAGATAAAGCCGAGATCTGTCTCCGTAGGGAACTGGCAAGACCCTTATCCAGATCGTCCTGGAGAAAGGCCAAAATCCTAGATTCCCTGACCTTGTGCCAGGGGTATCCTCGTTACTTCACACCAGGACAAGTAGGTCCTCCACACCTTGTGGTAGATGTAACGAGTGACCGGCTTCCTGGCCTGAACGAGAGTGTCAATCACTCGTTCCAAAAATCCTCTCTTGGCTAATACTAGACGTTCAATCTCCACGCAGTCAGCCTCAGAGAATCGAGATTTTGATGTAGAAAAAGACCTTGAACCAGTAGATCCCTGCGACAAGGTAAACTCCATGGCGGAGATGATGACATCCCCACCAGATCCGCAAACCACGTCCTCCGCGACCACGACAGAGCAATCAGAATAGCCGAAGCTTGCTCCTGCTTGATGTGAGCCACTACCCAAGGTAGAAGAGGTAACAGTGGAAATATGTAAATTAGGTTGAAGTCCCAGGGTACCGCCAAGGCATCCATCAGTTCCGCCTGGGGAATCCTGGATCGCAACCCATATTTGGGTAGCTTGCAATTGAGTCTGGACGCCATGAGATCTATCTCCGGCGTCCCCCATCTGCTGCAGATTTCTGCAAACATCTCGGGATGGAGGGACCATTCCCCTGGATGAAACCGCTTCCCAGTTGTCCACACCCGGAATGTGGATCGCCCACTCCAGAATCTGAGATACTTCCCTCATGGCTAGGAAGCTTCTCGTCCCCCCTGATGGTTTATGTAAGCCACCTAGGTAATGTTGTCCGACTGGAATCTGATGAATCGGGATGACCCCAGAAAATTCTTCTTGAGTCCATTTGCCCTGTGCCTTTCTGGCACCCCATCCTGATAGACTTGCATCCGTGGTCATAATCTCACAGGATGGTCTCAAAAAGGATGTCCCCTGAGACAACTGTCCCGGTCAGGTCCACCAAGATAGGGACTCCCTCACCGGTCTGTCCAGAGATACCTGTTGGGACAGATCTGAATGATCACCGTTCCATTGTATCAACATGCACAGCTGAACAGGTCTGAGATGGAACCTGGCAAATGGAATGACATCTATGCTGGATACCATGAGCCCGATCAACTCCATACACCTGGCCACAGATGTCCTGGAGGATGTCTGAAGAGCTAGACAGTTTGACGAAAGCTTGCAGCGTCTCTGATCTGTCAAAAATATCTTCATGGCTGAAGAATCTATTATCGTACCCAGGAATTCCACCCTGTTGCTGGGGACCAATGACCTCTTTCCTTCGTTTATCTTCCACCCGTGGGACCGAAGGAGAAGAGCTCTCGAGTAATCCTCCACAAGACTGTAGGACGGAGCCTGGACCAAGATATCGTCCAGATAAGGTGCCACTGCTATTCCTCTGGCTCTCACTACTGCGAGAAGAGCTCCCAGAAACTTTGTGAAAACTATTGGGGCAGTCGCCAGACCAAAAGGAAGGGCCACAAACTGGAAGTGCTGGTCCAGGAAGGCGAATCTTAGAAAGCTGGAGTGATCCTTGTGGAGTAGAACATGAAGGTAAGAGTCCTTCAGGACTATAGTCGTCATGAATTGCCCCTCTTGAACTAGGGGCAAAATTTACCTGATCATCTCCATCTTGAACAACGGAACTGACAAAAATATGTTTAGGGTCTTTAGGTCCAGAATTGGACGGAACGTGCCTTCCTTCTTTGGGACCACAAAAAGGTTTGAATAATACCCCAGGCCTCTTTCTGCCGGAGGGGCTGGGACGATTGCTCCTAGAGATGAGAGATCCCTCACACACCCCAGGAAGGCATCTCTCTTTTCTGGTCTTGAGGATATGTTTGACAGGAGGAATCTGCCTCTGGACGGATAGGACTTGAAACCTATCCTGTAACCCTGGGAATTCGACCTCCAGAACCCAAGGGTCTTCAACGTCTCTTCTCCAGGTCTCTGCAAAAAGAAATAGTCTGCCCCCTACATGACCCGAAGACGGACCGGGGGCCGCCCCTTCATGCCGACTTTGATTTGGCGGGCTTCTTCTTCTGCTTGGACTTGTTCCAAGAGTTAGCTGGCTTCCAAGATCCTTGGATTGCTCCAACTTTGCGGCAGGCTGCTGGCGCTGAGACTTGTCTGCACGAAATGTAGATCCCTTAGGTTTAGCCTTCTTATCCTGAGGCAAGAAGGCACCCTTGCCACCCGTGACCGTAGTTATGAAAGAATCCAGGCCCGGGCCAAACAAAACCTTCCTCTTGAATGGGAGGGAAAGTAAACAAGACTTAGAAGTCATGTCCGCAGACCACAACTTTAGCCACAGAGCCCTGCGGGCTAAAACAGAAAAACCTGATGTCTTAACATTCATGCGAATAATCTGCATGTTAGCATCACAAATGAATGAATACGCCACTCTTAAGGCCTTGATTTGTTCTAGAATTTCATATAGAGGAGTCTCCACCTCGACCATAGCTGATAGAGCGTCACACAAATAGGTAGCCGCACCAGCCACCACAGTGACTGCCGCCGCCGGTTGAAAAATGAACCTCATGAGGTGGAACATCTTCCGCAACATGGACTCCATATTTTTATCCATGGGTTCCTTGAAAGAGGAGCTATCCTCTAGCGGAATAATCGTTCTCTTAGCAAGCGTGGAGATAGCACCATCCACCTTAGGGACAGTTCCTCACAGTTCAAGCTGCGTGTCCGGAATGGGGAAAATCTTTTTAAACGAAGAAGAGAGGGAAAAGGACGAACCAAGTTTCTCCCATTCATTCTTAATAATGTTAGCCATTTTGACTGGAACCGGGAAGGCCTGGGGTACTACCCTGTCCTCATAAACCCTATCCATTTTAGGGATTTAAGGTTCCTCCAGTAGTTTCGGTTCCGGAACCTCCAACGTAGCAAGCACCTCTTTCAGCAGAAAGCGGAAATGCTCCATCTTAAATTTGAAATCTGGCTCCTCCACGGACGGAGACCTAGACATAGCCGATTCTGACCCACAAGCGACATCCTCTGATAAGTCTGAGTTGTCCTCCTCAGAAGTTAATCTGTCAGAGACATCCAGCGGAGTCGAAGACCCCTGAGACGGATAGCAGTGCCGTACCTTCAGCTTGCGCTTAGTAGGGCAAGGCATCGCATTAATGGCCGCAGAAACCGCCGTCTGTAATTGATTGGCGAAGTGTGGAGGCCAAAGGACCCCTCCCGCAGGAGGATTAGTAAGGCCCTGGGGAACTGCTTGTGTAATCGGAGATGATTGTAGGGAACTCACCTCGCAGGGCGGGGAGCCCTCAGAGGTGGACGGCTCAGTCATACTAAATACCTTATTCTTTTTGGAAATAGCAATATTGTCAAAGCATGTGGAACAGAGTTGCGTAGGCGGTTCGACTGGAACCTCCTCACACTATACACAGTTAATGGGTTTGGATAAAGAGGGAGTATCCTCTAACAGAGTCCTCCATAGCTTGCGCCTTTATTACGGACTTGATAAAAAATAAAAGACACCTTTATATCCCAATGGCCGGGGCACTCACCGCCTCCTATGACCCGGACTACAAGAAACAGATTTCGTCTCCTTCGAACGCAGGTCGAGAAAGTTGCAGAGGCCACACCCGGTCACATGGAGTGCCATACAGGACCGCCCCTGCACTCGAGAGCCGGCCTCAATCTCTCACTAATAAACTGTGTTCCACACTGACAGAGCCTCATCTCACGCAAATGCAGTAGAAAAACACAATAAACAATATTATGCATAATAATATCCCCCCTGTTCAATAGCCCCCTTCCAAGGGCATTACCCTAGATTCTATAAAGATAAAAGGAGGCACACTGTGACCCTGTCTTCTTGCGTTATCAAATTATATATATATCTAGAAAATATATGAGCAAGAAAGAAACAAAAAAGTATTTTGTTTCAAAAAAAGACATGGAATTTTTGTCACAAAAAGTACACAGCTCTATAATAAAGTACATATGTCAATTTATTGGTACAGCAATTTGATTCAACGACACACTGCATCCCCTTAGAGGATGTGCAAAAGAATAATGTTCTATGTGCGTGAGGCAATCAGACTATTGTAGAAAGATATCATACAAGATAGTAGAAAAATTTGTCTACAATCAACAGTATAAGAAAATTGCTGTACCAATAAATTGACATATCTACTTCATTATAGAGCTGTGAACTTTTTGTGACAGAAGAGTGCTGAATTCCCTGTCTTTTTTTAAACAAAATACTTTGTTTCTTTCTTGATATATTATGTATAAGGGTCTGCACCATTAGCCTTATTTGGCAATTTTTAGAGGCTAGTACACTTTTCACTATCCTCCTCCGCAGCTTTTTGTCTAGCAATTGCTTCCCACTCTGTTTGCTGCTTATATATATATATATATGAAACAATCTTACCAGAATCAAAGTCATGGAACAGGAACACAGCCCTTCAAGTGTGACAGGGTAGTAGCATCGCTCCTGACATGGACTTGAGAGAAGGAAAGCAGGCAGCGAAACTCGTCAACGCTGATTGCTAATGGAGCTGTTAAACTGAGTCAGGGTGGTTTTGCAGAAAGTCTCTCCCTGCATCTCCGCTCCGGACTCATTCACCCATGCTCTCACTGAAAGGCTGACAAGACTACTTAAAACTCCAGTCCCATTTTGAAGAGTACTACCCTCCTTAAGAGACTACTCCGAATCTTCTGACACTTCTCTGCCAACCTCCTGTGAAGAAAGGCAAAGAATGACTGAGGGGAGTGGGGGGGACTTTGGCTGGGGTGTCTTGGCCTCCTCCTGGTGGCCAGGTTCTTATTTCCCACAAGTAATGAATGAATGGGACTCTCCTCCCATTAAGATGGAAATAATCTACTGCTCGCTTACAATTCAGTGTTATATTGCATTATTTTTTATTACGCAATTGTTGATTATGTCATTCTACTGTATTTAATGTAGAAATATGGTTTCCCTTATCTAATTTCTTCTGCTAAGGATCATTAGGGACAGATAAAGTGTGCAAACGATGGAATCGTGAAATTATAACAAAGATAAAAATAAACAAAAGTTTGGGTGCAACATGTTTTAAATGCGCTATAATTACTATGAAAAATATGAACAATATTTTAAAATGTCTTCTTTTTGAAATGCAATGAGTAATTAAATAAAAAACAAAAAAACGTTACTGTCCCTTTAATATTTCTCACAAGAGACCCAAATCAGAGATCAGAAAACCAGGCATTCTAAACTAAGCTTGGAAGTAATTCTGGCTAAGTAGCTTTCTCTATTAAAGGGACAGTCTACCATAGAATTGTTATTGTTTTAAAAGATAGATAATCCCTTTATTACCCATTCCCCAATTTTGCATAGCCAACAGTTATATTAATATACTTTTTACCTCTGATTACCTTGTATCTAGGAACCTTCTTCCAGCCCACTGATCACATGACTGTGACTGTCTATTATCTATTGTCTTAAATTTAGCATTGTTTTGTGCTAAATCTTAAATAACCCCCTGTGCCTGAACACAGTGTTATCTATATGGCCCACGTGTACTGTCTCTTTGTGTTGAAAAGAGATTTAAAAAGCATGTGATAAGAGGCAGCCCTCAAAGGCTTAGAAATTAGCATACGAGCCTACCTATGTTTAGTTTAAACTAAGAATACTAAGAGAAAAAAAAGCAAATTTGATGATAAAAGTAAATTGGAAAGTTGATTAAAATGAAAACTCCTATCTGAATAATGAAAGTTTAATTTATACTAGACTGTCCCTTTAAACGCACCTTTTTTATCACACTCCAAATGGGAGTATTCTAGTTTTGCCAATATATCACAAAATGTATGGTTTGGTAAACAAATGGGCTTCATAATATATACAGTATATATATTTATTTATAGTTGTACAATTTATTTGGCAACAATACTTTTTGTAATTTGATAGTATGAACATAATGAGCCCATAGTTCAGGGTTCGTGCCCAAGGTCACACTTATAACAAATTTGCTGTTACCCTGCCTCTATGATACCACTATACTACTGGCTATAATTGTGTTCCTTAAATGATTTTTCCTTACAAATCCATGCAATATTATTAACAATAACGCTTTAAAAGAAAACCTCCCCACCACGTATCATCACTCAAGATAATCTTTTTAAAATTTATCACCAACTTGAGCACATCTGCATTGATTAATTCAGGACAAGATGACAAAATCTAAATAAAAAAGGTCTCTGTCTACCTCAGATCTATTTTATTCGAGTTCTGCGGGATATGAGCTTCCTAAAATATATTAAAAAGAGACAAAAAAAACCCCAAAAACTTTACTATACCAGATTTTTTTTTTTTTTTTTTACTTTGTAATGTAATCCATGCAAAAAAAATTGTAGCATTTAGAAGCATGTTTCACAGTGCAGTTCAAGTACATTTCATTTGCATTAAAGTTTTTATTGGCAGGAATTTGCCAGGAAAGAAAATATTTACAAGAACAAACAAACAGGCTGTAATTGTATTCCAAGATTGGATGAACTAATCAAGCACCTTAAACAGAGTATCTATGTTTTCCATAATTATTGCAGCAATAAATCCAGTGATATAGTTCAGCGATTTACTTGAAACTTTTTTTTGGGGGTGGATCCAGCTTGCAATGCATTTTACTAATGTACTCTCCGATTGGCAGTTTCAGATGATCATTATTCAACACGTCGTTTTGTTGTTGTTTTTTTTAATCAAGAGGAAAGCAAAACAAAAAAAAAACCCCAAAACAAGATAAATAAAAAATTTGTTTTTTCCGGTGATTGGTATAGGTAGGGTTTTGCACCTCTATACACAAGGCTTCTGGAGTGGAGCCCTGTTTTGGCGTATAGTTGTCAAATGAGCTTCACAGCACCAGATGTAACTAGTGGGGCAATAGTGCGATAACGAATAAGGTGTTGAGATCCGACTTCCATATCTATGGCATATTCACTGAGGAGAGAGAAAAAGAAGCATTTGTTTTAACACGATGATTCATTGTATAGGTTTCATATATACATACGAAAAAGTAAAAATAAAGAAGCAGGAGAACACTTACTTGAGCGGCAAAATAGGAGTAGAATTTTTATTATTTTTATGTGATAACATTTTTAACAAATGACAAAAACAAACTTAAAGGGACAGTTTACTCAAAAGTTTTCTCCCCTTTAATTTGTTTAGTGTATTAAATTGTTTACAAGTAGCTCCTTTACCCTTATATTGGCATTTGAAATAGTTGATTTAGCATGTGGTATCCCCACTTATTCTGAAAGTTTTTGGCTGCAGGTCCAAGCTATAGCTAAGCTTTGTAAACACAGACAGCAGAAGAGATTACACTCCCAGTGGGATATAGCAGAGATAAGGTAATAAAATGTTGATTTTCCATTGTTCTCTTCAAGTACTGGTGATTGTTTTATGGACAGATATAAAATAAAGAAGCAGGTATGTGTACACAATGTGATAAAGTAATGAGATCTGATTATACCTACAAGCTCAACCCATTTTATTAGATTATGGCTTCAAAACACAAAATCAGAGCTTTAATATACACAAACCATAAAAAGCTAATTTTCCTAAATTTTTACTCTGCAGTTGGTAAAAAAAGCAATTGTAAACACAAGGGCCATAATACCCAAATGTTTAAACATTTGAAAGTGATCCAGCATAGCTGTAAAAAGCTGACTAGAAAATATCACCTGAACATCTCTATGTAAAAAAGAAAGATATTTTACCTCAAAAGTTCCTCAGCAGCCACATCCCATTGTAAAGTATTTCTAAGCAGCATATCAGTATGCAAAACAGAAAGAGAAGCAGTCTGCCAGAAACGAACAGCAGCATCAATAGCTTGTTCTATGGCCCGGTTACCACCTGGAAGTAGCTTCTTTCTGCCCAATTGTGCTTTTCACAGAGGAAAACTTTCCTGTAGTATATCAGTCTGATCCCGCCGACATGGTCAGTCCAGCCCCAAAATACCAGGCAATTCTCCTCTGAACAAGGAAAAGGCAACCCCAGAAGATCGTTTCGGCCTTCTGTGGGCCTCGTCAGTGAGGTGCAGCCATATTCCTCTAAGCACATTGGGCAAGGAGTCCACGTCTGGTTTCCCCCATCCCCCATAGGGAGACTATCCCCAGGGTCATATTTACATATGCAAAACAGAAAGAGAAGCAGTCTGCCAGGAACGAACAGCAGCATCAATAGCTTGTTCTATGGCCCGGTTACCACCTGGAAGTAGCTTCTTTCTGCCCAATTGTGCTTTTCACAGAGGAAAACTTTCCTGTAGCATATCAGTATGTCTGTCCTGGGACAGCTAAGGGGATGAGCCTTGTGCACTCTCATATTATTTCCCTATTCAGGTTAAAGGAAGCTTACTATGAAATCTCATGAGAGTGAAGTCAAATCTCATGAGATCACAGCAAAAGAGTTCATGACCTCAGCACTGCTGATGCTGATTGGCTGCAGTTTATTTCTTCATTTTTTTAAAAAAATTTTTACCTGCAGCTGGGCAGTAACGGAGTATAACTTTTTACACAGAACTTACTCTGCTGAGCCTAGGAAATTGTGAGGTAAAATATCTTCCTTTTTTACATAGAGATGCTCAGGTGATATTTTCCTGTCAGCTTTTTACAGTTATACTGCATCAGTTTCAAGTGATTTAGCATATGAGTATTATGTCCCTTTAAGGGAAAAACTATTTTACAGTATACTGTCCCTTTAAGGTAAACCCGTCACAGCTCAACAGTGTCAAAAGTGTGTGCAATTTTCCTACAATAGACATACAGTAGTAAAACAACTACTTCAAACAAGGCATTGCTTGCTTCAGATATAACAAAATATTCTGTTATCTCTATTCTACAGAATGTGCTTTATTGAAGTATATCTTACAAAAAGAGAGTGTGCAAATACCTAAAAATGCAGACATGTCAATTCTAAAACTAAATGAGCTGCTTCAAATGACAGTGTATTCTATCAGGTACTATTGCTGTGTGCAGGGACATGAAACCAAACCTTTTTTCTTTTGTGATTCAGCAAGAATATACAATCTTAAAAACACTTCCAAATTTGATTCTATTTAATTTTCTCCATTCTTTTGGTATACTTTGTTGAAGAAGCAGTAATGCACCACTGTGAGCTAGCTAAATGCACTGGGTGAGCCAATATCATGAGGCATATATGTGCAGCCAACAATCAGCATCTTTTGATCTTACCCAGGTATTATTTTCAACAAAGGATACAAAGAGAACAAAACAAATTAGATTATAGAAGTAAATTGGAAAGTTGTTAAAATGACAATGTCAATCATTAAAGAACATATTTGGGTTTCATGTCCCTTTAAGAGAAATGTTTACAGTAATTGTATAACCAATAAAACTTTTTTTTTTTTTTAGAGGCAATAGCATTAGCATTAAATATTACTCTCTTTTAACACTACTCATTTTCTAGTGTTTAAGTTAAAGAGCAAACAAAACAAGATTAAAAAGGATACACAGAGGGTGTTGAACTTTCTACTTTAAAGGGATAGTAAACCCAAAGGTTTCATGGTTCAGAGAGCATGCAATTTTAAAGCATCTTTCTAATTTACTCCTATTATAATTTTTTCTTCCTTCTCTTGATATCTTTATTTAAAAAGCAGAAATATATGTTTTAGAGCCGGCACATTTTTGGTTCAGGACCTGGGTTGCACTTGCTTATTGGTGGCTAAATGTAACTAACCAATCAGCAAGTGCAACCCAGGTTCTGAACCAAAAATGGGCCGGCTCTTAAACATACATTTCTGCTTTAAAAATAAAGATACCAAGAGCAGGAAGAAAATTTTAATAGGAGTAAATTAGAAAGTTGCTTAATATTGCATGCTCTATCTGAATCATGAAAGAAAAAAAATTTGGGTTTACTATCCCTTTAACTTTAGCTTTTAGATATTTTCCTTTGAGTGTCATTACATTTAAAGAGACATGAGACCCAACATTTGTCTTTTGTGATTCAGACAGAGCATACAATAAAAAAAAAAAAAAGGGAGTTTCCAATTTACTTCTATTATCAAATTTACTTAGCTGTTACCGAGTGTTCTTGCAAAATGTATAACAATTCTAATATTGCTCCAGTCACGTGATCACCCCTACACCTTCATACCTGCTTTTCGACAAAAAAAAAAAATACTAAGAGAAATAAGTAAATTTGATGAGTTTAATTTTTTTTAAAATGTATTAATTGAGGCAAATGAACATACAGGTACAAGTCAACACTTAATAACCTGTTGTCCACACTAAGTGTCAACTCTAGGGGGCGCAATATAGAGTTTTGGAGGATATAGCCCGTATCCCCAAATACATCTTGGGTAACTCCAATTTATGGCCAAATAAAAGAAAAGCGCTCATAAATTTGTCTACTAATGAATCAATAGTCATAGACCAGGCAGATAGAAGGGGGGGGGGGGGGAGAATAGTCCTACAGGACTATCATGATTACCTCAAAGAAGCAGACAGAATAATAAAAGATGTCCAATATTATAGGCCATTAGATCAAGATCCGACTCAGTTATTTAACAAAAAATTCGATAATTCAATTTGGGTTCGAGGAAGGTATTCTCACCTTGAAAGAAAAACAATATCTAACTCCTAAAAACCCCAATATTCCTTATTTCTACCACCTTCCGAAAATCCACAAGGATTTACATACACCTCCTGGTAGACCTATAATAGCTGGCACTAATAGTATAACTAACCACCTTTCAGCCTATGTAGATTATTTCTTACAGAAATACGTCAGGCAACTTCCTTAGTTTATTAGAGATAGCACTGATTTACTTCAGAAACTTTCAAATATTAAAAGAAGAGACCATTACTTATGGATGACGTGATGTCAATGCATTATATTCGAACATTTCACATAAAAACATAATTTATGTAAGAACTTACCTGATAAATTAATTTCTTTCATATTAGCAAGAGTCCATGAGCTAGTGACGTATGGGATATACATTCCTACCAGGAGGGGCAAAGTTTCCCAAACCTCAAAATGCCTACAAATACACCCCTCACCACACCCACAAATCAGTTTAACGAATAGCCAAGAAGTGGGGTGATAAGAAAAAAGTGCGAAAGCATAAAAAATAAGGAATTGGAATAATTGTGCTTTATACAAAAAAATCATAACCACCACAAAAAGGGTGGGCCTCATGGACTCTTGCTAATATGAAAGAAATGAATTTATCAGGTAAGTTCTTACATAAATTATGTTTTCTTTCATGTAATTAGCAAGAGTCCATGAGCTAGTGACGTATGGGATAATGACTACCCAAGATGTGGATCTTTCCACGCAAGAGTCACTAGAGAGGGAGGGATAAAATAAAGACAGCCAATTCCATTGAAAAATAATCCACACCCAAAATAAAGATTAAATTTTATAATGAAAAAAACTGAAAACATAAGCAGAAGATTCAAACTGAAACAGCTGCCTGAAGTACTTTTCTACCAAAAACAGCTTCAGAAGAAGAAAACACATCAAAATGGTAGAATTTAGTAAAAGTATGCAAAGAAGACCAAGTTGCTGCTTTGCAAATCTGATCAACTGAAGCTTCATTCCTAAACGCCCAGGAAGTAGAAAATGACCTAGTAGAATGAGCTGTAATCCTTTGAGGCAGAGTTTTACCCGACTCGACATAAGCATGATGAATTAAAGATTTCAACCAAGATGCCAAAGAAATGGCAGAAGCCTTCTGACGTTTCCTAGAACCGGAAAAGATAACAAATAGACTAGAAGTCTTTCGGAAATTCTTAGTAGCTTCAACATAATATTTCAAAGCTCTAACTACATCCAAAGAATGCAATGATTTCTCCTTAGAATTCTTAGGATTAGGACATAATGAAGGAACCACAATTTCTCTACTAATGTTGTTGGAATTCACAACCTTAGGTAAAAATTCAAAAGAAGTTCGCAACACCGCCTTATCCTGATGAAAAATCAGAAAAGGAGACTCACAAGAAAGAGCAGATAATTCAGAAACTCTTCCGGCAGAAGAGATGGCCAAAAGGAACAAAACTTTCCAAGAAAGTAATTTAATGTCCAATGAATGCATAGGTTCAAACGGAGGAGCTTGAAGAGCCACCAGAACCAAATTCAAACTCCAAGGAGGAGAAATTGACTTAATGACAGGTTTTATACGAACCAAAGCTTGTACAAAACAATGAATATCAGGAAGATTAGCAATCTTTCTGTGAAAAAGAACAGAAAGAGCAGAGATTTGTCCTTTCAAGGAACTTGCAGACAAACCTTTATCCAAACCATCCTGAAGAAACTGTAAAATTCTCGGAATTCTAAAAGAATGCCAGGAAAAATGATGAGAAAGACACCAAGAAATATAAGTCTTCCAGACTCTATAATATATCTCCCTAGATACAGATTTACGAGCCTGTAACATAGTATTAATCACAGAGTCAGAGAAACCTCTTTGACTAAGAATCAAGCGTTCAATCTCCATACCTTTAAATTTAAGGATTTGAGATCCTGATGGAAAAAAGGACCTTGCGACAGAAGGTCTGGTCTTAACGGAAGAGTCCACGGTTGGCAAGAGGCCATCCGGACAAGATCCGCATACCAAAACCTGTGAGGCCATGCTGGAGCTACCAGCAGAACAAACGAGCATTCCTTCAGAATCTTGGAGATCCCTCTTGGAAGAAGAACTAGAGGCGGAAAGATATAAGCAGGATGATACTTCCAAGGAAGTGACAATGCATCCACTGCTTCCGCTTGAGGATCCCTGGATCTGGACAGATACCTGGGAAGTTTCTTGTTTAGATGAGAGGCCATCAGATCTTTTTCTGGAAGTCCCCACATTTGGACAATCTGAAGAAATACCTCTGGGTGAAGAGACCATTCGCCCGGATGCAACGTTTGGCGACTGAGATAATCCGCTTCCCAATTGTCTATACCTGGGATATGAACCGCAGAAAACTAGACAGGAGCTGGATTCCGCCCAAACCAGAATTCGAGATACTTCTTTCATAGCCAGAGGGCTGTGAGTCCCTCCTTGATGATTGATGTAAGCCACAGTTGTGACATTGTCTGTCTGAAAACAAATGAACGATTCTCTCTTCAGAAGAGGCCAAGACTGAAGAGCTCTGAAAATTGCACAGAGTTCCAAAATATTGATCGGTAATCTCACCTCCTGAGATTCCCAAACCCCTTGTGCCGTCAGAGACCCCCACACAGCTCCCCAACCTGTAAGACTTGCATCTGTTGAGATTACAGTCCAGGTCGGAAGAACAAAAGAAGCCCCCTGAATTAAACGATGGTGATCTGTCCACCACGTCAGAGAGTGTCGTACAATCGGTTTTAAAGATATTAATTGAGATATCTTTGTGTAATCCCTGCACCACTGGTTCAGCATACAGAGCTGAAGAGGTCGCATGTGAAAACGAGCAAAGGGGATCGCGTCCGATGCAGCAGTAATAAGACCTAGAATTTCCATGCATAAGGCTACCGAAGGGAATGATTGTGACTGAAGGTTTCGACAAGCTGATATCAATTTTAGACGTCTCTTGTCTGTCAAAGATAGAGTCATGGACACTGAATCTATCTGGAAACCCAAAAAGGTTACCCTTGTCTGAGGAATCAATGAACTTTTTAGTAAATTGATCCTCCAACCATGATCTTGAAGAAACAACACAAGTCGATTCGTATGAGATTCTGCTAAATGTGAAGACTGAGCAAGTACCAAGATATCGTCCAAATAAGGAAATACCACAATACCCTGTTCTCTGATTACAGACAGAAGGGCACCGATAACCTTTGTAAAAATTCTTGGAGCTGTTGCTAGGCCAAACGGCAGAGCCACAAACTGGTAATGCTTGTCCAGGAAAGAGAATCTCAGGAACTGATAGTGAGCTGGATGAATCGGAATATGCAGATATGCATCCTGTAAATCTATTGTAGACATATAATGCCCTTGCTGAACAAAAGGCAGGATAGTCCTTACAGTTACCATTTTGAATGTTGGTATCCTTACATAACGATTCAATATTTTTAGATCCAGAACTGGTCTGAAGGAATTCTCCTTCTTTGGTACAATGAAGAGATTTGAATAAAACCCCAGACCCTGTTCCAGAACTGGAACTGGCATAATTACTCCAGCCAACTCTAGATCTGAAACACATTTCAGAAATGCTTGAGCCTTCGCTGGATTTACTGGGACACGGGAAAGAAAAAATCTCTTTGCAGGAGGCCTTATCTTGAAGCCAATTCTGTACCCTTCTGAAACAATATTCTGAATCCAAAGATTGTGAACGGAATTGATCCAAATTCCTTTGAAAAAAACGTAATCTGCCCCCTACCAGCTGAGCTGGAATGAGGGCCGCACCTTCATGTGGACTTAGGAGCTGGCTTTGATTTTCTAAAAGGCTTGGATTTATTCCAGACTGGAGATGGTTTCCAAACTGATACCGCTCCTGAGGATGAAGGATCAGGCTTTTGTTCCTTGTTGTGACGAAAGGAACGAAAACGATTATTAGACCTAAATTTACCTTTCGATTTTTTATCCTGTGGTAAAAAAGTTCCTTTCCCTCCAGTAACAGTTGAGATAATAGAATCCAACTGAGAACCAAATAATTTATTACCCTGGAAAGAAAGGGAAAGCAGAATAGACTTAGAAGACATATCAGCATTCCAAGTTTTAAGCCATAAAGCTCTTCTAGCTAAAATAGCTAGAGACATATACCTGACATCAACTCTAATGATATCAAAGATGGCATCACAAATAAAATTATTAGCATGTTGAAGAAGAATAATAATGCTATGAGAATTATGATCTGATACTTGTTGCGCTTAAGCTTCCAAACAAAAAGTTGAAGCTGCAGAAACATCCGCCAAAGATATAGCAGGTCTAAGAAGATTACCTGAACACAAGTAAGCTTTTCTTAGAAAGGATTCAATTTTCCTATCTAAAGGATCCTTAAAGGAAGTACCATCTGCCGTAGGAATGGTAGTACGCTTAGCAAGAGTAGAGACAGCCCCATCAACCTTAGGGATTTTGTCCCAAAATTCTAATCTGTCAGATGGCACAGGATATAATTGCTTAAAACGTTTAGAAGGAGTAAATTAATTACCCAAATTATTCCATTCCCTGGAAATTACTTCAGAAATAGCACCAGGAACAGGAAAAACTTCTGGAATAACTACAGGAGATTTAAAAACCTTATCTAAACGTTTAGATTTAGTATCAAGAGGACCAGAATCCTCTATTTCTAATGCAATTAGGACTTCTTTAAGTAAAGAACGAATAAATTCCATTTTAAATAAATATGAAGATTTATCAGCATCAACCTCTGAGACAGAATCCTCTGAACCAGAAGAGCCATTATCAGAATCAGAATGATGATGTTCATTTAAAAATTCATCTGAAAAATGAGAAGTTTTAAAAGACTTTTCTCCAACATTGGTGTGTCCGGTCCACGGCGTCATCCATTACTTGTGGGAAATGTTCTCCCCCATAGGGAAAGGCAAGGAGAGCACACAGCAAGAGCTGTCAATATAGCTCCCCCTCTGGCTCCGCCCCCCAGTCATTCTCCTTGCAGCTCTGAACAAGTAGCATCTACCACGGGGATGGCGAGGAGTTTGTGGTGTTAGTTGTAGTTTTTTATTCTTCTATTTATGAGACTGCCGGACGGCAGCCTCCTGACCGTATCACAGCTCACTCTACTAGGGCTGTGGCTTCCACATGGGCCTATAAGAACGAGGCTTCTGTTGACCAGATATGTAAGGCAGCGACTTGGTCTTCTCTGCACACTTTTGCCAAATTCTACAAATTTGATATTTTTGCTTCTTCGGAGGCTGTTTTTGGGAGAAAGGTTTTGCAAGCCATGGTGCCTTCTGTTTAGGTAACCTGATTTGCTCTCTCCCTTCATCCGTGTCCTAAAGCTTTGGTATTGGTTCCCACAAGTAATGGATGACGCCGTGGACCGGACACACCAATGTTGGAGAAAACAGAATTTATGCTTACCTGATAAATTACTTTCTCCAACGGTGTGTCCGGTCCACGGCCCGCCCTGGTTTTTTTAATCAGGTTGAAATTTTTTTTCTTTATACACTACAGTCACCACGGCACCCTATAGTTTCTCCTTTTTCTCCTAACCGTCGGTCGAATGACTGGGGGGCGGAGCCAGAGGGGGAGCTATATTGACAGCTCTTGCTGTGTGCTCTCCTTGCCTTTCCCTGTGGGGGAGAACATTTCCCACAAGTAATGGATGACGCCGTGGACCGGACACACCGTTGGAGAAAGTAATATATCAGGTAAGCATAAATTCTGTTTTTAAGTTTACTAGAAGGAGGAATAACAGACATAGCCTTCTTAATGGATTTAGAAACAAAATCTCTTATGTTATCAGGAACACTCTGAGAATTAGATGTTGATGGAACAGCAACAGGTAATGTAACTTTACTAAAGGAAATATTATCTGCATTAACAAGTTTGTCATGACATTCAATACAAACAACAGCTGGAGGAACAGCTACCAAAAGTTTACAGCAGATACACTTAGCTTTGGTAGCTCCAGCACCAGGCAGCGATTTTCCAGAAGTATCTTCTGACTCAGCTTCAGCATGGGACATCTTGCAATATGTAATAGAAAAAAACAACATATAAAGCAAAATTGAACAAATTCCTTAAATGACAGTTTCAGGAATGGGAAAAAATGCCAGTGAACAAGCTTCTAGCAACCAGAAGCAATAAAAAATGAGACTTAAATAATGTGGAGACAAAAGTGACGCGATATTTTTTTAGCGCCAAATAAGACGCCCACATTATTTGGCGTCTAAATGCTTTTGGCGCCAAAAATGACGCCACATCCGGAACGCCGACATCTTTGGCGCAAAAGAACGTCAAAAATGACGCAACTTCCGGCGACACGTATGACGCCGGAAACAGAAAAAAAATTTTGCGCCAAAAAAGTCCGCGCCAAGAATGACGCAATAAAATTAAGCATTTTCAGCCCCCGCGAGCCTAACAGCCCACAGGGAAAAGTCAAATTTTAAAGTAAGAAAAAAATTGTTTTATTCAAATGCATTATCCCAAATATGAAACTGACTGTCTGAAAATAAGGAATGTTGAACATCCTGAGTCAAGGCAAATAAATGTTTGAATACATATATTTAGAACTTTATAAAAAAAGTGCCCAACCATAGCTTAGAGTGTCACAGAAAATAAGACTTACTTACCCCAGGACACTCATCTACATGTTGTAGAAAGCCAAACCAGTACTGAAACGAAAATCAGCAGAGGTAATGGTATATATATATATAAGAGTATATCGTCGATCTGAAAAGACAGGTAAGAGATGAATCTCTACGACCGATAACAGAGAACCTATGAAATAGACCCCGTAGAAGGAGATCATTGAATTCAAATAGGCAATACTCTCCTCACATCCCTCTGACATTCACTGCACGCTGAGAGGAAAACCGGGCTCCAACCTGCTGCGGAGCGCATATCAACGTAGAATCTAGCACAAACTTACTTCACCACCTCCATAGGAGGCAAAGTTTGTAAAACTGATTTGTGGGTGTGGTGAGGGGTGTATTTGTAGGCATTTTGAGGTTTGGGAAACTTTGCCCCTCCTGGTAGGAATGTATATCCCATACGTCACTAGCTCATGGACTCTTGCTAATTACATGAAAGAAATAGGTATTCACTATGTGTCAAATTATTTAAATGGAGATATTTATATGCCTAAAATACAGAAGGAGTATCTACTCGAGTTAATTTATTTTATACTGAAACACAATTATTTTAAATATCTAGATAATTATTACCTTCAGATAAAAGGTACTGCCATGGGGACCAGGTTCGCCCCCAGCTTTGCCAACTTGGTTATGGGCCATTTTGAAGACATTTATATCTATAGCCAGAGCTGGAGGGAGAACCTGGTCTTCTATGGCAGATACATAGATGACCTTATCATTTGGAATGGGTCCACTGACTCTGCTAGAGATTTTGCCTTTAAACTTAATAACTCTTTTGGTCTCACCTTTACCTACAAAATACATCCGGAGGAAATAGACTATTTAGACATTGTCCTTACATGGGATACAAACAATTCGGTCCAACCTAAAACCTTCTTTAAACTAGTGGATAGTAATAATTTTTTAGATTACCGGAGCAATCACCAAGGCAGCTGGAAGAGGAATATTCCCTATAGCCAGTTCAGACGAATTAAGCGTAATTGTACTTTATTAGAAACTTATGATGAACAGTCCCTTATCCTTAAAAATAGATTCATTGAAAAGGGATATCCCCTGGCACTTATAGAGGAAGGATATTTGAGGGCCAGAAAACTAGAGAGAAATGATTCTTAACTCTCCGCCAAATAATGCTTTAAACAATAATACCAGTAAGAAGAAAACCACGTCATTCATTACCAATTATAATTTTAACTATAAAGCTATAAAGGAAAATACTAAATAAACATTGGTATTTTCTTAGAAAGATTTGATCCTTAAAGAAATATTAGAAGGCCAACCTAACATAACACATAGAAGAGCTCCTACCATTAAGCAAAAAAACCATAATTTATGCTTACCTGATAAATTTATTTCTCTTGTAGTGTATCCAGTCCACGGGTCATACATTACTTATGGGATATATTCCCTTCCCAACAGGAAGTTGCAAGAGGATCACCCCAGCAGAGCTGCTATATAGCTCCTCCCCTCACTGTCATATCCAGTCATTCGACCGAAACAAGACGGGAAAGGAGAAACCATAGGGTGCAGTGGTGACTGTAGTTTAATTAAATTTTAGACCTGACTTAAAAGGACAGGGCGGGCCGTGGACTGGATACACTACAAGAGAAATAAATTTATCAGGTAAGCATAAAGTATGTTTTCTCTTGTTAAGTGTATCCAGTCCACGGGTCATCCATTACTTATGGGATACCAATACCAAAGCCAAAGTACACGGATGATGGGAGGGACAAGGCAGGAACTTAAACGGAAGGAACCACTGCCTGTAGAACCTTTCTCCCAAAAACAGCCTCCGAAGAAGCAAAAGTGTCAAACTTGTAAAATTTTGAAAAGGTGTGAAGCGAAGACCAAGTCGCAGCCTTGCAAATCTGTTCAACAGAGGCCTCATTTTTAAAGGCCCAGGTGGAAGCCACAGCTCTAGTAGAATGAGCTGTAATCCTTTCAGGAGGTTGCTGTCCAGCAGTCTCATAGGCTAAGCGTATTATGCTCCGAAGCCAAAAGGAGAGCGAGGTTGCCGAAGCTTTTTGACCTCTCCTCTGTCCAGAGTAAACGACAAACAGGGCAGATGTTTGACGAAAATCTTTAGTAGCCTGTAAGTAGAACTTCAAGGCACGGACTACGTCCAGATTATGTAAAAGACGTTGCTTCTTTGAAGAAGGATTAGGACACAATGATGGATATGGATCTCTTGATTGATATTCCTGTTAGAAACCACCTTAGGTAAAAACCCAGGTTTGGTACGCAGAACTACCTTGTCTGATTACTATCTTGCCAGATTATGTAAAAGACGTTCCTTCTTTGAAGAAGGATTAGGACACAATGATGGAACAACAATCTCTTGATTGATATTCCTGTTAGAAACCACCTTAGGTAAAAACCCAGGTTTGGTACGCAGAACTACCTTGTCTGAATGAAAAATCAGATAAGGAGAATCACAATGTAAGGCAGATAACTCAGAGACTCTTCGAGCCGAGGAAATAGCCATCAAAAACAGAACTTTCCAAGATAAAAGTTTAATATCAATGGAATGAAGGGGTTCAAACGGAACTCCCTGAAGAACTTTAAGAACCAAGTTTAAGCTCCACGGAGGAGCAACAGTTTTAAACACAGGCTTAATCCTAACCAAAGCCTGACAAAATGCCTGGACGTCTGGAACTTCTGCCAGACGCTTGTGCAAAAGAATAGACAGAGCAGAGATCTGTCCTTTTAAAGAACTAGCTGATAAGCCTTTGTCCAAACCCTCTTGGAGAAAGGACAATATCCTAGGAATCCTAACCTTACTCTATGAGTAACTCTTGGATTCACACCAATAAAGGTATTTACGCCATATCTTATGGTAGATTTTCCTGGTAACAGGCTTTTGTGCCTGTATTAAGGTATCAATAACTGACTCGGAGAAGCCACGCTTTGATAGAATCAAGCGTTCAATCTCCATGCAGTCATTCTCAGAGAAATTAGATTCGGATGATTGAAAGGACCTTGTATTAGGTCTTGTCTCAGAGGTAGAGTCCATGGTGGACAGGATGACATGTCCACTAGGTCTGCATACCAGGTCCTGCGTGGCCACGCAGGCGCTATCAGAATCACTGATGCTCTCTCCTGTTTGATCTTGGCAATCAGTCGAGGGAGCAGAGGGAACGGTGGAAACACATAAGCCAGGTTGAAGAACCAAGGTGCTGCTAGAGCATCTATCAGCGTCGCATCTGGGTCCCTGGACCTGGAACCGTAACAAGGAAGCTTGGCGTTCTGGCGAGAAGCCATGAGATCCAACTCTGGTTTGCCCCAACGCAGAATCAATTGAGCAAACACCTCCGGATGGAGTTCCCACTCCCCCGGATGAAAAGTCTGACGACTTAGAAAATCCGCCTCCCAGTTCTCTACGCCTGGGATGTGGATCGCTGACAGATGGCAAGAGTGAGACTCTGCCCAGCGAATTATCTTGGAGACTTCTGACATCGCTAGGGAACTCCTGGTTCCCCCTTGATGGTTGATGTAAGCCACAGTCGTGATGTTGTCCGACTGAAATCTGATGAACCTCAGTGTTGCTAACTGAGGCCAAGCCAGAAGAGCCTTGTATATTGCTCTTAACTCCAGAATATTTATTGGGAGGAGTTTCTCCTCCTGAGTCCACGATCCCTGCGCCTTCAGGGAGTTCCAGACTGCACCCCAACCTAGAAGGCTGGCATCTGTTGTTACAATTGTCCAATCTGGCCTGCGAAAGGACATACCCTTGGACAGATGGACCCGAGATATTTAAAGTGAAGAAATAAACTAAGTATAAAACACCACAGTCCTCTCACGACCTCCATCTATCTTGAGGGTTTCAAGAGAATGACTGGATATGACAGTGAGGGGAGGAGCTATATAGCAGCTCTGCTGGGGTGATCCTCTTGCAACTTCCTGTTGGGAAGGGAATATATCCCATAAGTAATGGATGACCCGTGGACTGGATACACTTAACAAGAGAAAATAGCTCCTAGTAAAATCATAATGTCTAAAAGAGTATCTAGGATAGGAGCCCCCTATCATAATAATTATCAACATAAAGGAGCTTTTAGATGTAGAACTAAAAGATCTAATATGTGTAAATATATCACCCATGGGGCCACTAGTGTGACATCCACCACCTCAGGATATACGTACCAATTAAAAGACAGATTGGACTGTAGTTCTAAGTACATAATGTATCTACTCACTTACTTGCTCTTGTGGGGTACAGTACTTTGGTAGGACCATCAGGAAAGTGAGAAGTAGATGGGGTGAACATTTTAGGAATGTGGACAAAGGCAGCCTTAAACATAGTGTCTCCAGACATCATGTTCGGTGCCATTCTGGTTATAATTGCCAGTTTCGTATTACCCCTCTGGAAAGGATACCTTACAAACAGGGTTTAAAAGCCTATGCCAGAGAGAAACCTACTGGATTTATAAATTTGATACCCTCTTTCCAGCTGGTTAAAACGGAAATAAAGATATGGCTGCTTTCTAATACATGCTCAATATAAGTTATTTAACCATTGTACACCTTGTCATGGGTCTATCGTGTCACCATATTGCCAACATGCAACACTAGTCTTATGGGCCACTCCCACACCAGTAGGGTTAGGTATTTATTACCATTATAAGTATAGATAGCTGATCACTACTACAGTGGTGATAACCTATGCACTAGTCCCACCATTCGAGTCAACATGACATCATTACATATATTTTAGTTACTAATCATTATTATAGAAATAAGCACCACACGTATATATATCGTTATCATATACACTATTTTTATGAGTAATATTACTACACTTTAATGATACCAAGTCTGGCTCATCTACATAATATCTTATGAACAGTTAGCAACATAATAGTATAAGTCAGTCTCTTAATATGTTTTTCTATAGAGCACCTGAATTACATGATTGATTTAGTCACTTTCATAACATTTTAAGCCATATTTTGCTCACTTATACACACTACCCTTTAGATTATATACACCATAATTACACACACCCTCATAATAGTCATCACCCGCTATATTCTTATACATATAGATAGAATCCATTGAGGTATCCGTGTTATGCTCATTTGTGGCTCTTGGAATCAGAGCCGCATATTGAATTATTTACAATTTATATTATATGTAAGTGTATATGTGTACATATTAGTTTTTTCGTATTTGTACACATATATAGGGGTCCCAAGTTTGTTGGTTCCATTTAGACACTCATTAGTTTTTATGGTAATTCTTAATTTGATTAATAGATACATCATAATGTGGTAGTCTATATCATCATGATTAGATTACCATCACCAAATATAATTTGTGAATAACACTAAAATTTACAAGTATCAATTGCATTTTCCTTTTATACTCATCCATCATAGCTACACTACATGCACTCACTAGTTTTATTTATTTATATAAACACTCAGTTATATTATGAGATTATTATCACACACTCCCATAACTTATATATCACATATGGCGATTCTAAGTTAGGTTTAATACATCTTCTTAATGATCTAGATATACCAGTAGCGACATTTCATTATATACACATATTAGCACATCGTATTACAGTTATTAGATTCATTACACTTTACATTATAACATTTAGTACTAGTAATATATAGGTTGGTCTACTTTAACTAATAAACAAATATACATATCTACATGTAGTTCTTTTAGCTAACATTTTGGAAGACAGGCATAGGCTCTCCGTAGAAGGGACGTTGACAGTTAGCACCTTCAGAATGGTCATGTGACCATTTAGTCATTTGACAGAAGGAGCTCTAATAGGAGCCAGCCTAAGCTGAGAATGACGCTAACGGATGCAATTCCATTTGTATTTTTATTTTATTTGAAGTAGGCTTATAGGAATCCCCTATTGAACACTAAGGTATTTATAGAATCATCTTTTACGAACACTGAGTGTAATACATATATCAACCACGGGCGTGATCACAATGTTATTTATATGGCCTACATGAACTAGGTCTCCCCTATTGGAAAAAGCAAATAAAAAAAGCATGTGACAAGAGGCGGCCTTCAAAAGCTTAGAAATTATAGGAGTCTTCCTAGGTAATAACAATGTTAAGACATCAATTTTTATTAGGTGAAAAACTGTAAACTGTTAGTTTTCATACCCAGAAAAATATCCCGCTGCCCCAGCCGCAGGCATAAAAACAAGTACTGTAGCCATCACACTTCCAAGTATACTCAATTGACAATATTGTAACCCAGATTGCCAAATTGTTCAAATGAAGTGTAATGAAAAATAAGCCAATAACCACTGATCATAGCAAATCATGCAATTAACACATTCCATTCTTTCTAGTGGTATGGGTATAACAAGACTCCTTTACTAATTCATCATTAAAGAAGAAGCTTAAGGGTATATTAAAGCTACAATCATAGCATAATTTCTATAGTATGGTTTTAGTCCTCACAGTGAGAGAAAAAAACAGTCCAGAAACTGACTTTAGATTGCTTCTCCCTTTCTGTCACTAAAATATATGAAACCCACAAAGTACTTATATTAACCAACTCCTCTGTGCCAAAATAAAAGGGACACTTTTTTCACTTATGTATTCTAGTGATCTTTCTGCCAGCCTATTCCACTGTGCGACTCGGTTATGGCTAAACTCCAGCTTGTGCCAGCTTCTGTTGTCCTCCAACAGGGACATTGTGACTATAGTCTGCCAACCGTTCAAGTTCAGTACCCCTTTCAAAAAGTGCAGATGCCATAGTGAGATTGGACTCATTCTTGTCTGATCTCGCTAAAGCGAACTCGCATAGCATTCCGGAGTCCATGGACAACACTGACGATAGTGTAAGCTCTGTATAGCTGTTTCTCTAAATATCAGTCACAGATATCCCACTGTAGTCAGCCACCCCATATGGTAAATCTTCTGAGCTTCCAGAGTTTCCCTCTGTTATGGTGTTTACAGACGGATGGGCACCATCTTGCTAGAGTAGCAGTTTGGGTGAAACTTGTATGGGTCCAGGTAGAGCTAGGTCATCTGCATCAAAAAGGTAACAAGCAGGAGGAGAAGCTGACATCAAATGCCGGGGCCCTTCTTTATTGCTATTTGTATTCCGCGCAGCTATAGGGCCACTTAGGGGGCTCTCCGTGGGGCCATTATGGAGGGGCCGAATGCCTTGTGGATATGCTATGTGGTAATTGTCAAGAAGGGTACCTATTGCATCTAGAAGAGTAGCGGTCTCCATATTATGTAGAGAATAGGAGGAACAGTCAAAAATAGCAGGTATGTTACACTGCTTAGTAACCCAGTTGCCTGGGGGTGATATTCGGCAGTCCAAACCTCTGTATCTGGAAAGTTGACGTAGATGCACTTGTAGAAGAAGGTCTGTAACTTAAGATGGTGTTTTGCGCCTTTCAGCCTGACTGCAATACTGATACGTATATTGTGCCTGATGTCAGGGGTTCCCACATCAGCACACGCATTGAGCTCTGGACCCCAAGTCACTTGTAGTTCCAAATAAGCTACTGGATCCCGGGAAGTAAGTGTACAGGGAGAAAATCCGCTACGGAACGAACGTAGACTTGCGAACTATAAAATCGAAAAAATGAGCTGAGCGCTCTGAAATTAACAGCTGGTGAACAAATAACAAGGAACCGAAAAGCCGAGAATCCGCCCTACTGATTGGTCCAAAGCATACACGTGACCTAGTTTGCACGGAAGAGCGCCTTTCAATACAAAGGAGAACGCTGCATGGTTTTGGCGGTGCATAGGGCCGAAAACTTTGTACGGCAATAGCGGAGAAACAAGAGGATTTCAAATTTCGGTGAGTTCCTAACATCTTTACAACCTGCTTATTCTGCACAGCTCAAGCATCCTATACATATGAAAGATATGGACTGATCCTATATATTATATACAGACTGATCCTATATATCATATACACTAACTAGTGGAAACGGACTGATCCTTATTTTCATACTTAAGGTTTTGCAAAGCACATCCACCATTGGATATATATACCCGTAAAGGATCATAAAAGGAGTACACAAAGACGGTGCATAACTCTTCCCTCTCTGGTAACACTGAAGTTTTATACGATACAGAGTTTAATCAGTGTACTCCCATCTTTGGTTTAAGTTTTTTTCGGTAATAAACTTTGAGAAACCATACTGGCCATAACAATCCTGAGCATTGCCCCCCCCCCCCTTTTTTTATCCCTATAAACATTTTTTTTTTTATACATTTGAAAAGGTTTTAACCTTTATAGTACCTACCACCAGTGGTTTATAGTACCTTATATATAAGACATAATTTATGCTTACCTGATAAATTCCTTTCTTCTGTAGTGTGATCAGTCCACGGGTCATCATTACTTGTGGGATATTAACTGCTCCCCTACAGGAAGTGCAAGAGGATTCACCCAGCAGAGTTGCTATATAGCTCCTCCCCTCTACGTCACCTCCAGTCATTCGACCAAGGACCAACGAGAAAGGAGAAGCCAAGGGTGTAGTGGTGACTGGAGTATAATTTAAAAAATATTTACCTGCCTTAAAAAACAGGGCGGGCCGTGGACTGATCACACTACAGAAGAAAGGAATTTATCAGGTAAGCATAAATTATGTTTTCTTCTGTTAAGTGTGATCAGTCCACGGGTCATCATTACTTGTGGGATACCAATACCAAAGCAAAAGTACACGGATGACGGGAGGGATAGGCAGGCTCTTTATACAGAAGGAACCACTGCCTGAAGAACCTTTCTCCCAAAAATAGCCTCCGAGGAAGCAAAAGTTTCAAATTTGTAAAATTTGGAAAAAGTATGAAGCGAAGACCAAGTTGCAGCCTTGCAAATCTGTTCAACAGAGGCCTCATTCTTAAAGGCCCAAGGAAGCCACAGCTCTAGTGGAATGAGCTGTAATTCTTTCAGGAGGCTGCTGTCCAGCAGTCTCATAAGCTAAACGAATTATGCTACGAAGCCAAAAAGAGAGAGAGGTAGCAGAAGCTTTTTGACCTCTCCTCTGACCAGAGTAAACGACAAACAGGGAAGACGTTTGTCGAAAATCTTTAGTTGCCTGTAAATAAAATTTAAGGGCACGAACTACATCCAGATTGTGCAAAAGACGTTCCTTCCTCGAAGAAGGATTTGGGCACAAGGATGGAACAACAATCTCCTGATTGATATACCTGTTATTGACTACCTTAGGTAAGAACCCAGGTTTAGTACGCAGAACTACCTTATCCGAGTGAAAAATCAAATAAGGAGAATCACAATGTAAGGCTGATAACTCAGAGACTCTTCGAGCCGAGGAAATAGCCATTAAAAATAGAACTTTCCAAGATAACAACTTTATATCAATGGAATGAAGGGGTTCAAACGGAACACCCTGTAAAACGTTAAGAACAAGGTTTAAACTCCATGGTGGAGCCACAGCTTTAAACACAGGTTTAATCCTGGCCAAAGCCTGGCAAAAAGCCTGAACGTCTGGAACTTCTGACAGACGCTTGTGTAACAGAATGGACAGAGCTGAGATCTGTCCCTTTAAGGAACTAGCGGATAACCCCTTTTCTAAACCTTCTTGTAGAAAAGACAATATCCTAGGAATCCTAACCTTACTCCAAGAGTAACCTTTGGATTCGCACCAATATAGGTATTTACGCCATATTTTATGGTAAATCTTTCTGGTAACAGGCTTCCTAGCCTGTATTAAGGTATCAATAACTGACTCAGAAAAACCACGCTTTGATAAGATCAAGCGTTCAATTTCCAAGCAGTCAGCTTCAGAGAAGTTAGATTTTGATGTTTGAAAGGACCCTGAATCAGAAGGTCCTGTCTCAGAGGTAACGACCAAGGTGGACAGAATGACATGTCCACCAGATCTGTATACCAAGTCCTGCGTGGCCATGCAGGCGCTATTAGAATCACTGATGCTTTCTCCTGTTTGATTCTGGCAATCAATCGAGGAAGCATCGGGAAAGGTGGAAACACATAAGCCATCCTGAAGGTCCATGGTGCTGTCAAGGCATCTATCAGGACCGCTCCCGGATCCCTGGATCTGGACCCGTAGCGCGGAAGCTTGGCGTTCTGTCGAGACGCCATGAGATCTATCTCTGGTTTGCCCCAACGTCGAAGTATTTGGGCAAAGACCTCTGGATGAAGTTCCCACTCCCCCGGATGAAAAGTCTGACGACTTAAGAAATCCGCCTCCCAGTTCTCCACTCCCGGGATGTGGATTGCAGACAGGTGGCAAGAGTGAGACTCTGCCCAGCGAATTATCTTCGATCCTTCCATCATTGCTAGGGAGCTTCTTGTCCCTCCCTGATGGTTGATATAAGCTACAGTCGTGATGTTGTCCGACTGGAACCTGATGAACCCCCGAGTTGTTAACTGGGGCCAAGCCAGAAGAGCATTGAGGACTGCTCTCAATTCCAGAATGTTTATTGGAAGAAGACTCTCCTCCCGATTCCATAGTCCCTGAGCCTTCAGAGAATTCCAGACAGCGCCCCAACCTAGTAGGCTGGCGTCTGTTGTTACAATTGACCAGTCTGGCCTGCTGAATGGCATTCCCCTGGACAGATGTGGCCGATAAAGCCACCATAGAAGAGAATTTCTGGTCTCTTGATTCAGATTTAGAGTGGAATGAAGGACACGGCATGCATTTTGAAGTTTTGTTAACCTGTCCTCTGTCAGGTAAATCTTCATTTCTACAGAATCTATCAGAGTCCCCAGGAAGGGAACTCTTGTGAGTGGAAAGAGAGAACTTTTCTCTTCGTTCACTTTCCATCCATGCGACCTTAGAAATGCCAGTACTATCTCTGTATGAGATTTGGCAGTTTGAAAGCTTGAAGCTTGTATCAGTATGTCGTCTAAGTACGGAGCTACTGAAATTCCTCGCGGTCTTAGTACCGCCAGAAGAGTGCCCAGAACCTTTGTGAAGATTCTTGGAGCCGTAGCCAGTCCGAATGGAAGAGCTACAAACTGGTAATGCCTGTCTAAAAAGGCAAACCTTAGATACCGGTAATGACTTTTGTGAATCGGTATGTGAAGGTAAGCATCCTTTAAATCCACTGTGGTCATGTACTGACCCTCTTGGATCATGGGCAAAATTGTTCGAATAGTTTCCATCTTGAACGATGGAACTCTTAGGAATTTGTTTAGGATCTTTAAATCCAAGATTGGCCTGAAGGTTCCCTCTTTTTTGGGAACTACAAACAGATTTGAGTAAAACCCTTGTCCTTGTTCTAACCGCGGAACTGGATGGATCACTCCCATTAATAAAAGATCTTGTACGCAGCGTAGAAACGCTTCCTTCTTTGTTAGGTTTGTTGACAACCTTGACAGATGAAATCTCCCTCTTGGGGGAGAGGATTTGAAGTCCAGAAGGTATCCCTGAGATATGATCTCTAACGCCCAGGGATCCTGAACATCTCTTGCCCAAGCCTGGGCGAAGAGGGAAAGTCTGCCCCCCACTAGATCCGGTCCCGGATCGGGGGCCCTCAATTCATGCTGTCTTAGGGGCAGCAGCAGGTTTTCTGGCCTGTTTGCCCCTGTTCCAGGACTGGTTAGGTTTCCAGCCTTGTCTGTAGCGAGCAACAGCTCCTTCCTGTTTTGGTGCAGAGGAAGTTGATGCTGCTCCTGCTTTGAAATTACGAAAGGAACGAAAATTGGACTGTCTAGCCTTGGCTTTGGCCTTGTCCTGAGGCAGGGCATGACCTTTACCTCCTGTAATGTCAGCAATAATCTCTTTCAAGCCGGGCCCGAATAAGGTCTGCCCTTTGAAAGGAATATTAAGCAATTTAGATTTAGACGTAACATCAGCTGACCAGGATTTCAGCCACAGAGCTCTGCGTGCCTGAATGGCGAATCCTGAACTTTTAGCCGCAAGTTTAGTTAAATGTACTACGGCATCTGAAATAAATGAATTAGCTAACTTAAGGAATTTAAGTTTGTGTGTGATGTCATCTAGTGTGGATGATTGAAGTGTCTCTTCCAGAGACTCAAACCAAAATGCTGCTGCAGCCGTGACAGGCGCAATACATGCAAGAGGTTGCAATATAAACCCTTGTTGAACAAACATTTTCTTAAGGTAACCCTCTAATTTTTTATCCATTGGATCTGAAAAAGCACAGCTATCCTCCACTGGGATAGTGGTACGCTTAGCTAAAGTAGAAACTGCTCCCTCCACCTTAGGGACCATTTGCCATAAGTCCCGTGTGGCGGCGTCTATTGGAAACATTTTTCTGAATATAGGAGGGGGTGAGAAAGGAACACCGGGTCTATCCCACTCCTTAGTAACAATGTCAGTAAGTCTCTTAGGTATAGGAAAAACGTCAGTACTCGTCGGTACCGCAAAATATTTATCCAACCTACACATTTTTTCTGGGATTGCAACTGTGTTACAATCATTCAGAGCCGCTAATACCTCCCCTAGTAACACACGGAGGTTCTCAAGCTTAAATTTAAAATTTGAAATGTCTGAGTCCAGTTTATTTGGATCAGAACCGTCACCCACAGAATGAAGCTCTCCGTCTTCACGTTCTGCAAACTGTGACGCAGTATCAGACATGGCCCTTGCATTATCAGCGCACTCTGTTCTCATCCCAGAGTGATCACGTTTACCTCTTAGTTCTGGTAGTTTAGCCAAAACTTCAGTCATAACAGTAGCCATATCTTGTAATGTGATTTGTAATGGCCGCCCAGATGCACTCGGCGCTACAATATCACGCACCTCCTGAGCGGGAGATGCAGGTACTGACACGTGAAGCGAGTTAGTCGGCATAACTCTCCCCTCGTTGTTTGGTGAAATATGTTCAATTTGTACAGATTGACTGTTTTTTTAAAGTAGCATCAATACATTTAGTACATAAATTTCTATTGGGCTCCACTTTGGCATTAACACATATAGCACAGAGATATTCCTCTGAATCAGACATGTTTAACACACTAGCAAATAAACAGCAACTTGGAAATACTTTTCAAAGTAATTTACAAATAATATGAAAACGAACTGTGCCTTTAAGAAGCACAGAAAAATATTATAACAGATAAAATAATTAAGTTATAGCATCAATCTTTGTCAGAATATACAGTTTTAGCAAAGGATTGTTCCCCTCAGCAAATGATAACTAACCCAGGCAGCAGAAAAAAATACACAAATAAACGTTTTTTATATCACAGTCAATACAATCAGCACAGCTCTGCTGTAATGATTACTTCCCTCAAAAAAGGCTTTGGAGATCCCTGAACTCTGTAGAGATGAACCGGATCATGCAGGAAGAAAATGAACCTCTGACTGAGTTTTTTTTTGATGCATAGTAAAAGTGCCAAAAATGGCCCCTCCCCCACACACATAACAGTGAGAGGGATCAGTGAACTGCTCTAATTTAAATCAAAACTATTGCCAAGTGGAAAAATAGTGCCCAAAACATTTTTTCACCCAGTACCTCAGAGAAAAAAACGTTTTTACATGCCAGCAAAAAAACGTTTTACCTCAATAATTAATTGTCATTTAAAACCTATTGCAAGTCCCTGCAAAATAGGTTAAGTCTATGTATACAGTTTAAAAGCCAGAGAAGTACCATTTCCCAGAAAACTGAAGTGTAAAATATACATACATGACAGCCTGATATCAGCTACATCTACTGCATTCAAGGCTGAGTTTACATTATAACGGTATGGCAGGATTTTCTCATCAATTCCATGTCAGAAAATAATAAACTGCTACATACCTCTTTGCAGATTAATCTGCCTGCTGTCCCCTGATCTGAAGTTTACCTCTCCTCAGATGGCCGAGAAACAGCAATATGATCTTAACTACTCCGGCTAAAATCATAGAAAAACTCAGGTAGATTCTTCTTCAAATTCTACCAGAGAAGGAATAACACACTCCGGTGCTATTATAAAATAACAAACTTTTGATTGAAGATATAAAAACTAAATATATCACCATAGTCCTCTCACACATCCTATCTAGTCGTTGGGTGCAAGAGAATGACTGGGGGTGACGTAGAGGGGAGGAGCTATATAGCAACTCTGCTGGGTGAATCCTCTTGCACTTCCTGTAGGGGAGCAGTTAATATCCCACAAGTAATGATGACCCGTGGACTGAACACACTTAACAGAAGAAATGTTATTTTATCCATACGTACATAATAAATTGTGTTTACATATTTTATCTGCATCATATCTGTATTTTATTTTTATTCACAATATTTATTGTGCATTTAATTGAATTATATTCAGTTTTGATTCCATTGTACAGCTGACAGTTGAGATTGGCGCTCCTTAACTTTTTTCCCTCGAGTGCAGTGCTTTTTTTAAGCTCCAGGACTCGTTCTTGGGATAGTTTGTATGATAGGGAATCACCTCTCAATGTATATGAGCTGTGAGTAAAGGAAGAAAAACACTTAACACAACTGGGACCGGGAGCTCTGCAGAGATGCGGCCATCCACTTTGGTAATTAGCGCTGACGTTTTTTTTTAAATTAAATTTTTTTTTGTTTTTACGTCCACTTAATCATCAGTTATTTGTAGAGCACCAACAGATTCTGCAGCGCTAAGAATGGGATTTTACAAATTTTGACTGTGCATTGAACTTAAACAAATTAGGATCATTCTCTGTATATTTATTTTACAAATTGAATTGCTATTTGTATTTTTTTTCCTATGTGAAATAAGCCTGACAGTGTCACAGAGTGGGGACAGAGGAGTTCCCTGGGTGTGCATAACATTAACTCACACCCGTTGTTATATTTTCTAAGCATTTAACACCTCCAGAGCCTCACTGATTTATCCTACCAGACATATGCTGGTGAAGTTTGCTCAACATTTTTTAACAGAAAACTAATGTATATTAAACTAGAATCAGATACAAATGAAACTATAGGGAAAATATTTCATTTTAATTTGTATTTCCTGCAAACTGAGCCTGGTGGTCCCCTTTTAAGTGCAGAGGTGGGCTGTCAATTCAAAAACTGTAAAAAATACTTGCAGAAGCAAGGAGAATGTTAAACTGTCATGTAGCAAAAGCTGTTGGGCTACTCTAATATATACAGTACATCTAATATATACAATCTTTAGCTTCTATTGAATGCCTTCAGTTCTAGGTTAAAGGATTAGTAAACACTTAGAGATTGTATTAAACAAAATGTTTAGTTGTGCATAATAAAATAAAAAAACCTTTGGGGGGTGGATGTGGATTTTACAACTGGAAAAACCACTTTACATCAAAATGGGAAAACTAGATTCTTTTGGAGTGACACGACTTAAAGGACCAGTCAACGCAGTAGATTTGCATAATCAACAAATGCAATATAACAAGACAATGCAATAGCACTTAGTCTGAACTTCAAATGAGTAGTAGATTTTTTTTTTCTGACAATTTTAAAAGTTTTGTCTTTTTCCACTCCCCCTGTACCACGTGACAGCCATCAGCCATCCACAAATGCATACACGTACCATGTGACAGCCATCATCCATTCACAAATGCATACACACTTATTCTTGCACATGCTCAGTAGGAGCTAGTGACTCAAAAAGTTTAAATATAAAAAGAATGTGCACATTTTGTTAATGGAAGTAAATTGGGAAGTTGTTTAAAATAGCATGCTCTATCTAAATAATGAAAGTAATTTTGATTGAGTGTCCCTTTAAGGCATCAAGTTCTTGTTGGCAGTGGTCTCGCCTGAGGTTCCTTTTACAATTCAAACATTGTCTAATCACTTTTCCGCATAGATATATTCTCACTTAGCCTTATTATTCTTTATAAAGCCCCAACAGATTACGCAGCGCTGCATTTTGTTATTAACTAGATAGTCCTCTATTGTGTGGAGATTACATATGATTGTATTATCAACCTGTAAAGACCTCCTTTTATGTAACACCTTTTCTCTATATTTACTCTCTTAACTATAATATACGGCTAATGTATAAAACAAGTCAACTAGTGGGACTATGCACAGTAATCAATATGCTTATATGTTGTTCCTTTGTATGTTTGTAAGCTCACTTTTCTTTAAAAAAAAAAAAAATAATAAAAAAAAATATTTAAATGAAAAAAAAAAAAAAAAAAAAGTGGATTTCTTTTTTATAATTCTCTAAACAGTAAATGCACCCTCCATGATTTCGCATGGCTAAGCCTACTACATATCTTTCCCAAATTGCCTTTAGCAGATAACTGCAAATCAATTCACTTTACCATGACTAGCCTTGTTGCCTGAAGACTTAAAGGGACATTAAACACTAAATAAATGCTAGATAGAATGAGGTATTCAAAGAAAAGATTAGTCTGAGAATAACATATAGATGTATTTTTTAAAGTTTCATTACTTTAAATATTGACAAAATAAGTGTAACATTTTAATGTCTATAAAACAAAACATTGGAAGCTGCCATGTAATAACTCCAGAATAAGAGAACATCTTAATGACATCTCCCATGATAATGAATGCTCTGGGCTCTCACAGCACTTTATAGCTACACATGGTGGTGATGTTACATCGCTCTCATGGCAGGTTATAGAGTGTATTCGGAGTTCTCCTGGAGGCGGAGACAGGACAGCACGGTTAATGTTACGTGAGGCCTTTTGGATCTTCAAATTGAAGACAAGGAGATCCCAGGGCTTCAATATTGAGGGAGATGTCATACATTTCTGGAGAAGGTAGATATAATAAAATAAAATGTTTAGATCAATACTTGGGTATAAATGAACAGGACTAAGAACCCTTCTAGAGGAAAAGACAGTAGTATACAAAGTGCACATGTGTTTGCTTTGGACCTCCCTGTGTTGTTTTGCTTTGGATGGTCTTTGATTTTCTTCCTGCACCCCAGCATAAGTCTGGGGTTCAGGACTTTATTATTATTAACATAAACTTAACATATTCATCCATCTCTAACTAGCCAACACAGGGTTGATAATAATAAAAATTAGTATCAACACATTAGGACACAGATATATTACTACAAATAGGTCTAATCTAGAATTGTTATTAAAGAACTATATGTAGTTATTTCAGAAATCTTCCATATGGTCATTCTTAATTTATATAAAGACTTACATTTACCAATTAAACTAAACTTATTTTATTGTTGAATACTATGTGCAGGTACTGAAGGGGTTAATCTATGTAAATATCTAGACCAATAGGGATACAATTGCAGGTATATCAGGCAGGAAGTAATGCTGCCAATCATGACCATGACTAAGGAATTATCTGAAACATGTAGTGCTGATTGGTCTTAGCCATGAGAAACCTGCATCTTTGTTTTTAAGCTTTTCTGCTGCCGTTGTTTGTATTCTTACCTGGAGGAATAAATAGTAGTTTTTTTTTTTTCTTAAGGATCGCTGTGTTTCTTCGTTTTTTCCATGTAATAACTTAGTTTACCTTCTCTGCTGTGGCCAATTAGGGACAGTTATAAATAGGGCACTAGAGTGTGCAGCCAATGGCTGTGTGGACTATATCAGTGTTCTGTACTTCTATTTCTAACAGGAACTGAACTACTCACTATTTCAGAATGGAATTACAGGAAAAAAGGAGACAACATAAACAATGAAAATATATTGTAGAGTTTTTTTTATATATAAGATTTATCATTTTATATTACCATCTCAAAGTGTTTAATGTCCCTTTAAGCCTAGATTGCCGCCGACAAATAAGGCACGTTGTAGGCGGAGTTTTGTTATTGAGTGATATGTCATTATATAGCAAGAAAACATAAATGTCTTGTAATTACAAGGTGTTGTCTCTTTAAGTGTATGCTGTCTAAAAAGAACAGATCTCTCACAGAAACTAGGAATATCTCTGGGTCATAGTTAGACAAAATACTACATACTATAAGCCTGCAAAAACACCATACACTAGGGAGAATGGCGTGAACGGCCCCAATAGGTCAACATACCATCAATATGAGGATGAAGTAGGTAGGTAACCAGAGGGACCTAGCAGTATTATTCATAAGGAGATACTGGTGATTGGTTGATTATAGTTTATTTAAAAAGGGACAGTAAAACTCCATGTAATTACAAGATATTTCCATTGTGTTGCTATACAATAACATATTAGCAATGTCTTAATGTTTTAAAATCAAATTAACTTCAATTATTTATCAATAGCCAAACTCCAACCACCATTTGCCTTGTTTGGAGCAGCCAATCTGGGCTTAAGTCCTCAGATAACAAGGCTAGCCACTGTCATAAAAGTTAGTATAAAAGCACATTATCTTGCAGCTGTTATCTGATAAAGTCAATTAGAGACACGTGTAACAGGGTAAGCCTTGAAATGTCAGCAGGGTGCATTTCAAGTTCTGAGAATCAAAATTGCTCAATTTTCAGAGCTAAAATTAAATGGAAAGGGGGCAAAATAAATAATGAACATATATTACAAAGTTGTTTCATTACACATAGCAACATTTTAAATACAAATTTCAAGGTATTTACTGTCCCTTTAATTGTTTAGTAGTTCTCTTTTTACCCTCTAATGATGTAAACATAACCCCCTTCTTTCAAAAGGACTTTCTATTTAGCCTGAGGCCATCCTGTTCCTACAGGGAGTATAATTAAGTGTGGACGTTCTAACAAACATCTGAAGTGAATATGGAAAAACTCCCTGGTTACCAGAGTTGCAAAAAGCAAGTTTGGCAGGCTTAGCGAGGTCATCATAGAAAAAAGCCCCTATTGTCATGCCAACATGGCTTGGGCAGCTGCAAACTTTTGATACTTTAACAAATTTTAGGGCTTATAAACTTCAACATTTCTGCAAAGGAAAATAAATCTGATTATTTCAACGTTGCAGGTCCTGTTAATGATAAAGGCCCTTTATGATTAGGCTGACCATATTGCCGCTTTAAGAAGGAACACATATGAAAAATACATATGTCAGGGTTCTTATACAAAACATTTCTTTAAACAGCCCTGAAAACAGCCCTGACATATGTATTTTTCATATGTGTCCCTTTTTAAAGCGGCAATATGGTCAGTCTACTTATGATGCATGCGCACAGGCCCAGATTAGTAGATATATTACAATCACAATACACAAAGCATACCTACTATTTAGATCTGGTGAAAATGAAAAGATTGGTACCATACTTGTGTGCTTAGTTGATCTTGGAAATGTAATAAATACTACTACTACTACTACTAATAATAATAATAATAATAATAATAATGGTTAAAACAGCTTGAGCATACTTATGAAAGTTCTCAAAATACAAATAAAAAATCATGCTAAGAACAGTATAAAAACATAATTTATGTAAGAACTTACCTGATAAATTCATTTCTTTCATATTAACAAGAGTCCATGAGCTAGTGACGTATGGGATATACATTCCTACCAGGAGGGGCAAAGTTTCCCAAACCTTAAAATGCCTATAAATACACCCCTCACCACACCCACAAATCAGTTTAACGAATAGCCAAGAAGTGGGGTGATAAGAAAAAAAGTGCGAAGCATATAAAATAAGGAATTGGAATAATTGTGCTTTATACAAAAAAATCATAACCACCACAAAAAAGGGTGGGCCTCATGGACTCTTGTTAATATGAAAGAAATGAATTTATCAGGTAAGTTCTTACATAAATTATGTTTTCTTTCATGTAATTAACAAGAGTCCATGAGCTAGTGACGTATGGGATAAAGAATACCCAAGATGTGGATCTTTCCACACAAGAGTCACTAGAGAGGGAGGGATAAAATAAAGACAGCCAATTCCTGCTGAAAATAATCCACACCCAAAATAAAGTTTAATGAAAAACATAAGCAGAAGATTCAAACCGAAACCACTGCCTGAAGTACCTTTCTACCAAAAACTGCTTCAGAAGAAGAGAATACATCAAAATGGTAGAATTTAGTAAAAGTATGCAAAGAGGACCAAGTCGCTGCTTTGCAAATCTGATCAACTGAAGCTTCATTCCTAAACGCCCAGGAAGTAGAAACTGACCTAGTAGAATGAGCTGTAATCCTCTGAGGCGGAGTCTTACCTGATTTAACATAGGCAAGATGAATTAAAGATTTCAACCAGGATGCCAAAGAAATGGCAGAAGCTTTCTGGCCTTTTCTAGAACCAGAAAAGATGACAAATAGACTAGAAGTCTTTCGGAAAGATTTAGTAGCTTCAACATAATATTTCAAAGCTCTAACAACATCCAAAAAATGAGACTGAAATAATGTGGAGACAAAAGCGACGCCCATATTTTTTAGCGCCAAATAAGACGCCCACATTATTTGGCGCCTAAATGCTTTTTGGCGCCAAAAATGACGCCACATCCGGAACGCCGTCATTTTTGGCGCAAAATAACGTCAAAAAATGACGTAACTTCCGGCGACACGTATGACGCCGGAAACGGAAAAGAATTTTTGCGCCAAAAAAGTCCGCGCCAAGAATGACGCAATAAAATGAAGCATTTTCAGCCCCCGCGAGCCTAACAGCCCACAGGGAAAAAAGTCAAATTTTTGAGGTAAGAAAAATATGATAAATCAATGCATAATCCCAAATATGAAACTGACTGTCTGAAAATAAGGAATGTTGAACATTCTGAGTCAAGGCAAATAAATGTTTGAATACATATATTTAGAACTTTATAAATAAAGTGCCCAACCATAGCTTAGAGTGTCACAGAAAATAAGACTTACTTACCCCAGGACACTCATCTACATGTTTGTAGAAAGCCAAACCAGTACTGAAACGAGAATCAGTAGAGGTAATGGTAAATATAAGAGTATATCGTCGATCTGAAAAGGGAGGTAAGAGATGAATCTCTACGACCGATAACAGAGAACCTTATGAAATAGACCCCGTAGAAGGAGATCACTGCATTCAATAGGCAATACTCTCCTCACATCCCTCTGACATTCACTGCACGCTGAGAGGAAAACCGGGCTCCAACTTGCTGCGGAGCGCATATCAACGTAGAATCTAGCACAAACTTACTTCACCACCTCCCTTGGAGGCAAAGTTTGTAAAACTGATTTGTGGGTGTGGTGAGGGGTGTATTTATAGGCATTTTAAGGTTTGGGAAACTTTGCCCCTCCTGGTAGGAATGTATATCCCATACGTCACTAGCTCATGGACTCTTGTTAATTACATGAAAGAAATAAAAATCCCTTTCAAGTAGATACTTCAAATTAACACTTTAGCTTTGTTTTTAGAAAAAAACAAAACAAACTAAAACAAAAACAGAAACTGATGGAAATGATCAACTACAATAAACATGATGTATGCTTTTACTGATAAGATATTTGTTTCAGGGCTACTTTGAGAGAACCTAAGAAACATTTGGCTTGTTTCCTTATAACTTAGCATCAATGCATTTTTAGCAAAACTATAAGAGTGGATAAAACAAAAAAGCCACAAAAGAAAAACAAACTAGACGACAGCTGCCAAACACAAAAATAAACAATAAGTAGCTGGGTACCTGCTATTAGTCTTCACTTGTGGATTCTTGTGCATACTGTTTTGTTTTTTTTTTGTTTAAAAAAAAAAAGCCTCTTTCATTTGCTGATCGTTGACAGAATTAATCAAATTTCCTAAGTAAAGATGCAACAAGAATTCTGGTCCACTCATATCACATCTTGATCAATGCAAAGACCGTTTAATTGTTCTACCATTTAGCATGTTATCTCCACTCCAATATATTCTAAATGCCTATGCCATGCTTCCTTCCCTGCTCCTCTTCTATTCAATTTCCTACCATCCCTTCCATTAGCCTTCAGTTTTAAAGGGACAGTCTACTTCAAAATTTTTATGGTTTTTAAAGATAATACCTTTATTACCCATTCCAGAGCTTTGCATAACCAACAGTTATATTACTTTTCACCTCTGTGATTATCTTGTATCTAAGCCTCTGCAGACTGCCCCCTTATTTCAGTTCTTTTGACAGACTTGCATTTTAGCCAGTGTTGACTCATAAATAACTTCATGGGCGTGAGCACGATATATAAATAAATATATATGCCACACATGAACTGACGCCCTCTAGCTGTGTAAAACTGTCAAATGCATTGATATAAGAGGCGGCCCTTAAGAGGCGGACTTGGAAATTAGCATATCAGCCTACCAAGGTTTAGATTTCAACTAAGAATATTCAAGAGAATCAAAGCAAATTTGATAAGTGAATTGGAACATTGTTTAAAATTGCTTTCCCTATCTGAATCATGAAAGTTTAATTTTTGACTAGACTGTTCCTTTAAATTCAAAATTCTATCACCTACCAAGTGCTCCACATACCAAACTGTAAACTACATTTATCACCTCATTTCTATCTACAGCTATTAAACATCTCTTTAACGCTGCTTCTGTCCTAGTGAAACCAAAAAGTAAATTCTGAAACTAATATCCTTGATATTCCAGGCGTACAGTCTGCACTCACAGCAAGTTACAGCCCCACCTTTGCAACAACTACATCCTAAACTGCAGGCTCTCTAGGAAGAAAAGCTCTGTAATTATTCAGTCTCCTAATGTAGATCTTTACTTTTGGCAGACTCTGTATATGACTGCAGAATATGATGGTGCAATACAAATAGATAATGAAAACCGCTTCATTCTGACCACATCTAATGTATATATCAGTGTTTCTCTGATATAGTTTAGGCCTCTGACAATTAGTGGTAATGGTTTGTTTAAAGTTTATGGTTGAAACTATTATCCTTGTTAAAAATTAGACGGACTGGTTTTGCGAAAGAGTGCACTTATCTACTTTGTTGATAAATGGATACTGAGATAGCAGTTTTCCAGTAATGTCTTGCATACATATTTCTGTGCTGAGAAATGATTCGTTCTTTTAATTTAAAATTATAGAACCCCTCCCCCCCCCCCCTACAAACCTTGCTTGTTTGTTTTTCCAACTGCTGAGCTGGTGCTGCGAAAAGTTTATAAAGGGATAGATTTATCAATTGGAGAACTGACACGGTTCACATGTTATGAACCTGTCCGCATTTTATTGCAAATTGTAGGGCGCATTTGTTCCCCATATTTACATTGCAAAATTATTTAATTTTTAAGTGCCTTAAGTAGCTTATAACCTGTATTCCTAAATACATCTGACCTAAATCAAGACCGGAAGCTATGACACTGACATCAGCTTGTAGTATCAATCTTTAAATGGCAAATTAATTTAAGAAATTTTACTGTATATTCAGAGATAGGCAAAGTTTAACTGGTGGGTAGAAGTGGCACAGTGGAAAGGGATAATAGATATAAAGTTACAGGGTATAGTAAAGCGAATAGCGCAGTTGATCGGGTTGTGACTGACTGCTGCTGTTTGGGGGGGCAAATTCTGCTTAAAATAGGCGTTACTAAAAAGAGGAGTGCACATACTGCACAATAATGTAAACATTCTTTTTGTGTACCTTTATATGAGTGTCTTTATTATGCAAAAATGAAGGTTATAAAAAGCTTAAAGCCATAAGCAAGGCACTGATGCAAATACTCTTGGTTAAAATACCCAAGGCTAATACATTTAGGAATAAATGCATGTCTCCTTTTAATGACTTGGAATCCTTATACTATCCTCACCTCTGCTCATCTGTCTCTGGTTCCACAAGGATGTTTTCCTGTCGCTCCTTCACCCTCAGGAACACAAACGAGTCCAAGTTGGGTTTGGGGACTATAGGTACATGGTAAAAAAAAATAACCCAAAAACATAACTTCAGTGGAGTCCAAATGCATATATTATCCTAAACAGTAGTCCTTATGGACATTTTAACTCACCAGATTTAAGGAGATCCACAGTCTGTAAATTTGGGGGCATGTGGCGGAGCGCTACACTCTTCAGCAAATTCTCTGTGTTTGTCATATACCTACATAGGCATGAAGAAGAAAGGTATCTGGTCAATTTGTCACTGCAAAAGGTTGAGTTAAAAACATCTATTTAAATGTGTCACACGTTTAATCTCTGCCTGTGCCATTTTGATTATTTCCTTGAGTTGTAAGTTTGCCATTTGGTAACACTGCATTTACCTGAAGGGAAACAGGTTTCATGCTTAGTTTCCTGCCATTATGCTTAAAGAGACAGAATACTCATATGCTAAAATCACTTGAAAGTGATGCAGCATAACTACAAAAAGGAAGATATTTTAGCTAAAAATTTCTTCAGCTCACAAAAGTGTTTAGTGAACAGTTATACTTCAGTTACTGTGCAGCTGCAGTTGGAGAGAAAAACAAAACCACACCACAAAGCCAATCAGCATTTAGCAATGCTTAGGTCATGCTTTGCTTTAGTGTGATCTCATGAGGATTACTGTGGAATCTAGCAATATTTTACTGAAAACTTCCTTAAACTGAGGGAAATAACATGACTGTGCCTGCACATGCCAGATGCACGCTCGCAAGTCCCAGTACTAGCATTCTGATCGGCTACTTTTACAATGGGATGTGGTTACTGAGGAAATTTTAAGGTAAAATATCTTCCTTTTTTACATGCTCAGGTTATATTTTCTAGTCAGCTTTTTACAGGTATCATGTCCCTTTAATGGTTAAAGGTTTTATGCAGTTTCTAATCCTCACTTCTTTAATGGAGGAGAGGCCAATTTAATTAATGAATCTATACAAAACCAGATTTGTGCTGGCTCATGAATTGTAGTCTAGTTGTTTGTGAAAATTGTCTGTGCCATTTACTTGTGTTTGTGTACTCCGAACTGAATACTGTAAAGCTTAAATATAATAAGGACTATTAAAAGCACCACACTGCAAAGAATACATGTTTAAAAGTGTTTAAAAGGCATTTTGTTAGCAAATGTTGCATGGTTTTATACTCCAGGAATAAACCCCTTGTATATTTATCCACATTTCTATAACCAATATGGGGCAGATTTAAAAGAATTCCCTCAAAACCAAGAAATTATTGTGTAGCATGCTGTAAGGTGAATATTCAGGATCCTGCAGAATGCATTCAAGCCTCTTTTGGCTGTGTGCAAACCTCCCACAATTTTTTGAAAGTTAAATTACAAGAACAATTACATATTAAACATTTTGGGCCAGATAACAAGTGGATCACTATTTAACTCTCCTGCTTGAGCATTAACTGCGCTAGAAGTAAGCCGTTTGTGTGTTTCGGGTTGCGCTTGTATCATGAGTTGAAAGTAAACTGTTTTTGCTTGCGCATTAACCTGACAAGCGCAAAAAGCCGAAATTAGAATATTGCGCGTGCGATACCCTATTCCCCCATAGAATTCAATGAAGAAAGAAAAAAAAAGTGGAAAAAAACAACTCCCTACTTGCACGCAAACCTGATCGCATATTCTCAATTGCGATAACCCAACATGAATATATATATATATATATATATATATATATATATATATATATATATATATCAGTGACGTGCAGTGACATCAGAGGCTGGTGAGGCACTTGCTGTGATATGCCCGACAATATGAACCCAATAAGTTAAAATAGCATTGAACTATCTCCAGAGTCCACAAATGGTGTCTGACTGTCATCTGTCACTCTCAGGCAATTATTTTAATTCTTTTTACCATCAATACACAGTCACACACGGCACACACAGCCAGTCACGCAAAGATTGATGTCATTTAACCTCTCTAAACAGCTAATAAAATATACTTAAAGGGATATGCTCTATTAGAATCATGCAAGTTTAATTTTGACTTTACTATCCCTTTAAAGGAATATGAAACACATATTTTTTTCTTTTATGATTCTGATAGAGCACCAGTTTTAAGCAACTTTCTAATTTACTCCTATTATAAATTTTTGAGGAGTACATTAGAATTTTGCTTCACATTGCATGCTGTATCTGAATTATGAAATAATAAAAAAATGGTTTCATATCCCGTGAAAGTTTTCAAGACACACATGCTGCTGAGCAAATCTAGATATGATTTTTTATTTCCACAAACAATAACAAGTTATCAATACTGCAAACACTACTGCTGCTGCTGCTATGTGGTGCTCAAGACACGCACATGCTCTATCCCACTGGTATGCTGTTTAACAAAGGTTTCAAAAATAATATATACATAATAATACAAGTAGATTAGAATTGTATTTGTTCTTTTTTTAAATGCAATTTCTATTTGAATCATGGAAGTTTAATTATGACTTTCATGTTCCTTAAAAAACATAATTTATGCTTACCTGATAAATTCCTTTCTCCTGTAGTGTAGTCAGTCCACGGGTCATCCATTACTTATGGGATTATATCTCCTCCCTAACAGGAAGTGCAAGAGGATCACCCAAGCAGAGCTGCTATATAGCTCCTCCCCTCTACGTCATACCCAGTCATTCGACCGAAACCAAACGAGAAAGGAGAAACTATAGGGTGCAGTGGTGACTGGAGTTTAATTTAAAATTTAGACCTGCCGTAAAAACAGGGCGGGCCGTGGACTGACTACACTACAGGAGAAAGGAATTTATCAGGTAAGCATAAATTATGTTTTCTCCTGTTAAGTGTAGTCAGTCCACGGGTACCAATACCAAAGCTAAAAGTACACGGATGACGGGAGGGACAGGCAGGACCTTTACACGGAAGGAACCACTGCCTGAAGAACCTTTCTCCCAAAAACAGCCTCCGAAGAAGCAAAAGTGTCAAATTTTGAAAATTTTGAAAAGGTGTGAAGTGAAGACCAAGTTGCAGCCTTGCAAATCTGTTCAACAGAGGCCTCATTTTTAAAGGCCCAAGTGGAAGCCACAGCTCTGGTAGAATGAGCTGTAATTCTTTCAGGAGGCTGCTGTCCAGCAGTCTCATAGGCTAAACGTATTATGCTACGAAGCCAGAAGGAGAGAGAGGTAGCCGAAGCCTTTTGACCTCTCCTCTGTCCAGAATAAACGACAAACAGGGAAGAAGTTTGTCGAAAATCTTTAGTTGCCTGCAAATAAAATTTCAGGGCACGGACGACGTCCAGATTGTGCAGAAGTCGTTCCTTCTTTGAAGAAGGGTTAGGGCACAATGATGGAACAACAATCTCTTGATTGATATTCCTGTTAGTAACCACCTTAGGTAAGAACCCAGGTTTAGTACGCAGGACTACCTTGTCTGAATGAAAAATCAGATAAGGAGAATCACAATGTAAGGCCGATAACTCAGAGACTCTTCGAGCCGAGGAAATAGCCATTAAAAACAGAACTTTCCAAGATAACAGCTTGATATCAATGGAATGAAGGGGTTCAAACGGAACACCCTGTAAAACGTTAAGAACTAAGTTTAAGCTCCATGGTGGAGCAACAGTTTTAAACACAGGCTTAATCCTGGCTAAAGCCTGACAAAAAGCCTGAACGTCTGGAACTTCTGACAGACGTTTGTGTAAAAGGATGGACAGAGCCGAGATCTGTCCCTTTAATGAACTAGCAGATAAACCCTTTTCTAAACCTTCTTGTAGAAAAGACAATATCCTAGGAATCCTAACCTTACTCCATGAGTAACTCTTGGATTCGCACCAATGCAAGTATTTACGCCATATTTTATGGTAAATTTTCCTGGTAACAGGTTTCCTAGCCTGTATTAAGGTATCAATCACTGACTCCGAGAATCCACGCTTTGATAGAATCAAGCGTTCAATCTCCATGCATTCAGCCTCGGAGAAATTAGATTTGGATGTTTGAAAGGACCCTGAACCAGAAGGTCCTGTCTCAGAGGCAGAGACCATGGTGGACAGGACGACATGTCCACTAGATCTGCATACCAGGTCCTGCGTGGCCACGCAGGCGCTATTAGAATCACCGATGCTCTCTCCTGTTTGATCCTGGCAATCAGTCGAGGAAGCATCGGGAAGGGTGGAAACACATAAGCCATGTTGAAGACCCAAGGTGCTGTCAGAGCATCTATCAGAACCGCTCCCGGGTCCCTGGACCTGGATCCGTAACAAGGAAGCTTGGCGTTCTGGGGAGACGCCATGAGATCCAGATCTGGTTTGCCCCAACGCCGAAGCAGTTGGGCAAATACCTCTGGATGAAGTTCCCACTCCCCCGGATGAAAAGTCTGGCGACTTAGGAAATCCGCCTCCCAGTTCTCCACGCCTGGGATGTGGATCGCTGACAGGTGGCAAGAGTGAGACTCTGCCCAGCGAATTATCTTTGAGACTTCCATCATCGCTAGGGAACTCCTTGTCCCTCCCTGATGGTTGATGTAAGCCACAGTCGTGATGTTGTCCGACTGAAACCTGATGAACCTCAGAGTTGCTAACTGAGGCCAAGCCAGAAGGGCATTGAGAACTGCTCTTAATTCCAGAATGTTTATTGGAAGGAGTCTCTCCTCCTGAGTCCATGATCCCTGAGCCTTCAGGGAATTCCAGACAGCGCCCCAACCTAGCAGGCTGGCGTCTGTTGTTACAATCGTCCAATCTGGCCTGCTGAAGGGCATCCCCCTGGACAGATGTGGCCGAGAAAGCCACCATAGAAGAGAATCTCTGGTCTCTTGATCCAGATTCAGCATAGGGGACAAATCTGAGTAATCCCCATTCCACTGACTTAGCATGCACAATTGTAGTGGTCTGAGATGCAGGCGTGCAAAAGGTACTATGTCCATTGCCGCTACCATTAAGCCGATTACCTCCATGCATTGAGCCACTGACGGGTGTTGAATGGAATGAAGGACACGGCAAGCATTTAGAAGTTTTGTTAACCTGTCCTCTGTCAGGTAAATTTTCATTTCTACAGAATCTATAAGAGTCCCCAAGAAGGGAACTCTTGTGAGTGGCAATAGAGAACTCTTTTCTACGTTCACCTTCCACCCATGCAACCTTAGAAATGCCAGAACTAACTCTGTATGAGACTTGGCAGTCTGGAAACTTGACGCTTGTATCAGAATGTCGTCTAGGTACGGAGCTACCGAAATTCCTCGCGGTCTCAGTACCGCCAGAAGAGAGCCCAGAACCTTTGTAAAGATTCTTGGAGCCGTAGCTAACCCGAAGGGAAGAGCTACAAACTGGTAATGCCTGTTTAGGAAGGCAAACCTTAGGTACCGATAATGATCCTTGTGAATCGGTATGTGAAGGTAGGCATCCTTTAAATCCACTGTGGTCATGTACTGACCCTTTTGGATCATAGGTAAGATTGTCCGAATAGTTTCCATTTTGAACGATGGAACTCTTAGGAATTTGTTTAGGATTTTTAAGTCCAAGATTGGTCTGAAGGTTCCCTCTTTTTTGGGAACCACAAACAGATTTGAGTAAAACCCTTGTCCGTGTTCCGACCGCGGAACTGGGTGGATCACTCCCATTAGTAAAAGGTCTTGTACACAGCATAGAAACGCCTCTTTCTTTATCTGGTTTGCTGACAACCTTGAAAGATGAAATCTCCCTTTTGGAGGAGAAGCTTTGAAGTCCAGAAGATATCCCTGAGATATGATCTCTAACGCCCAGGGATCCTGGACATCTCTTGCCCAAGCCTGGGCGAAGAGAGAAAGTCTGCCCCCCACTAGATCCGTTTCCGGATCGGGGGCCCTCACTTCATGCTGTCTTAGGGGCAGCAGCAGGTTTTCTGGCCTGCTTGCCCTTGTTCCAGGACTGGTTAGGTTTCCAGCCCTGTCTGTAGCGAGCAACAGTTCCTTCCTGTTTTGGAGCGGAGGAAGTTGATGCTGCTCCTGCCTTGAAGTTACGAAAGGCACGAAAATTAGACTGTCTAGCCCTTGGTTTGGCTCTGTCTTGAGGCAGGGCATGGCCCTTACCTCCAGTAATGTCAGCGATAATTTCTTTCAAACCGGGCCCGAATAATGTCTGCCCTTTGAAAGGTATGTTAAGCAATTTAGATTTAGAAGTCACATCGGCTGACCAGGATTTAAGCCACAGCGCTCTGCACGCTTGAATGGCGAATCCGGAGTTCTTAGCCGTAAGTTTAGTTAAGTGTACTACGGCATCAGAAATAAATGAATTAGCTAGCTTAAGGACTCTAAGCTTGTCTATAATCTCATCCAATGGAGTTGAGCTAATGGTCTCTTCCAGAGACTCAAACCAGAATGCCGCCGCAGCCGTGACAGGCGCAATGCATGCAAGGGGTTGTAATATAAAACCTTGCTGAACAAACATTTTCTTAAGGTAACCCTCTAACTTTTTATCCATTGGATCTGAAAAAGCACAGCTATCCTCCACCGGGATAGTGGTGCGCTTAGCCAGAGTAGAAACTGCTCCCTCCACCTTAGGGACCGTCTGCCATAAGTCCCGTGTGGTGGCGTCTATTGGAAACATTTTTCTAAATATAGGAGGGGGTGAAAAAGGCACACCAGGTCTATCCCACTCCTTGTTAACAATTTCTGTAAGCCTTTTAGGTATAGGAAAAACATCAGTACACGTCGGTACCGCAAAATATTTATCCAGCCTACATATTTTCTCTGGAATTGCAACCGTGTTACAATCATTCAGAGCCGCTAATACCTCCCCTAGTAATACACGGAGGTTCTCAAGCTTAAATTTAAAATTTGAAATGTCTGAGTCCAGTTTACTTGGATCAGATCCGTCACACACAGAATGAAGCTCTCCGTCCTCATGTTCTGCAAATTGTGACGCAGTATCAGACATGGCTCTATTATTATCAGCGCACTCTGTTCTCACCCCAGAGTGGTCGCGTTTACCCCTAAATTCTGGTAATTTAGATAATACTTCAGTCATAACATTAGCCATGTCTTGCAAAGTGATTTGTATGGGCCGCCCTGATGTACTTGGCGCCACAATATCACGCACCTCCTGAGCGGGAGATGCAGGTACTGACACGTGAGGAGAGTTAGTCGGCATAACTTCCCCCTCGTTGTCTGGTGAAATTTTCTTTACATGTACAGATTGGCTTTTATTTAAAGTAGCATCAATACAATTAGTACACAAATTTCTATTGGGCTCCACATTGGCCTTTAAACATATTGCACAAAGAGATTCCTCTGTGTCAGACATGTTTAAACAAACTAGCAATGAAACTAGCAAGCTTGGAAAATACTTTTCAATAAATTTACAAGCAATATAAAAAACGTTACTGTGCCTTTAAGAAGCACAAAAAAAACTGTCACAGTTGAAATAACAATGAACCAAATTAGTTATAGCAACCAAATTTTCACAGTAAATGCATTAAGTTAGCAAAGGATTGCACCCACCAGCAAATGGATGATTAACCCCTTAATACCCAAAAACGGATAACAATTTAATATAGGCGTTTTTATCACAGTCAAAAGCACAGTTTCACAGGTCTGCTGTGAGTGATTACCTCCCTCAAAACTAGTTTTGGAGACCCCTGGGCTCTGTAGAGACGTCCTGGATCATGGAGGAAGAAATAGGAAGACTGTGACTGAATTTTTACTGCGCAATAAAGCGCCAAAATAGGCCCCTCCCACTCATATTACAACAGTGGGGAAGCTCAGTAAACTGATTTTATTCATAAATAAACGACAGCCATGTGGAAAAATAATGCCCAAAAAGTTTTATCACCAAGTACCTCATAGAAAAACGATTAACATGCCAGTAAACGTTTAACAAATAAAATTAAGAAATGTTATTAATAAGCCTGCTGCTAGTCGCTTTCACTGCAGTGGAGGCTCAATATAAGTTAAATGTATACAGTATTTTCTTAGTGAAGTTCCATTCCCCAGAAATACCTCAGTGTAAACATACATATATATCAGCCTGATACCAGTCGCTACTACTGCATTTAAGGCTGCACTTACATTACATCGGTATTAGCCATATTTTCTCAGTCAATTCCATTCCTTAGAAAATAATATACTGCAACATACCTCCTTGCAGGTGAACCCTGCCCGCTGTCCCCTGTTCTGAAGTTACCTCACTCCTCAGAATGGCCGAGAACAGCAAATGGATCTTAGTTACGACCGCTAAGATCATACACAAACTCAGGTAGATTCTTCTTCTAATGCTGCCTGAGAAAAAACAACACACTCTGGTGCTGTTTAAAATAACAAACTTTTGATTGAAGAAATAAAAACTAAGTTTAACAACCACAGTCCTCTCACACGTCCTATCTATTAGTTAGGTGCAAGAGAATGACTGGGTATGACGTAGAGGGGAGGAGCTATATAGCAGCTTTGCTTGGGTGATCCTCTTGCACTTCCTGTTAGGGAGGAGATATAATCCCATAAGTAATGGATGACCCGTGGACTGACTACACTTAACAGGAGAAATACTACTTTGCAATTCAAATATGATATGTCAGCAAATCAGACAACACAATTCAATATTTTACTAAATCAAATAAAAAATTTTTAAGTCTTTCATTTTGTGCAGTTACTGCAGTGGCATTATTGCACAAAACAGTTAACAACTGCAATAAATACGGTGCAAACTAATTAATATTTTTTATTTGCACTATAGGATTTCCTTTTAAAAAAAATCATGAATTGATTTTTTCATGGCTTCTTAAACAGGTAATTAAATTCACTGTGAAATATTGTAAATTCAGATATTCTTCAATAACCCACTGACCCCCTTCACCCTGAAAAGAGATAACCATGTAGTCAGGAGGAGCCCTTGATTTTCAGAGTAGCAGCCCACTGATGGAGGGAGATGGTATTGATTTGTTGGATATGACAGCGATGTAATATTTATCCGTTTGTAAACAGAATTAACCTGGTCATTTGTGGTGCTGCTTATCCCATTTTTGTGCTGTCTATAATAATCTTAACGGTGCAGAACCATAAGCTACATACTAATCTCCATTTTTGATCTACAAGCACGCACCAGAATTTGTATTGCAAAATAGGAAAATGATACAATGCATTAAGCATCCTCTATTTTATTTATACTGTAAAGAAAAAAGGTATGACGTGAGAAAACGATAGACAAAATTTTTTTTATATACTGTATTGAAATTTGTACCAAGAACCTCTTTCTTTGCTGCATAACCGTTACTTATATATAAAAATTAATGACAGACTTTCAGAAAATTTACACCGCTGTATAGTAGGGCTGGGCAGCAAAAAGTGTGAGACAGACTCCGGAGTGCAGGCAGCCCTGACAGACTTTCAGAAAATTTACACCGCTGCTATAGAGTATTACTTTCAACTTTTCAAAGCACTCACTGTACTGCGACAGTGAGTGCTTTGAAAAGTTGAAAGTAATACTCTATAGCAGCGGTGTAAATTTTCTGAAAGTCTGTCAGGGCTGCCTGCACTCCGGAGTCTGTCTCACTCTTTTTGCTGCCCAGCCCTACTATACAGCAGTGTAAATTTTCTGAAAAAGTGGAAAGTAATACTCAATCTGCTCTGTATGCCATGTTCTTGCATATACCAGGCCAGGCCAGGGGATTTCTACATTTTCAAAATGCGGCTGACTTACCGGTCCGTTATAGTAGGGCTGGGCAGCAAAAGAGTAAGACAGACTCCGGAGTCCAGGCAGCTCAAAAAACGGAGGCAAGTTGAGGAGTTAAGTTGATGGCCATTACAGGTGCCAGCAGTCTCCTTCAGATTTGCCGCTAGTACCGCGCTCAATATCCTGCTCCCTTGCGCATGCGCGAGTAGCCAATCAAAGCCGGTCATGTTCTCCTGGTGCTGTCAATCACCAGGAGAACATGAGAACACCAGGAGAACATGTCCGTATCTGATTGGCTCCCTCGTTAGGAGGCATTACGAGGGATGCCTCCTATTGGACCATTTCTCCTTCAATGGTGTTTCACTCACACAGTCTTAGCCAGTTGATGGCGCTATTATGCTCCCCCTGCCCTGATAGTAGCAATGCAGTAATGCACCCATGTTACTATACGGAGAAGTACACAAATACAGTGCCTCTCCATAGCGTAACATGGGGAGGAGAAAAATGTGAAGTATTTGGTTTGGTCTGTCGCTCTCCAGTCTGACTGAGTAATGCAATGCACCCATGTTGCGCAACGGGGCAGTACCATTAGCGTAACATGGGGGGATTTTTTTTTTATAACAATTTTTTTTCTTTTAAATTCAATTTAAATAATAAACTTTGGGCCCATATGGCAGGGGAGGCCCTGCCTCCCATGACTGCACGTCCCTGATTGTGTGTGTATATATATATATATATATATACACACACACATACATACATACATACACACACATCTTTAGACATGTATATATCTATGTTAAAGCCCTTTACCCGAGATCTCATATCTTTGAGCCCTTATAACTTTTTTGTGCAATTCTTTTTTTAAACTATTTTTATTAGATGGTGTTATGAGTAACTGTACTTTTAAAATGTATTTTTGATGTGTTTTGTGACACTTTTGTTTCATGAAAAAGTTAACCAGAGCTCTGAGGATGTGCTAACCCGACACGCGTTAACTTTAATTGCGCTCAAGCGATCACCTTTACTTTCAATGTGTAATACAAGCGGAAAACCTGACGCGCGCAAACACCCGCAATAAACCCCTTATCGCTCATGCATAACTGTTAGCGATCCATGCGTAATCTAGCCCTTTACGAGGAATTAAATCTGGAGTTCAACAATACCTTAAAAAACACAACAAGCTTTCTACGCAAGTTCAAATTTGTGGTGTAGGATGCTTATGTAAATTAAAATGTATACATTTGTTTTCAATTTGAGAATAGGGAAAGTTAGAAAACCATGGAATTTACTAAAAGATCTACCAATAGATCATAAACTACCTTCTAGGCATGAACAATTTCAAAAAACATTCTTAGCAGAAAAAAAAAAAAAAAAAAGTTTAAATCAAAATGAATAGTTTTTCAACCAATGTGTCCTTTTGCCACAGTCTTCTTGCACTTATAGATTAATTTGTAAATTACTTACTCTTTAGCAAAAGCAAACTCTTCAGGTGAAAGTCTAGCTGGCTCATCCTCTCCTCTGGACTTCTCTTTCTCCAGAACATGTGGAAAAAACTTCTCTATCTTCCAAAACAATGTGAGAGAAAAAAAAATCTGTAACTATGGAGCAAACATTAATAACAGACTAGAACGGGGGTCAACAAATCCATTTAACCTTTAGAAGCCAGTAAGAGTATTTAGGAGCCAGACAGTGGTATTTGTCTATAGAAATATGGAGAATAACAAAAAAACAAAAAAAAAGCAAAAAAAAAAAAAAAGCAGGGTTACTATTCTAAAAAACAGTGGCTCCCTGGCTCCTGGGTTTGTCAAGTCCTGGACTAGAATGCTTTTACTAAATTCTTTATATTATTATACATGCAGAAGTATCTCATCTCCACTAATTTGCATAGACTACACATGTTAAACACATAGTATTCACTCTGTTTTTTAAGCAGGCACAATGAGCTCTGGAGTGTATTTTATTAAAAAATTAGCTCACACAAAATGTTGTATCGAAACCCAGAGAACTCCACAATATAATACACATATTGCTCATCGCAGAAAGATATTTTATGCCGTCTTCTCATTTATCTATAAAACAGCTGAAATTGAGGTTCTCACAAGGTTTACCTTGACCAGACGGCTGCGCAAGTAGCTGCTAAGCATGTATCGGATCCGCTCAATCTCCATATGATGGAAGCTCACTTTCAGATCACCAGTACGTGCTCGCCGAAGGTTTTGTTCCTATTGAAATGATGAGACACTCATGAGCCAAGAGCCATCAATATATCACATTGTTAGGCTGGTCAAGTCTGGTATAAACTAAGGAAGAAAACAAATAAATTACACCCAGTCCTATATTGAATTCAAACCGGCACAATGTGGAGGACACCGATTATCACTAACTTCACTGGAATTACTGCACATAGCCCATATACTAGTAGGATCTCACCACCGCAATCTGTGACTGCTGGTTCAGTAACACTGCCGGATCCCCAACCTCAATGGGTCTTACTTATGGCGTTTCTTATGGCATTCCCATAGGGCCTCCACTGCACACATATATATGCAGTCTCAGTATACAAGTCCAGAATATCCAGCACCTGGGTTCCAATTAATGGTGTGCCAGCATCAAGGGTCTTGCACAAACCCAAACACAAAGAGTGAACAGAAGGAAGCAGCACCACCAATTCTTTTTAAAGCAGGTTTATTCAGAATTCAGCTTTCTGTAGCCAGACCACAAATGCACTACAACATTTTGGACAAAGTCTGAAAACGTTTATAAATACATTTGTCCGAACCGTTGTAGCGCATTTGTGGTCTGGCTACTGAAAGCTGAATTAACCTGCTTAAAAAGAATTTGTGGTGTTGCTTCCTTCTGTTCACTATGTATGCTGTCTTACCCACGCTGCAGCAATTTGTAATATAGCCGGCACGGACCACCAGCACTTTCACCGTCTACAGATCAGTATCCCCAGTCTTCAGCTGGATGTCTCCCGGTCACATGATCATCCGCCGTTAAGGAATCACCACATCAAAGATTAAAATTCTCAGGAGCACCCTCCCCAGCTGATGCCAGGATACTGGCGAAAAAAATCTGGAGGCTCACCAAGCTTCTAAAATGTCAAACACTTTATTTGCAACCTATTAATATGAGATCAGATTATATCTACAAGCTCAACCCATTTTATTAGGTTGTGGCTTCAAAACACAAAATCAGCTATTTCATATACACAAATAAGCCATAAAAAGCAAATCTCATACATTTTTTACTCTGCAGCTAGTAAAAAAAGTAATTGGGAACAAGATTTTTTTTTTTTTATAGTATAGTGTCCCTTTAAGTGTTTCTCGTGCTCTTGAGCACCCTGGTGGTTCTGCCCAGGTACTGCATCCTACATATAAAATGTAATAAAAAGGTAAATCCTGTAGATTATACAAAAAACAACGTTGAACCCTGTACCGTGATGTAGATAAATGTTCATGCTGTTTCCCGAGAATTTTTCTGAATGCAATGTCCCCCGAAGAGGCAAAAAAAACCAACTCTTCATGACAAAATAACCTACATTATACCACAAAGAGCTATTTTAAAATATTTTTGTTTTACAAAGGAACAAGTCAAAATTAAATTTCCATGATTCAGATAGAGCACATACTTTTAAACTACTTTCCAATTTACTTCTATAATCAAAATGTGCACAATATTTTATATGCACACTTTTTGAGGCACCAGCTCCTACTGAGCATGAGAAAGAAGTCACAGTATATACATCTATGCATTTTGTGATTGGCTAATGGCTGTCACATGAGGGGAGGGAAATGAAAATTGAACTAGTTTTGAAAAAAATAAATCTACTACTAATTTAAAAATTCAGTGCTATTGCACTGACCTTTTATTATGCAATTCTACTCTATTTAATGGTCCTTTAAATTTGTAATATTGTCACCCATAGGTTTCTGATTTTACCTATAGACTACTTACATTAGATCAAAGTTTTTTTTATTTCTAATACAGACACCTATAGATTGTTGATCTACTATTTAACAGATTATATATTTTTTTGCCTATAAATAAGCTACATTATGTCAGACACTTTTAATAAAAAAAACCAAAAACAAAAAAAACACAATCTGTTTTTTTTTTGTGTTGTGTGTAATTTTAGTGAGAAACCCATAGTTTGTGAAAAAGTTTCCCCCCCTTTTAATATGATCTCATTTGGCTTACATTTTATGGCCAACTGATAGCAGGTAATGCAAAAGAATTGTATCAAGATCAATATGTTGGGTTGTCAAATGAGAGTTGGCTAGTTCCACCATTTTAGAAAAATAGATACCAGTGTTCTCCACAGAAAATGTTGCCAGCTGGGTGGCATTATGAAGTAGCTGGGTCAGGGCAGTGTAATACAGAGAACAATTCTGTGTATATACATGTAACTTAAAGGGACATACAACCCAATTTTTTTCTTTCACGATTAAGATAGAACATCACATTTTAAACAACTTTCTAATTTACTTTTATTATCATATTTTCTTTGTTTTCTTGTTATCCTTATTTGAAAAGCAGAAATGTAAACTCAATAGTGTGCACGTGTCTACAGCACTATATAGCAGCAGTTTTGCAACAATGTTATACATTAGCAGGGGCACTAGATGGCAGCACTATTTCCGGTCATGTAGGGCTTCAGGCATGTGCACGCTTCCTACCTAGGTATCTCTTCAACAAAGAATAACATGAGAATGAAATAAAATTTGATAATAGAAGTAAATTGGAAACTTTTTAAAAATTGTATTCTCTATCTGAATCATGAAATAATTTTTGGGGTTTAAAAATGTCCCTTTAAGCTATCCAAAGCACAAATAACATAATATAACAAATTAATATAATGATAATTTGTGCAACAAACATTGAAAAACAAAGTGTAATATTATCCAATTTTTGGCTTAAAGGGACACTGAACCCAAATTTTTTAACTCATGATTTAGATAGAGCATGCAATTTTAAGGCACTTTCTAATTTACTCCTTTTATCAATTCTTCATTCTCTTGCTAGCGTTATTTGAAAAGCAAGAATGTAAGTTTAGAAGCCAGTTCATTTTTGGTTAACAACCTGGGTTGTCCTTGCTGATTGGACCGCACCAATAAACAAGTGCTGTCCAGTGTTCTGAACCAAAAATTGTCTGGCTCCTTAGCGTAGATGCCTTCTTTTTCAAATAAAGATAGCAAGAGCTGGAATCTGTTGGCGCTCTACAAATACCTGATAATAATAATAATAATAAAAAGAAGAGAACGAAGAAAAATTTATAATAGGAGTAAATTAGAAAGTTGCTTAAAATCGCACGCTCTATCTCAAAGAAAAAAAAAATTGGGTTTAGTGTCCTTAACCAGGAGGACAGTAAAATAAGCCAGGTGTTGTGCCCACTAAATAGGTCTTGGGGAGAACACTGAGATACAGTGAAAAATACATATGTCAAGGCTGTTTAAAGAAATGTTTTGTATAAGAACTCTGACATATGTATTTGTCATACGTGTCCCTTTTAAAAGCAGCCATATGGCTACTTATAATTAGCAAAACTAATAATTCTATATATGGTTGGTCTTAGCCAACTCAGCGGATTCCCTGTTATTTGGGGCAAACTTTGCACAAAATACTTGGGTCCTTAAGAGGTTACCAAGTAGTATTTATAACACATACTCTAGCCTCCAAGTAAGGAAAAAGCCAGAATTAATTTCATTGTGGCCTCATCAAAAGGTTGTACACGCCTGGGTTATACAAAAGCAAAATCAAACACTGGGAAACTGACAGCAACACACATTGCTGAGTTATTAAAAAATGATTTCAAAATAAGGAATGAGTTACTTTACCATATGGTTCAGTTGCTCCATCACACACTCAACAATCTCCGATTTACTCTCTAAGAGCTCAGGGGCAAATTTCTCATTCAGCCAGGCCTGGGAGTGAAAGAAAAAAACAAAGAGAGATAATATACCACATTCATGCATACATAAACACTTCCCAATGCAATATGTCTATGCACAAACAACCAAATGTGACCTAACCCATACATGTAAAAGTCATATGCCCTTCCTACATACATACTATTGCAAGTACATCCCCACAGTAAACTTTCTGTAAATAAAAGGTTGTGCATTACCCTGTTGTACATACCCACATTTATATGATTATTCCACTATGTAAGTGCACATAACTATGGTATTTTGCTACTTATATATATTTGTTATACATAATTTATATTATAAATATCAACACAAAAATATATATTGCACACACTTCTTAAGCACTACTTTTTATGTCATGACATCAAAAGAAGAGACGTGAGGTTTTAAAGTTTATGTATAACCAATGTCATCTAAGAATGCTGGGCCTATGGCTCTTATTGCTGGGCCTATGGCTCTTATTGCTGGGCCTATGGCTCTTATTGCTGGGCCTATGGCTCTTATCTGCCGTCAATATCTATGTTTCTATCAAACACTGTGGGGGACTTTAAAAATGCATGGGACAAGCATAGGGCTATCCTACGAACTAGATAAGTTTATACTGTTAGGTAAGGTCGGGCAGACTTGCTGGGCCTATGGCTCTTATCTGCCGTCAATATCTATGTTTCTAAGAATATACACGCCCATTAGCTTTCAAAATCTACTATAAACAAGATGAGATATTGGCAATGGCAACCTACATGGCCGCTACTCTCCTCGCAACCTGCACTTCGCTGATTCAAACTGATGTTGATGTGTCCGAGTCAAAGTGTAGCCTACTCTCACTAGCATGCAATGCTAACTCCCCCTGAACGCCTATAACTACATCAGATCTAACCTACAATCCCCCTGCTCCGCCTCGCTACCTCCCACCTGTCGCTTACACCAGAGCTAACTTGCACTCTCCCTGCACCACCCAGCTAACTCCCCCTGACCACCTACGTCACGCCTAACCTACACAACCCTGGAGCGCCCAGCTAAGTCCCTAATACCACCCACACGCCACTGAAACACCCCAGCTACCTCCCACATACTGCCTACTGTCAAAAAAAATACCTGACTATAATAAACTATACTTAATAGTAAACCTCCCCATTATAACTATAGGAGCTATGTCACTAAAATTATAATCAATGTTTAAATGATGTGTCACAGAGATGCGCTAAAAGCGTTCGACTGGAATTGAGCCTTGGTCTGGCGCATCTTGAAAGAGGTGACAATCAAGCAGGGGATCAAGTCACCCTTTTAGTATGTTGTCAGCAATCTGATGAGGCACCTAGGGATACCACTTGTTTGGGGGTGCTACCTACTGGGAGGAATGGGAAACACTTCAATTCCGGCCTCCCATGAGAAAATATGCATTGTCATGTACAATGTATATTTAAAGTATTGTAGAGATCTTAAAAAGGGATTTATTGTTGCTTGCTATTATTTCAAACAAATATATATTTAAAAATATATTTAAAATAATAGAAAGAATCATTAAATACCTTTTACACTATAGATATATACAATACTTGAATGTAATTAATTTTACTTGTTATGTTTGTTATTTGATATTAAAGACAGTATAACTACAATTATAGTTCTACATAACTGCATGCCTGTTATGTAAAAATATAATTTAAATGCTACTGACTACTATAACACAACAGATTTTATATATATATATATATATATATATATATATATATATATATATATATATATATATATATATATATATATACACACACACACACACACACATACATACATTTTCACTAATACATGTATACACAATTTAAGATTAGCATGATTAAGGGTGAATAGCCCGAAACATTGCGTTTGCTGCTGTGTGCCTATGCTTTGTATAAGCTAAAGGATCAATAAATGCTTTAAAGATTCAAGATTTTCTCCTCGTGATTGGTGCTGTGGAACTAAGTTGCTGTCCATTTTAACGTACAGGTGGCCCTCGGTTTACGCCGTTTCAGAATAACAACCTTTTTTTCAGTCATGTGACTGCTATTGAAAAGCTTTTGGAAAGCAATGCACTAATTAAAATAGCCAGTAGGTGGAGCTGTCCGCTTGTTTTGCAGCAAAGTTATACAATTTAACATCCTTAAATTGATCTGTGTACACAGATCAGATCTATTGAGCAAAATTTAGCAGGCACTTCCCTATTATCTTCCTGTCCAGCAGCTTGAGATGAGGGTGCCTAACTGCTTATTAATCACTGCAGATTGAAATGCATATAATAGGTGCAGACCCAATATTATCTAACATGCTAACAATGCAGAGAACTGATTGCAGAAAAATGCAAGTAAAAAAAAGTTTTTGTTCATTAAACTTAGTTTGATGATGATGCAGTCTGTTGTGTGATTATTTTATTAGGTGATGTTTAGCAAATGTTTTTGTTCATTAAACTTAGTTTGATGATGATACAATCTATATTTTTAAGTTTATAATGCTGTTTATGTCTTCATTTCAAAGCTTTAAAAATAATGTATTAGGTGTTACTTATGACAATTTTGAGAGGGGCCTGGAACCTAACTCCCTCACTTCCCATTGACTTACATTATAAACTGGGTTTCAATTTACAACGGTTTCGATTTACAACCATTCCTCCTGGAACCTAACCCCGGCGTAAACTGAGGGCTACCTGTATATGCAATACTTATAGATATAATGTAGTCAGGCTTTGCATTGATAAAATATACATGCATACCATTTTAAATATTTTATATTTGAAATAAAATGCATGGTCATGTATAATGCATATTAGTATAAAGGGACAGTATACTGTAAAATTGTTTTCCCTTAATGTGTTTCCAATTACTTTGTTTTGCCAGCTGCAGAGTATAAAATGTATAAGAATTTGCTTTTTAAGCTTTATTTGTGTATATGAATTAGCTGGTTTTGTGTTTTGAAGCCACAACCTAATGAAATGGGTTGAGATTGTAGGTATAATCAGATCTCAATACTTTATATCACATTCATGCTTACATGCATTCATTTTATTACCTTATCTCTTCTATACCCCACTGGGAGTGTAATTTATTCTGCTTGCTGTTTTTACCCAGCTTATTATAAATAAAGAATAACAACAACAACAACAACAACAACAATAATCTATAGCTTGGACCTAAGGCCAGAAAATTTCAGAATAGGTGGGGATACCACAGGCTAAATCAACTATTTCAAATTCCAATATAAGGGTAAAAGAAATACTTCTAAACAATTTAATACACCCCAGCAGGTAAAGTGGATCATTGGGAAGAAAATTAAAAGGGGAGAACATTTTTGAGTAAACTGTCCCTTTAAGTATTGGATATAAATTAAAATTATATATATATAAAAAGACTGTTGCATTATAATTATAGTATTCCTTAACTGCATGCCTGTTATGTAATAATACAATAATAATACTAATGACTTTAGTAACCTAAATATAAAATTACAGGTATGGAGGGTGGTTAGGAGACAAACTATATCTACACTATCACCTAACGCCCCCCCCCCCTCTACACTAAACCACCTAAATTACAAGAAAAGAAAAAAAAAATCTAATTGACATAAAACAAACTCAGTATTGAAAAAACAAACAAACTATTATACCCAACACTAATGTACATGCCCCATAAAATAAAAAACCCACCCAAAACAAAACCCCAACACTAAAATAAATCACAATAGCCCTTAAAAGAGCCTTTTGTAGGGCATTGCCCTTAAGATAATTCAGCTCTTTTACAATTAAAAAAGGATTACAACCCCCCCATAATACAATTTACCTTACAAAGAATAATAAAAAACAAACAAAAAAAAAACCAAAAAAAAAACCCTGCCCCTATGTCTGCTTGGAATATTCGACATAGCAGTGGATCCTTTGGAATATGTTGATGCATCGTACCACTTTCATTAATCAGGGCCTAGGTGAGAGGCTGCCAGTTATATAGATTGGGAGAGATACACCCAAATATAAACCAGGTACATGCTTTAGAACTCAATTGAGTTCTGCGCTGGCCATATGCTTCCAAATTTCAACACATTTTCTGGAATTCCACAAGACTCCCCACTATTCCTATTATCAAGAACTAAAAGTAACAAATAGCACCTTGTGTTTTGCTCTGTACTGTTAACCATTTAAATGGGCATTGTACACTAGATTTTACTTTGCATAAACGTGTTGTAGATTATCCATTTATATAGCCCATCTGCGGGTGTTTTAGTAAAAATGTATAGTTTTGCTTATATTTAAATAACATTGTGCTGATTTGCAGACTCAGAACCAAGCTCTAAAGTTTTAGATGTATACTGATGTATACAGACTTTAGATTGCTTCTGTTTGTATAATGCAGGGGAGAGGGGGGAGGTTTGCTCTCAGCCCCTTACAGTGGGTGCCCCTTCTAACGTGAGTTACAGTGCTAAATTGGGGGCTTCTAAGTAAGTTTTTAAAAGGTTTTACACTAGATTTTTATATCAGTATCTGTACATCTTATTCTTTATAGTAGTGTCTATTACATGCAGTTAAAGGAAAATTGGTGTATACTGTCCCTTTAAGTGCAAAAGGATAGTTGCAAGCATTTTCTGCCACAATCCTCTATAGGCACAAAATGCACTTTTTTGTGTAAATAAAAGTACCACATTTGATCTAAAGCTGGAAAGTCACTCTCCTATCAAGCAGATAAACAAGGATTTCATTCACAAAAAAACATATTTTATATTGCAAGACTGTGTGCACCAATGCAGGTCCTGGGTGCACTTTTGTCCTGATATGTTCTATTTAAAAGTTTTTGTACATGTTCTATGTCAGATGGTATGGTGCATGCATACCTATATATGGTCAATGTTTAATCTTCTGATTATCCTTTGCCAAATGTCTACATTATTCATGTATTCTTAAAGCTCTAGTCTCTCACCTCTTCCAACTTGCTTATAAGCTCTGCAGGTGTCAGAACCTCCTCACTTCCATCATCAGACTCTTGATCAAACAGATCCAGTTCGTCCGCCATAAGTTCAAGACAAAAAATTCTTCTCTGAAAGGAAAGGGTAAATAATATATGTTATAATGAGGTGCAAGCAACATACACAAAGAAAATAGAAAAGATACCATAAATAGATCAAGAAAAACAAATAAAATCTAATAATTTTATTTTTCTCTCTCATAATAATTTTGCCTGCAAACCAATATAATGTAGATCTATACTAACCGTGCATTTCCAAGTTTTTAATAATAGCATATGGTACAAAGGTTCCTTTAACCCCTTAATGACAACTGACGTACCAGGTACGTCCTGCAAAAACTTGCAGTTAGTGACAATGGACGTACCTGGTACGTCAGTTGTCTAAGAGAGTGCTGGAAGCGATCGCAATCGCTTCCAGCAGCTCTCAGGGTATTGCAGTGATGCCTCGATATTGAGGCATCCTGCAATACCCTTTAAAAAGCATCCGATGCAGAGAGAGCCACTCTGTGGCCCTCTCTGCACCGGTAGCGATGGGGCCGTTCGTTGGTGGGTGGGAGCTTACAGGGAGGAGGGTGGGCGGCCCATCGCTACCCGGCATCCGGTTCCTTCAAGTGCATTGTGCACGCCGGATGCCGGGAGCGTGCGGGGGGGCTGCGTGCACGCGCGTGTGTGTGTGTGCGCGCGCTGCAATCACTGGCACTGCCACCAATGAATTTTGGTAAGAGGGAGGGGGGCAGAAAACAGTAATTTTTTTTTAATAATAATAGGATCTGGTAGGGTTAGGGGGGTGGGGGTACTGGGGGGGGCAGCTACACTACAGAAAAAATGAAAAAAAAAAACATTTAAAAATTAAAAAAAACCCACTTTATTTTTTGGGGAAAACTGGGTACTGGCAGACAGCTGCCAGTACCCAAGATGGTGGCAATTAGGTAGGTGGGGAGGGTTAGAGAGGTGTTTGGGGGGGATCAGGGAGGTTGGGGGTTAAGGCAGGGGTCCATCACAGCTGAATAATTAAAAAAAAAAACAAACAAAAAAAAAAACAACACCTTTTATTTTAGTACTGGCAGACTTTCTGCCAGTACTTAAGATGGCGGGGACAATTGTGGGGTGGGGGAGGGAAGAGAGCTGTCTGGGAGGGATCAGGGGGTGGGATGTGTCAGGTGGGAGGCTAATCTCTACACTAAAGCTAAAATTAACCCTGCAAGCTCTCTACAAGCTACCTAATTAACCCCTTCACTGCTGGGCTTAATACAAGTGTGGTGCGCAGCAGCATTTAGCGGCCTCCTAATTGCCAAAAAGCAACGCCAAAGCCATATATGTCTGCTATTTCTGAACAAAGGAGATCCCAGAGAAGCATTTACAACCATTTGTGCCATAATTGCACAAGCTGTTTGTAAATAATTTAAGTGAGAAACCTAAAATTGTGAAAAATGTCACTTTTTTTTTTATTTGCTCGCATTTGGCGGTGAAATGGTGGCATGAAATATACCAAAATGGGCCTAGATCAATACTTTGGGTTGTCTACTACACTACACTAAAGCTAAAATTAACCCTTCAAGGTCCCTACAAGATCCCTAATTAACCCCTTCACTGCTGGGCATAATACACGTGTGGTGCGCAGCTGCATTTAGCGGCCTTCTAATTACCAAAAAGCAACGCCAAAGCCATATATGTCTGCTATTTCTGAACAAAGGGGATCCCAGAGAAGCATTTACAACCATTTGTGCCATAATTGCACAAACTGTTTGTAAATAATTTCAGTGAGAAACCTAAAGTTTGTGACAAAATTTGTGAAAAAGTGAACAATTTTTTTTATTTGCTCGCATTTGGCAGTGAAATGGTGGCATGAAATATACCAAAATGGGCATAAATCAATACTTTGGGTTGTCTTCTAAAAAAAAATATATACATGTCAAGGGATATTCAGGGATTCCGGACAGATATCAGTGTTCCAATGTAACTAGCGCTAATTTTGAAAAAAAGTGGTTTGGAAATAGCAAAGTTCTACTTGTACTTATTGCCCTATAACTTGCAAAAAAAGCAAACAACATGTAACCATTGGGTATTTCTAAACTCAGGACAAAATTTAGAAACTATTTAGCATGGGTGTTTTTTGGTGGTTGTAGATGTGTAACAGATTTTGGAGGTCAAAGTTAGAAAAAGTGTGTTTTTTCCATTTTTTCCTCATATTTTATATATTTTTTATATTAAATTATAAGATGTGATGAAAAAAATGGTATCTTTAGAAAGTCAATTTAATGGCGAGAAAAACGGTATATAAATATGTGTGGGTACAGTAAATGAGTAAGAGGAAAATTACAGCTAAACACAAACACTGCAGAAATTTAAAAATAGCCATTGTCATTAAGGGTAAGAAAACTGAAAAATGGTCCGGTCATTAAGGGGTTAAAAGGGATAGTCTACTCAAAAATAAACTTTCATGATTCAGATAGGGCATGCAATTTTAAGCCACTTTCTAATTTACTCCTGTTATTACATTTTCTTTGTTCTCTTGGTATCTTCATTTGAAACAGCAGGGATGTAAGCATTGGAGCCAGCCTATTTTTGGTTCAGGGGCTGGGTAGCACTTTCCGATTGGTGTCTAAATGTAGCCACCTATCAGCAAGCACTACCCAGGTGCTGAACCAAAAAATGGGCCGACTTCTAAGCTTACATTCAAATAAAGATACCAAGAGAACAAAGAAAAATTGATAATAGGAGTAAATTAGCAAGTTGCTTAAATTTGCCTGCTCTATCTGAATCGTGAAAGATTATTATTGAATAGACCATCCCTTTAACTAGCTACATTTGTAGCAGTTTGTTTTTGCATTACTTATGTATAGAATAAAAACCAAAATGAACAAAAGTAAATGCAATGAACATCCATCAAAAATAATATATCTACAACTACCTAATTGTTTTTTTTTTAAGGAATGGCATATCAATTAAAGGTCACTTTACTTTGCTAAATAGGCAACTCCTCTGCCTCACACACACAGTTTCCCTGGCTGTTACCACAATTCTTACTTAAAGGGACAGTAAACCACAATTTTTTATTTCATGATTTAGATAGAGAATACAATTTTAAACAGCTTTCCAATTTACTTCTGTTATCCAATTTGCTTCACTCTCTTTGTATCCTTTGTTGAAAAAGCACCAATGCCCTACTGTGAAGTAGCTGAATGCACTGGGTTAGGCAATAAGATGAGCCATATATGGCATATATGTGCAGTCACCAATCGGCACCTCCTAAGTCTACCTAGGTAACCTTTTCAACAAATAATATCAAAAGAACAAAATAAAATTAGATATTAGAAGTAAATTGGAAAGCTGTTTAAAATCACATTCTCTATTTGAATCATGAAAGAAAAAAAATGTGGGCTTTATGTCCCTTTAGGATGTGCTAGAATAATGTAAGTAATAAAGAAATGTCTAGGCTTTTTGGCTTCTAATAAATATATCTAATAAAATATAAGAACATAAAAGAATACAAAACAAATTAAAGCTCTTTTTGGCCATGTATAATGACATTGGTTACAAATTTTAAATCTCTGTTAAACTTACATGCTTATATTATTTAAGTCTAGATAAAACAGGTGATGTACCATAAAGGGTTTTTTATCCAAGAGTCTAAAGGCAAAGGCATATATAAAAAAAATTTAAATATGTAAAACACCTCTCCATTTAATATAATAATCTTAATGCATAAATCATTTAGGTTGTTACACCTGTTAGTAGCTATGTACAACTACTGCCCTCATATGGTTTATGAAGCAAATACTCCATGCAATACAGAGAACACAGTCACAATGCAATACTCAGTCATTAAAGGGACACTGAACCCAATTTTTTTCTCTTTCATGATTCAGATAGAGCATGCAATTTTAAGAAACTTTCTAATTTATTCCTATTATCAATTTTCTTTGTTCTCTTGCTATCTTTATTTGATAAAGAAGGCATCTAAGCTAAGGAGTCAGCCATTTTTTGGTTCAGATGCTGGACAGCACTTGTTTATTGGTGGGTGAATGTATCCACCAATCAGCAAGAACAACCCAGGTTGTTCACCAAAAATGGGCCAGCATCTAAACTTGGATTCTTGCTTTTCAAATAAAGATAAAGATACCAAGAGAATGAAGAAAATTTGATAATAGGAGTAAATTAGAAAATTGCTTAAAATTGTATGCTCTATCTGAATCACAAAATATTTTTTTGGGGTTCAGTGTCCCTTTAAATATTTCATACTAGATGAATAAGAACCATTGTTCCACAGATAACATCAGCAAATACACAGTGCTATGCAAAGCAAGAGAAAAACAAACACACACACATACACACTGAAGGAGCAGGGTAATACTTTTTTCAACTAAACACATATTTTAATCAGTGGAGTTAAAAGCTAAATACAGCCTATGCGCCACTTTTGTTTATAGACAAAGGCCTAGCTCAAACAGCAAAATAGACAAATAACCATGTATAGATTTTTTTATTATTATTTTCAAATAATGTTAACTTGCAAGTTTGGAAAATCTATAACATTCAACCAAGAGGAAAAACAAAAAAAAACAAACACACACACATACGAGGGCTTCCAATATAGAAGATATCATTAATTAACTTTTCACAAACGTATCAAAAGCTTAAAGTCAGAATAAAAGGTAGCTAACCACATCAGTATTTTTAAAATTTTAAACACTGTACAGTTTTCAAAATGAAAGGAGTCAGAAGTCATAAACAGCCTAGCCATTATCCTGTATATGGGGTATAGGATTGATGAAGTCAATTCAGTACAAGCTATCTTCCCACCAAAGGCTCAACCCAATAAGTTTCCCTATAAAGCAAAAAAAAGAGGTTCAAGAGTCCCAATTTTCAACATGCTGTGTATTACAACATAGGCGTTTAAAAGTAACACTCATCACAAATATTTTTTGTACTTCCCTTCATGTATCTAGTTTTATATCTCCTTTCACCTTTAGCACTGATATGATGTATTGCATATAAAGATAATTGAGCTTATGAGTCATTCCCTCTTATACTAATTGCCATGAATGATTAGAACTATTTATGACTTTTTGAAAACCACTGTGTGCCTATTACTACAATTCAGCTATTAGTATTGTTACTATTATAGTCTCCCCCCATTCATTTTCACACTGTATTATTACCAAATTGTATTCTAGCTTGTACTTTTCTTATTTTGTACTTACTATATTGATATCTCTTAACCATCAATGCCATTAATACTATATTAATATCCTGTTATTGATGTAATTATGTAAACATGCCAATACCTTGTATTGTAACAATGATTATTAACTCCGTTGTACCCTTCACACATCGCCTAAGTAAGGGTTAAGGGGGAGTTTTCTTATACACTCCCTTGTAGCCAATGACTGTGATGAGTGTTACTTTTAAACGCCTATGTTGTAATACACAGCAGGTCTTAGATTATGGCATCCAGCCGAAACTAGTAAGACCAGCTGTCTCTCTGTTACCATGCTGGTATTCTACTAGAAATTTTATTTTCTACTAATAAAGTCGTTTGATTTTTTTGAAAATTGGGACTCTTGAACCTCTTTTTTGCTTTATTACCTACGGACTACAAGGATCCCGTTTTTCTCAGGAGCCCACACAGCCTCACATTCCTTTTTGTGGCCAGCCGTTACATTACATTGCATTGCCCCTAGGAGAGCTGAAGATTCGGAACCCGGTGTTGGAGCGGATTGGAGGAGACTTACACACCCCTTTGTGGTACGCCCCCGAGATGACGTCAGACGCTTGCAAGACACAGGTGACGCTGTAGAGGGAGGCTCGTCTAGTGTATAATCCCGCACAGGAGCTGCGATTCACTGGGATGACGGAGCCTTTGTCCTGGAAGCCTTCAACACCTTTTGTGCATGTTGTGGAAAGTCGCTCATCAGTGTTTGGGGGTGAGTCTGGAGGTTTGTATCCTCTGTACCAATTACCGCTACTTGTTCTTGGCTTATTACACCATATATGCTTAACTAGTGCATGTGGAATTGAATATGTGCTCTCTTAGGGGCTAACAACATACTGTTTGAATACACTGCTTTCTTTCCTTGCTACATTGTACCTAATATATGGACATTATCTCTATAAGTTACGGTGATATTGAACTTTTGGGAAATCTTCTGTAAGTTTCCCTATACTCAGGACAAAAAGATACTTCTCTCCAGGCAAGCAGGCCAGCATAAAGTACCACTTTTATATACATAAACCCAATCCAGCTCTCCATTGCAATCATCCTCTAAATGATGAATATGGAAAAGACACCTTCGTACCTCCATAACTTCTAAACAAATAGAAAAGAACTAATGATTCTCTTGCCTCTAACCTTGTAGATCCCGCCATACAAAAGGTAACTAGGGGGCAAGAAAAGCCACCACAAGCAGGATCTCTAAAAGCCTCTAATAAAAACCAAAATTGCCTTAAAAATTAATATTGGTAGACTGTCTGCCGGTACCCAAGATAGTGGTGACCAGTGGGGGTGAGGGAGGGAAGAGAGCTATTTGGGAGGGATTAGGGGGTAGGATATGTCAGGTGCAAGGGTAATCTACACTAAAGCTTAAATGAATCTTACAAGCTACCCGATTAACCCTTCCACTGCCAAGAATAATAGAAGTGTGGTGTACAGCTGCAGTTAGCAGCCTGCAAATTACCAAAAAAGTCCTGGTAGTGAAGGGGTCCGTCTGTCCCTCTGAGACAGCTTTAAGTCACTCTTTACAGAATTTCTCTTAGCCCCACCCACAGACCACCCAGAAACTGCCCTTAAACAACCACAAACCACCCATACACGCCCACAATTCCACCCATGATGCCTCCCCTCCCAATATGGCTCCACCCACAAAACGGTGAAGCGCTCCTATCAACCTTCTGTGACCCTCATTCACACATGTTGGGACGTATGTTAAAGTTATACTGCACACCTCTTCATATACTCTACTAACATTCTGTGTGTAATAAGTTATTTAGATGCTGAATGACAGTCCAGCTTCATTGCAACTTTTTTTTTGACTCACTACAAAGGTGGTAGCACATGTTCTGAATATCAGAAGCACGTCATTGTTAGTTACCAATTGCAATCACTAATACAAAAAAAAATCCAATAAATATTTTTATGACCTTGTCTAAACTGAGAAGCTGCTGTGTATCACGTGGGAAGGTTGTGAGGCTGACAATCTTGAAGATGTGAACGTACCTAAACTGTAAACGTCACACTTTAAGGTATCCGTCTATTGGTTTGTTTACATAACTTTGTATGTTGTCAAAAAATCTCTCTCTTCTGCTGTTTAGCCATTATGTTTACACTCAGATGTAGAATCTGTAACTCAAAAGAGAAAATATTAGAGTTAGTTCTCCGAGTCTGAAAACAATGTACATAGCCTAATTGTAGTAGAAGATGGAAAATTACAAAAATGCATACGATTACTTAACCCTTTCGTGAAAGGGTTAAAGTGCCTACATCGGAACAACTGTTCCGATGTAGACAAATTGAAACTACGCGATCGTGCATACGATCGCGAGATTTCAATTATTGGATCACATCTGGGGGGCGTCCCTACAATCCTAGGAACGCCCTCCAGACCGCGATTAAATCCTAGAAGCACAGAAGGCTTCAGGACAGCCGTTAGCTATGACGTTCTATTCCGTCATAACGGCTTTAAAGCCCAGTCTAATTATGACGGAATAGAACGTCATAACGGCTTTAAAAGGTTAATTTACTAATGCATGAGGGAATGATCTTGTGGAAAGTGGTCAAGAAAACATTAATATATCAATTACTGTTTGTGATGATGCATTGAGACAGAAAACAGAATAATATGGCTACATATAATAAATACAATAAATTACTTATTACAATATCAACAATGTATAGACATATAGGGTGGTATGTGGCGCCTTAAAGGGATAGGAAAGTCAAAATTAAACATGTTATGTTATGACACTTTTAAATTCACTTCTGTTTTCAAATGTACTTTGTTCTCTTGGTATCCATTGCTGAAAAAAATATGTACATAACCAACACTAGTGGGAGGTAGTGGTGATTGGTGCACATATTTGTCTCTTGTGATTGGCTAACTAGATGTGCTCAGCTAGCTCTCAGTAGTGCATTGCTGCTCCTTCAGCAAAGGATTTCAATGGCATAAAGCAATAAAAAAAAAAAAAAATATATATATATATATATATATAAAAACATTTTTATTTATTTAACCAATATCCTGCTATAATACCAGAATGAGCGGTTTAACATCAGAGATTAAAGGGACATGAAACCCAAAATTTTCTTTCAGGATTCAGATAAAGTTTAAAAATGTTAAACAACTTTTAAATGTACTTCTATTATGAAATTTGCTTAATCATCTTAATATCCTTTGTTGAAAAGCAGCAATGCAGTACTGGGAGCTAGCTGAACACATTGGGCAAGCAAATGACAGGTCCCAGTAGTGCATTGCTGCTCTTGAGCCATCCTAGGTATTCTTTTTAACAAAGGATATAAAAAACAAAGCAAATTAAATAGTAAAAGTAAATTGAAAACTTGTATGGCAGATCACTGGCAACCTTGGCACCTCAGATGTTTTGGAACTACATTTCCCATGATGCCTAGACACTCTTTAAGCTGTCTGAGCATCATGGGAAACATAGTTCTAAAACATCTGCGGTGTCAAGTTTGCTGACCCCTGAATGCGCTGAATTATGAAAGAAACATTTTAGATTTCATGTCCCTTTAAGTATCCCTGGTAGCAATTTTACCCTTATATTGCCATTAATTATGTCAATGGATAAGAGCGAGAAGACCCATCTATTCTACCCATGTTTCTATTTCAACTGTTAACCCTAATGTCCATATTGAAGGTATTGTTTTGTTTCCTACACTGTTCTCCGTTCATTTCAGCTATACCTCCCTTTCTTAAAATTTGTACAAATTAACTTTATTCTCTTATATAAAGATTTTATTTTTATCTTAAACATTTTCCATTCTGTCATACAAACCTATAAATAATATATACAGAGAATATATTGCCTATATCTAGAACAGTGAGGAGAGCATACATAAACTAGTATTTATCTAACAGAAGTATCCCATACATAACGTCACTTACAGGGAAAAAAAGTTGTAAGTTCCAAATCACGTGCTGCTGCCCGTTGCGTGACGTCACTGCAAGAGCCCTAGCTCGAGCCCGGTTTTCTGTTTTCCCGCCACGAAAACCCAATGACGTCACAAATACGTAAAAAGAGGCAGGTACATGCTGTTCGACGTGCTCGCCTTCTTATGAATATAAATTATTACCGACCGTTATTTTTAGGCAATGGGACATCTCGCCTCATGTAGTTTTCAACTAGTGAACATTTTATATGTGTTTATAACAGTGATCACCACTTATGGCCGACCGTATAGTTAGATTTACCTACGCAGGCATGCTATAGCCTCACAACTAGGGAGCAGCACTTGCCCATAATGTTATGCTGTCACTGAAACGAAAGAGACATTCTATCATTTAGTAAAACTCAATGGTTTTAAAGTGATGGTGTCCTGGAAGGACATTTCGCGTTTTCGATAGGAACTTAGGAAGTGGTCTCTTGATACAGGGAGGGGGTGAGTCAAAAATAGTTGCCCACCCCCTATAATGTTGCTATTGTCTTTAGTTGCTTATATTATTATTACTTTTTTTCTATCTTTTTAATATTTTACTTCTTTTTCGTATACACAGCGCTTTCTCCACCCTGATTACTTTCGTTTCCAGCTTGTCATACCGTGTGGTTTTGTTTTAAATACGTTTTCATTTTTTTTCTTTGTACAGGATCCCAAGTTACTTTACTTTTTTTTTTTTTTTAATTTCCATTTCTGGTAATACCCCCCTAATATTAGTTTATTTTACAGACTTGTCTTCTTCAACTGCTCCTAATATGACGTTTGTCACCAACATTTCCCTTTTTGATGTCTTAAAAGGACATGAAACACAATTTTTCTTTCAGGAATCAGATATAACATACAACTTTTCAATTTACTCCTGTTATCAAATCTGCTTAACCCCTTAACGACCTGACACTGGTCGTTATGCCCTTAAAGGGACATTAAACACTTTGAGATGGTAATATAAAATGATAAATTGTATATAATAAAACAACTCTGCAATATACTTTCATTATTTATTTTGTCCTCTTTGCCTGTAATTCCATTCTGAAATTGTGAGCTTTTCAGTTCCTGTTAGAAATGAAAGTGCAGAACACGGTTAAATCCAGCACAACCATTGGCTGCACACTCTAGTGACCTATGTATAACTGTCTCTAATTGGCCACAGCAGAGAAGGCAACACAAGTCACAACATTGCAGCTCCCAGTGTTTTATAGACACTAAAACTTTACACTTATTTTGTCACTTTTTAAACAACTAATGAAACTTTAAAAAATACATCTACATGTTAGTCATGGACTAATCTTTTCTTTGAATGCATCATTCTATCTAGCATGTATTTAGTGTTTAATGTCCCTTTAAGGACCGTTGCTGCAGTCCTTGGCTTCTCTCTGCCGCAATCTCGTTCAAAAGATCGAGACGCGCTATTTCTGCATGCCCCACGAGTGGGACACTGCGGAAATAGATATGCAGAGTTGTCGATGCAGAGAGGGCCACTCTGTGGTCCTCTCTGCATCCCACAGCGATGGTGCAGATCGTTGGTGGGAGGGAGCAGTTGCGGGTGGGCGGCCCATCACTGGACTAGTTGCTGTGCCGGTGTTCTAAAATAAGTTGTCTACCATAGGAATGTGTCCACTACGTCACTTCCGGTGGACACATTCAGCTGCTGGAGGTTTGTGGCGCTCACTGCGCGTGCGCTAGAGGCCCAACCTCCTACAAGCAGTTGATCGAGGAAATATATGCCACACTGAGCGCACGTTACTGGTTGTAAAATCAGACACAACAAGCTGTCTGTCATCGGATTTTGTAACCAGAAAGTGCGCCAGATGGGTCACAGAATCTGTACACCACCACACAACGGCTGCAACTGCTTGCATAGCTATTAACCCCTTATACTCAATCAACGAGTTCAACCAATCCCTTCACTGTGTAACAATCTGAGGGGGGGGGGGAGTATTTGAAACAAGTTATCTCTTTTTGTGAGTCTCAGTCACCCTCTTTCAATCATCTTTTCTTATTCGCAAAAATAGATAACTTGTTTCAAATACTCCCCCTCAGATTGTTACAAAGTGAAGGGACTGGCTGAACTTGTTCACTGAGTATAAGGGGTTAATAGCTGTGCAAGTCGTTGCAGCCGTTGTGTGGTGGTGTACAGATTCTGCGACCCGTCTGGCGCACTTTCTGGTTACAAAATTCGATGACAGACAGCTTGTTCCGTCTGATTTTGCAACCAGTAACGTGCGCTCAGGAATGTGGTGCCATATATTTCCTCGACCCGTGTAAATCAGCTGCTTTAAGGAGGTTGGGCCTCTGGATGGATGCATTTGAGTTTTGAAGAGAAGCATTTTTGTAATATAGATGTATTAGCAAAAATGCTTCTAATAAAAGCTATAGCGGTTTCAAAAGTGTATTTAAGTATGCATTGTGCACCAGCATTTTAAACACAGCATTTGCTCAGAGCTTGTATTATCTGACTAATGACTCAATTTATTAATTGCTGACATGATACAAACCCCACTGGTGCTCTGAGCAGCTGAGTATTTAAATCCTGCTGCACTGAGAATATCTAGCTGTGCTTCACATGCACGTGCAGTAAACAATATTAACACTAAAACAGTTACAACTTTTACTAGAAGCAATTTTGCCAATACATGTATATTGCAAATATGTTTCTACTCAAAGATGTAATTCATCTATGTGCATTTCAACTTTGACCGGAATGTCCCTTCAATATCCTTTGCTGTCTGAACACATCTAATCAGCCAATAACAAGAGACAAATGTGTGCAGGCACCAATCACCAGCTAGAACAAACAGTGGAACAAAAGAAATTCCACAGTAATATATGGAATTTTTCTTCCTATTAGTCTGGGCCTAGAGTGCTACAAGTGCATACATTAGTGTGGAATTTCTTTTGTTCCACTGTTTGTTCTGATTTGGAATTTATGCACAAGCACCATTTCCTCCAAACAATTTGTTACTAGGTATATACTACCCATTATCAGATTACCTATTTAGGGGAAAAGCCTTTATAGTGCCATTGTTTGTCTGATTTTGTTCATGCCAATCACCAGCTAGCTCCCACTAGTGTAGGATATACAGAGTTCTCCTTAGAACCTTTTTAGTGGGTGCTCCGCCCGGCTGATTTTACTGACCACCTGGCTAAAATTTTAGCCAATATTAAGCTAAAGTGAGCTAATATTACAAATGTTCAATTTTTATTGCACTTAATAATTTCCTTATCTCTTGCTTTAGGTCTTTCCCCTAATCCTAAATGAATATGGCTTCACAGCATACAGTGACCTGGCCTTCCGAATGTGATGATGATGATAGAATGTCTTTTCTCTTCTCTGCTTTCAAAGAGAATCGTGATGTAAACAGCTCAGACTGGGATAGCAAGATGACCTTTTGGATACCTCTTATTCTCAAACATGCCAAAACCAATGGACTTATAAGTGTCACACTGCGTCAGCTCCAAGCAGATTTTACCCGTAAGGGTAGAGTCCCATTGGGACTGGGAACTGTCATCCAGGAGATGATCAGGTGTGGACAGTAGCTCATAGGATGTAAATATCACTACTAGTTGCTATGGTTTTGAGTTGTCTGTCCCTCCTGTTATATTAGGTTACAGGGAAAATATCTTTATAATAAAGTAATAACTTACATCAATGTGTGCAGTGAAATGTGTAGTGTTTCTATTACTTAAAGGGATGTTACATTTATATATGACTAGTTGGCGCTGATGTCTTTGCTTTCATTTTTGTGGCTAATTGATGCTTGAGTTTGTCCTTCTAAAAGCTTCAAAGGTGTCACATTCTCACAATAAAATTCATTCAAAGACACCTTTGAAGCTTTTAGAAGGACAAACTCAAACATCAATTCGCCACAATAATGAAATAACATAAATATACTTGAAATTTAAGTGCCTCTTTCGAAGTGCTTTCTTTGTTTTCCCTAAATAATGTAAATCTCTTCTGTCTTCATTTTTTTATTTACATTTATTTATTTTTTACAGACAGGGGGCTTTGCATAAGGAATCGGACTTTGTGGCCGGCATCACAAATGGGTGGCTGACATGGAGTATGAGACAGCTGGTAATAAAACCTCTCCAGTGGACTGTAGGAGCAGTGTTGGGGCATCAGATCTCTCCTGATGAAGTGCTTGTGGTACCTGAAGTAATAAAGGTTTGAGCAATAGCAACTTCATTGTAGAATGTCACGTTATCACAAGTATAAAGACCACCAGGCATAAAATGTAACACAATAGTTATGATGTTTTTTTGGAGGATAATAGCCAAATACAACAAGACGTATGTGGTGCACTTATATCTCGGCAAACATTTCCAAAAAAATAATGTATTACCAGTGCTATGGGGCACTAATTTAAAATAGGGGGGAAAAACAAAAAACTTTTTAAAGAAAGAGGTGTGGTTATAATATAACTACACCAAAGAGTGATAAAAGGGACACTGAAGTCAAAATTAAACTTTCATGATTTAGATAGAGCTTGCCATTTTAAACAACTTTCCAATTTACTCTTAACAAAATGTGCACAGTCTTTTTATATTTACACTTTTTGAGTCACCAGCTCCTACTGAGTGTGTGCAAGAATTCACAGAATATATGCATTTGTGATTGGCTGATAGCTGTCACATGATGCAGTGGGAGTGGAAATAGACATAACTGACATTTGTCAGAAAAAAATATACTATTCATTTGAAGTTCAGACGGAGTGCTATTGCATTGTCTTTTTAAAATGCTTTTGTTGATTGTGCAAATCGACTGTATTTAATGGTCCTTTAACCCGATTTGCAGTGATTTCTTTGTAATAAGACTCTTTGCTTAAAGCTGAGAACATCATTGTTAATGTACTTTTTAGAAAGTAGTTTGAGTATCTTTTGATGTATATTGGCAATCAATAGGAAAGGTGAATATACTTAATATTTAGCTGGAGTGCTGTTTTTTTAGTCACTCTGTAGTGTTGTTATATTCTAATCACAACTTAAAAAAACCTTTTTTCTCTTGTAGTGTATTCCGTCCACGGGTCATCCATTACTTATGGGATATATTCCCTTCCCAACAGGAAGTTGCAAGAGGATCACCCAAGCAGAGCTGCTACATAGCTCCTCCCCTCACATGTCATATCCAGTCATTCTCTTGCAACTCAACTAGATAGGTCGTTGTGAGAGGTCTGTGGTGTTTTTTATACTTAGTTTATTTCTTCAATCAAAAGTTTGTTATTTTAAATGGCACCGGAGTGTGCTGTTTGTTCTCAGGCAGTATTTGGAGGAAGAATCTGCCTGCGTTTTCTATGATCTTAGCAGAAGTAACTAAGATCCACTGGCTGTTCTCGCACATTCTGAGGATTGGGGTAACTTTCAGAAAGGGAATAGCGTGTGGGGAATCCTGCAAACAAGGTATGTGCAGTAAATTATTTTTCTAAGGAATGGAATTGACTAAGAAAATACTGCTGATACCGATGTAATGTAAGTACAGCCTTAAATGCAGTAGCGACTGGTATCAGGCTGATGAATGTATGTACAATAAGTAATTTTCTAAGGAATGGAATTTGACTAAGAAAATACTATTAATACTGAAGTAATGTATGAGCCTTAACTGCAGTAGAAGCGACTGGTAGCAGGCTTATTAATAACACTACCTAACTTTTAAAGTGCATGTTTAAAACGTTTACTGGCATGTTGTTCGTTTTTTTTTTGTGAGGTACTTTGGTGATAAATCTTTTGGGGCATGATTTTCCACATGGCTGTCGTTTATTTCTACATAGAAACGGTTTACTGAGGTTTCCCACTGTTGTAATATGAGTGGGAGGGGCCTATTTTAGCGCTTTTTTGCGCAGTAAAAATTCAGTTTCAGTCTTCCTGCTTCTTCCTCCTTGATCCAGGACGTCTCTAGAGAGCTCAGGGGTCTTCAAAATTCATTTTGAGGGAGGTAATCAGTCACAGCAGACCTGTGACAGTGTGTTTGACTGTGATAAAAACGTTAATTGTTAAATTGATTATCCGTTTTTGGGTATTAAGGGGTTAATCATCCATTTGCTAGTGGGTGCAATGCTTTGCTAACTTAATACATTTACTGTGAACATTTGGTTGCTATAACTGATTTGGTTCATTGTTATTTCAACTGTGACGATTTTTTGTGCTTCTTAAAGGCCCAGTAGCGTTTTTTATATTGCTTGTAAATTTATTTGAAAGGATTTTCCAAGCTTGCTAGTCTCATTGTGAGTCTGTTTAAACATGTCTGACACAGATGAATCTGTTTGTTCACTATGTTTTTTAGGCCAATGTGGAGCCCCACAGAAATATGTGTACTAAATGTATTGATGTCACTTTGAATAAAAGTCAATTTATATCTGTAAAGAAATTATCACCAGACAACGAGGGGGAAGTTATGCCGACTAACTCTCCTCACGTGTCAGTACCTTCGCCTCCCGCTCAGGAGGCGCGTGATATTGTGGCGCCAAGTACATCAGAGAGGCCCATACAAATCACTTTGCAAGACATGGCTGCTGTTATGACAGAGGTATTATCTAAATTGCCTGAATTAAAAGGCAAGCGCGATAGCTCTGGGTTAAGGACAGAGCGCGCTGATGATGTGAGAGCCATGTCTGATACTGCGTCACAATTTGCAGAACATGAGGACGGAGAGCTTCATTCTGTGGGTGACGGATCTGATCCAGGGAGACCGGATTCAGAGATTTCTAATTTTAAATTTAAGCTTGAGTACCTCCGTGTATTGCTAGGGGAGGTATTAGCGGCTCTGAATGATTGTAACACGGTTGCAATTCCAGAGAAAATATGTAGGTTGGATAGATACTTTGTGGTACCGGTGTGTACTGACGTTTTTCCTATACCTAAAAGGCTTACAGAAATTATCAGCAAGGAGTGGGATAGACCCGATGTGCCCTTTTCTCCTCCTCCGATATTTAGAAAAATGTTTCCAATAGACGCCACCACACGAGACTTATGGCAGACGGTCCCTAAGGTGGAGGGAGCAGTTTCTACTTTAGCTAAACGTACCACTATCCTGGTGGAGGATAGTTGTGCTTTCTCGGATCCAATGGATAAAAAATTAGGTTACCTTAAGAAAATGTTTGTTCAACAAGGTTTTATCTTACAGCCCCTTGCATGCATTGCGCCTGTCACTGCTGCTGCGGCATTCTGGTTTGAGTCTCTGGAAGAGGCCATTCGCACAGCTCCATTGGATGAAATTATGGCCAAGCTTAAAGCACTTAAGCTAGCTAATGCATTTGTTTCTGATGCCGTTGTACATTTAACCAAACTAACGGCTAAGAACTCCGGATTCGCCATCCAGGCGTGCAGAGCGCTATGGCTTAAATCCTGGTCAGCTGACGTGACTTCTAAATCTAAATTGCTTAATATTCCTTTCAAAGGCCTTATTCGGGCCCGGCTTGAAAGAAATCATTGCTGACATTACTGGAGGTAAGTGTCATACCCTTCCCCAGGACAGGGCCAAATCAAAGGCCAAACAGTCTAATTTTCGTGCCTTTCGAAATTTCAAGGCAGGAGCAGCATCAACTTCCTCCGCTTCAAAACAAGAGGGAACTGTTGCTCATTCCAGACAGGCCTGGAAACCTAACCAGTCCAGGAACAAGGGCAAGCAGGCCAGAAAGCCTGCTGCTGTCCCCAAGACAGCATGAAGGAACGGCCCCCTTTCCGGAAACGGATCTAGTGGGGGGCAGACTTTCTCTCTTCGCCCAGGCGTGGGCAAGAGATGTTCGGGATCCCTGGGCGTTGGAGATCATATCTCAGGGATATCTTCTGGACTTCAAAGATTCTCCCCCACAAGGGAGATTTCATCTTTCAAGGTTATCAGCAAACCAAATAAAGAAAGAGGCATTTCTACGCTGTGTGCAAGACCTCTTAGTAATGGGGGTGATCCACCCAGTTCCGCGGACGGAACAAGGGCAAGGGTTTTACTCAAATCTGTGGTTCCCAAGAAAGAGGGAACCTTCAGACCAATCTTGGACCTAAAAATCTTAAACAAATTCCTAAGAGTTCCATCATTCAAAATGGAAACTATTCGAACCATCCTACCCATGATCCAAGAGGGTCAATACATGACCACAGTAGACTTAAAGGATGCCTACCTTCATATACCGATTCACAAAGATCATTATCGGTACCTAAGATTTGCCTTTCTAGACAGGCATTACCAGTTTGCAGCTCTTCCCTTCGGGTTGGCTACGGCCCCGAGAATCTTTACAAAGGTTCTGGGCTCCCTTCTGGCGGTTCTAAGACCGCGAGGCATAGCGGTGGCTCCGTATCATCTAGACGACATCCTGATACAGGCGTCAAGCTTTCAAATGACCAAGTCTCATACAGAGATAGTTCTGGCATTTCTGAGGTTGCATGGGTGGAAAGTGAACGTGGAAAAGAGTTCTCTATCACCACTCACAAGAGTCTCCTTTCTAGGGACTCTTATAGATTCTGTAGAGATGAAGATTTACCTGACGGAGTCCAGGTTATCAAAACTTCTAAATGCTTGCCGTGTCCTTCATTCCATTCCACGCCCGTCAGTGGCTCAGTGCATGGAAGTAATCGGCTTAATGGTAGCGGCAATGGACATAGTGCCATTTGCGCGCCTGCATCTCAGACCGCTGCAATTATGCATGCTAAGTCAGTGGAATGGGGATTACTCAGATTTGTCCCCTCTGCTAAATCTGGACCAAGAGACCAGAGGTTCTCTTCTCTGGTGACTTTCTCGGCTCCATCTGTCCAAGGGTATGACCTTTCGCAGGCCAGATTGGACGATTGTAACAAAAGATGCCAGCCTTCTAGGTTGGGGCGCAGTCTGGAACTCCCTGAAGGCTCAGGGATTATGGACTCAGGAGGAGAAACTCCTCCCAATAAATATTCTGGAGTTCAGAGCAATATTCAATGCTCTTCTAGCTTGGCCTCAGTTAGCAACACTGAGGTTCATCAGATTTCAGTCGGACAACATCACGACTGTGGCTTACATCAACCATCAAGGGGGAACCAGGAGTTCCCTAGCGATGTTGGAAGTCTCAAAGATAATTCGCTGGGCAGAGTCTCACTCTTGCCACCTGTCAGCGATCTACATCCCAGGCGTGGAGAACTGGGAGGCGGATTTTCTAAGTCGCCAGACTTTTCATCCGGGGGAGTGGGAACTTCATCCGGAGGTCTTCGCTCAACTGATTCATCGTTGGGGCAAACCAGATCTGGATCTCATGGCGTCTCGCCAGAACGCCAAGCTTCCTTGTTACGGATCCAGGTCCAGGGACTCGGGAGCGGCTCTGATAGATGCTCTGACAGCCCCTTGGGTCTTCAACATGGCCTATGTGTTTCCACCATTTCCGATGCTACCTCGACTGATTGCCAAGATCAAACAGGAGAGAGCATCGGTGATTCTGATAGCGCCTGCGTGGCCACGCAGGACCTGGTATGCAGACCTAGTGGACATGTCGTCCTGTCTACCATGGTCTCTACCTCTGAGGCAGGACCTTCTAATACAAGGTCCTTTCAAACATCCAAATCTAATTTCTCTGAGGCTGACTGCATGGACATTGAATGCTTGATTCTATCAAAGTGTGGCTTCTCGGAGTCCGTTATTGATACCTTAATACAGGCACGGAAGCCTGTTACCAGAAAAATTTACCATAAGATATGGCGTAAATATTTATATTGGTGCGAATCCAAGGGTTACTCATGAAGTAGGGTTAGGATTCCTAGGATATTGTCCTTTCTACAAGAGGGTTTAGAAAAGGGCTTATCTGCTAGTTCGTTAAAGGGACAGATTTCTGCTCTGTCTATTCTCTTACACAAACGTCTGGCAGAAGTTCCAGACGTCCAGGCTTTTTGTCAGGCTTTGGCTAGGATTAAGCCTGTGTTTAAGACTGTTGCTCCTCCGTGGAGCTTAAACTTGGTTCTTAAAGTTCTTCAAGGGGTTCCGTTTGAACCCCTTCATTCCATTGATATTAAGCTTTTATCTTGGAAAGTTCTGTTTTTGATGGCTATTTCCTCGGCTCGAAGAGTCTCTGAATTATCGGCCTTACATTGTGATTCTCCTTATCTGATTTTCCATTCAGACAAGGTAGTTCTGCGTACTAAACCTGGGTTTTTACCTAAGGTTGTTTCTAACAGGAATATCAATCAGGAGATTGTTGTTCCATCATTATGTCCTAATCCTTCTTCAAAGAAGGAACGACTTTTGCATAATCTGGACGTAGTCCGTGCCCTGAAATTCTATTTACAGGCAACTAAAGATTTTCGTCAATCTTCTTCCCTGTTTGTCGTGTACTCTGGTTAGAGGAGAGGTCAAAAAGCTTCGGCAACCTCTCTCTCCTTTTGGCTTCGTAGCATAATACGTTTAGCCTATGAGACTGCTGGACAGCAGCCCCCTGAAAGAATTACAGCTCATTCCACTAGAGCTGTGGCTTCCACCTGGGCCTTTAAGAATGAGGTCTCTGTTGAACAGATTTGCAAGGCTGCAACTTGGTCTTCACTTCACACTTTTTCAAAATTTTACAAATTTGACACTTTTGCTTCTTCGGAGGCTGTTTTTGGGAGACAGGTTCTACAGGCAGTGGTTCCTTCTGTTTAATGTTCCTGCCTTGTCCCTCCCATCATCCGTGTACTTTGGCTTTGGTATTGGTATCCCATAAGTAATGGATGACCCGTGGACTGAATACACTTAACAAGAGAAAACATAATTTATGCTTACCTGATAAATTTATTTCTCTTGTAGTGTATTCAGTCCACGGCCCGCCCTGTCTTTTAAGGAAGATCTAAATTTTAATTAAAACTCCAGTCACCACTGCACCCTATGGTTTCTCCTTTCTTGTCTTGTTTCGGTCGAATGACTGGATATGACATGTGAGGGGAGGAGCTATGTAGCAGCTCTGCTTGGGTGATCCTCTTGCAACTTCCTTTTGGGAAGGGAATATATCCCATAAGTAATGGATGACCCGTGGACTGAATACACTACAAGAGAAATAAATTTATCAGGTAAGCATAAATTATGTTTTTTTTGTCATATTAACCAAATACCCTTAGTATTAAACCTCCTCCATGTTCTGGTAATCTCTACTATGTCTTCCCTGGTCTGCACCATTTGTGTTGCCTTGACAGTATTTGTTCTGTCAGGCAAATTGTGTTTGTTGGACATCCCATTTGGAAACCATGGGCAAAAATATGGAGTTGCGCCCCCCCCCCCCCTTAGCGGCTTAAAAACTGCCATAACTCTTCTGAGAATATTTTCCACAACTTTTGGAGTGTGTCTGTGGAAATGTGTGCCTATTCAGCCAAAACTGCAAAGGGCAATAACCTTTTGTAAAACGCTAGGATTGACTTTCACTTTAAGATGACCCTTTATTGGAACTAAGGGGCTTAGCCCAAACTCTAAAACATGGCACCAGACGATTATCCCTCTTCCACCAAACTTTATAGTATAAGAACTATATATTACTGTAGGTAGTATTCTCCTAGTATGTTACATCAGACTGTCATAGTGAAGGGTGATTCATCATTCCAGAGAACATGTTTCCACTGCTCCAGTGGCAGCTAGCTTGATTTACACCACTCCAGCTAATGTTTAGCATTGTGCATGTTGATGTGAGGATTGTTTCTCCACAAAAAAATTTGCCGGCCAGCATTATAAAGTAGCCTTCATTTTCCAGATGTCAATCAGACTTGTTCCTTTAGCATAGCACAGCAGCCTCTGCCTTTACTTTTTCTATCTATTGACGCTTGCCCTCCTAACTATTCTATACCGCCATATCCTTTGGGAGAGAACTCACTCAACCATGTTTTTGATAGGCCATTTGTGTTGTCCTTCAAAAATCATCTACATTGATTGGTTGAAATCGATGTCCCTCAAGATCCAATCCTGTAGTACTTTTTGTGTACGATCATCAGACTGTTTAATGACCCGCCCCTTCACCCCCTCGGTAGAGAAAGCAGTATCCCTAGCAACCATATTCTACTCACGCCCCATTGTTGAGATCCCGTAACTTGACCACAGTTTTTATCACATTCTCCGATCTACCAGCAGCACCTTTAGGATCTACCTATTGGGCACCCCTGGTCTATAGTAATAAAGATTTTTTTGCAATATGGCGCCACATAGTGGAGCTATATAGACTATATATTTGGCGTGTGGTGGTGTGACAAAGGATCTCTGTTGAGATTTGTAAACATTAAACTCAGAAGTGTGGGCCTGTAATTTTCATTAACATACAGTGAAACTCAGTATCCTTTTTAGACACAACAGTCTATAAGAATGGCAACACAATACAATTTGATTTATACACGAAAGACAGATAATAATACTTTGACTTATGATAGATTATCTCCCTAAAAGTCAATTATTGCGTGTTCAGCGAATCGTGAAAACAAGATTAAAGGAAATGGAAGGGAAATTCGTCAAAAGAGGCTATCCAAAACAACTAATAGAAACTCACTTAGAAGGCCCAGATAACAATCTCATAAAGCGGGCAAAAGAAAACAGATAGAATGGTATTTGTCTTACAATATAGGATACATAGAAGTAGGAAAAAGTATAAGATCAATCACTTGTGTATCTGCATATATTATATCTATGATAAAATGTACTTGTTCTTTAATTTACATAGGGGAGTCTACTCGTAAAGCAGGAGAACGCATAAGTCAGCACAGATCAAATATCAGAAGTGAAGATTTACTGGCACCAGTAGCTAACCATTTTCTTCAGCATGGTCATCAAATAAGCCAGTTAAGGTGGCAAATAATAGATACAGTGAAAACTCAAAGAAATGGTGCAGATAGGGAAAAATTGCTAAAGAAGAAAGAAATGTATTAGATATATGAATTAGATGCAATGTATCCCAAGGGTCTCAATAGAGACTGTGACTGGTCTATCTTCTTATAAAAACATAATAGGCCTTATAGAGAATGTAGTGTTTGAAAGTATTCATAGTCAGTAGTGTGTGTGTGTATGTGTGTGTATATATATATATATATATATATATATATATATATATATATATATATATATATATATATATATATATATATATATATATATATATATATATATATAAAAAACACAGAAGGGAACTGCACTCTCATACCGGACCGGGTACACACCCTATGACCCTGCAACATGCTCAGCCCTGGGTGCCACTGGCACTCACAGGAAGCTGTGCTGTCCCCAGAGCCGCAAGCAGTTAACCCCAGACAGGTCTGGGTGCAAGAACCATAGGGAAAATTACAAAACAAATTAATACAATACACAGAGAAAACCCAGCACTCACTTACAAGTTCTCAGCTAAGATTTAAAAGCAAAACTGGAAAGGTTAGTCACCGCCAGTGGCACCCAGGGCTGAGCATGTTGCAGGGTCATAGGATGTGTACCCGGTCCGGTATGAGAGTGCAGTTCCCTTCCGTGTTTTGTATATGTCTAGGGTGATTACATATTCCTGTGCACCCTTTTTTTGTTTTCAGTTTGTTTGGATTTGAAAGCTTGCATTGTGTGGCTGTTTTAGGATCTCAGGTATTGGAGAGGACCTTGACGTGGTACCTGAGCTTGTCCCATTTGGTTAGATGCGGTGACTAACCTTTCCAGTTTTGCTTTTAAATCTTAGCTGAGAGCTTGTAAGTGAGTGCTGGGTTTTCTCTGTGTGTTGTGTGTGTATATATATATATATATATATATATATATATATATATATATATATATATATATATATATATATATATATATATATATATATATATATATTATATATTTATTAACTTTTATTTTAGTTGTAGTATTGAAATTATTACAAATAAAACAATTGTATATAAAATGTAACCAATTGTTGTAAAATGTACCCTATAATGATACATTTCTACCGGTAGGTGACAGTAACAATGTGTAAAATGTAAATGATTGCCTGAATGGCACGAATACAGTGTATTTAAAGTGAAAGTAAACTTTGACGAATGTGTTCCCAGTTTTTAAAAATTCTATTAAAAACAGGGGCACTTTCATTCATCAAAGTTTACATTTCACCAGTTTTGTTAAAATACTTACCTTTTCTTTTTGAAAGCCGGACCAACGATTCCCCTACCTGCTGCTCGTTTCTTCTTACGTCAGAAATAAAGAATCCAGTATCCTCCAATCACTGCTTCCCCCCCCAGAGCAAACATTGCCTGAGGCCATGCTGTGATTGGAGGAAGCCAGATTCTTCATTTCTGAAATATGAAGAGACGAGCGGCAGGCGGGGTAATCACTGGTCCGGCTTTTAAGAAGAAAAGGTAAGTATTTTAACAAAACCGGTGAAATGTAAACTTTAATGAATGAAAGTGCCCCTGTTTTTAATAGGATTTTTAAAAAGCGGGCACACATTTGTTAAAGTTTACATTCACTTTAAGGAGAGTATCATCCTGTGTTTTAATAGATGCATGATTAAAGGGACATGAAACCCAATTTTTTTCTTTCATGATTTAGAAAAAGCAAGTGATTTTAAACAACTTTCCTATTTACTTCTATTATTTAATTTGCTTCCTTCTCTTGTTATCCTTTGATGAAAGGTTTATCTAGGTAAGCTCAGGATCAGCAAATAACCTAGATTCTAGCTGCTTTCAAATTGTGCTGTGGACCTGTATATGCCCTTCATTATGTTTGTGGTATTGACAGATGCCCTGTCTACACCGGCACTCTAAGTTCCTAAGGTATAGCTGCTGTTGCATATTGGACTATTATAAAGTAGCCAGGTGGGGGCAGTGCAGTACTTTGTAATATTATTTTTTTTGCTTTCCAAAGCACAAATTAATTGCATACTTTAACATGTGTTTAATGATGATTTGTGCAATAAACATTGAAAAATCTAATATTAGCTCATTTTAGCTCAATATTGACTTAAATGTTAGCCGGCTGATCAGATAAATCAGCCAGGTTTTTGCACCATTTAAAAAGATCCTGTGTAGAACACTTCATGTGAACAGCTGCTCAACCATGGGAACCCATTTCATGAAGCCCTAACGCACAGTTCTTGTGCTGATGTTGCTTCCAGATGTAGTTTGGAACTCTGTAGTGAGTGATGCAACAGATAATAGGCGATTTTTACACGCTAGGTGCTTCAGCACTCGCGACCCCACTCTGTGAGTTTGAATGGTCTACGACATAATGGCTGGGCTGTTGTTGCTCCTAGACACTTTCACTTATTTATAATAGCACTTACAGTTGACCGGGGCACATCTAGAAATTTCACAAACTGATGCAAAGGTGGCATTCTATCACAGTACCAGTCACTAAGCTCTTCAGTACTTTGTACTGCCAATGTTTATCTATGAAGATTCCATGGTAATGTGCTTGATTTTATGCATGTTGGCAATGGATGTGGCTGAAACACCTAAACTCGATAATTAGTAGGGCTCTCCACCAGTGTTCCCTCCCTTTTTTTTTATTTTCAATTACTTTTATTGAAATACCATTTTGGGGTACAGAAAGGAAAAGGAAGTATGTTGTTATAACATTATTTACATATTGGGGGGGTTTACATATCAAATTTTACGCCAGCAAAAAAAAGGCAAAGGAAAAAGAGACGCATATTAGAACTTGTTGGATATGTAATTCCCTAACTCTTTGTTTAAAAAAACCAAACAATTTCTCTTACTTGGTGTATTCAGTCCACGGATTCATCCTTACTTGTGGGATATTCTCAATCCCTACAGGAAGTGGCAAAGAGAGCACACAGCAAAGCTGTCCATATAGCTCCCCTCAGGCTCCGCCCCCCCAGTCATTCTCTTTGCCGCTCTAACAAGTAGCATCTCCACGGGAGGGTAAAGAGTATGTGGTGTTAGATTTGTAGTTTTTATTTCTTCAATCAAAAGTTTGTTATTTTAAAATAGTGCCGGTTTGTACTATTTACTCTGAGGCAGAAAGCGATGAAGATTTCTGCTGAGAGGAAAAAGATTTTAGCATGTTGCAACTAAAATCCATGGCTGTTCCCACACAGGACTGTTGAGTACAGGAGAACTTCAGTTGGGGGGAACAGTTTGCAGGCTTATACTGCTTAAGGTATGTTTCAGTAATTTTTTCTAACAAGACCTGGTAGTGCTAGAAGACTGACAGATATCCCATGAGGGAAGGTAAGCCATTTTCTGAGACACAGTATAGAATGATGGCTTTAGTTAAGGGCTTTTATACTGGCAGACACTGTGATGGGTTGAATCGATTACTTTATTAAGGTAATCTTATTTTTTTAAACGATTGAAAACACTTTTTGGGGACTTTTTACGCCTGGCATATTATAAGACAGCTAATCTGACTCAGGAAGGCCCCATAACTCTGGAGAAGGAAGGAGGGGGGCCTCATTTTCGCGCCTCAATTGCGCAGTTGATTTGCAACACAGCTCCACGCAGCTTCATGTGCAGAGCCTTTAGAGTACAGGAGGACTTCAGGGAGGCTTAATTTACACCTGCAATTAACCCTAAAGGAAGGTAAAGCCACAACAAAGACTGTGGCATCGTACTGTAGTGGGTTAAACCGGGTATTAACTTCATTTTGCGCCGGTTTGGGCATTAAGGGGTTAAACGATTTGAAAACTTGTGTGCAATCATTTCAAGGCATTAGGATCATGTGGTGAAAATTTCATTAAGATTGGATGTTTTTTTTGATGATTTGGTAAAAAAGTGTGTCCTTTATAACATTTAAAGAGACAGTAACGTTTTTTCAAAAAGTATTTTTTTCAATATTTTACTGTTGTCTGTGTCTGTCAAACATGTCTGAGCCTTCAGATAGACCTTGTTCTTTATGATCAAAAGCCATGGCAGTACCCCCATTGCATTTATGTTTAAAGTGTGCAAAAACATCTAAGCATTTTAAGGATCATCCAGTGACAATAATACTGCCCAAGATGATTCCTTAACGGAGGGTAATGAGGATAGTCCTCCTTCCTCCCCCCATGTGTCTACACCAGTTACTCCCGTGCAAGCGATGCCTAGTACCTCTAGCGCATTGGCCCCTATTACTTTACAGCAATTAGCAGCAAAAATGGATAATTCCCTTGCAACATTTTTATCCAAACTTCCAGTTTTTCCAAGAAAGCGCGATAGCTCAGTTTTAAATACAGAGGATGAGCAATCTGAAGCTTTGGATAATTTATCTGTAGTACCCTCACAAAACTCAGAGGTAGCAGTGAGGGAAGGGCTGTCTGAGGGAGAAATTTCTGACACAGGAAAAGTTTCTCAGCAGGCAGATTCAGATTCCTTAGCGTTTAAATTTAAGCTGGAAAACCTCTGCGTCCTGCTTAAGGAGGTTTTAGCTACGCTGGATGATTGTGACCCCATGGTGGTCCCTGAAAAATTGTGTAAAATGGACAGATATTTAGAGGTCCCTGTATACACTGAGGCATTTCCGATCCCAAAGAGGGTGGCGGATATTGTGACTAGGGAGTGGGAGAGAACCGGTGTACCCTTTGCTCCCCCACCTATCTTTAAGAAAATGTTCCCCATAAACGACCCTAGGCGGGACGTGTGGCAGACGGTCCCTAAGGTAGAGGGGGTTGTTTCAACACTGGCTAAGCGTACAACTATACCAATAGAGGACAGTTGTGCTTTCAAAGATCCTATGGATAAAAAATTGGAAGGTTTGCTGAAGAAAATTTTTGTTCAGCAAGGTTTTCTGCTTCAACCAATTGCCTGCATTATCCCGGTAACTACTGCAGCGGCTTTTTGGTTCGAGGCCCTGGAGGAGTCGCTCCAGAGGGAGACTTCATACAATGAGGTCATGGATAGAATTCACACTTTAAAGCTGGCTAATTCTTTTATCACTGATGCCGCTTTCCAATTGGCTAAGCTAGCGGCGAAAAACTCAGGTTTTTCCATCGTGGCGCGACGAGCGCTTTGGCTCAAATCGTGGTCGGTGGATGTGTCGTCCAAAACAAAACTGTTAAATATTCCCTTCAAGGGAAAAACCCTTTTCGGCCCAGAGCTGAAAGAAATTATTTCAGATATCACTGGAGGCAATGGCCATGCCCTTCCACAAGATAGGCCGTTTAAGGCCAAAAACAAGGCTAATTTTCGCTCCTTTCGCAACTTCAGGAGCGGACCTGCCGCAACCTCTGCTGACGCAAAGCAAGATAACGCTTCCCAGCCCAAGGCAACCTGGAGACCCTTGCAGGGCTGGAATAAGGTTAAACAGGCCAAGAAGCCTGCTCCTGCTACCAAGACAGCATGAAGAGGTAGCTCCCGATCCGGGATCGGATCTGGTAGGGGGCAGACTTTCTCTCTTTGCTCAGGCTTGGGCAAGAGATGTTCCGGATCCCTGGGCATTAGAAATAGTTGTTCAGGGGTATCTTCTAGAATTCAAGGACTCTCCCCCAAGGGGAAGGTTCCACATTTCTCGTTTGTCTTCAGACCAAACAAAGAAACAGGCGTTCTTACGCTGTGTAGAAGATCTTCTAAAAATGGGAGTGATACACCCAGTTCCAATTGCAGAACAAGGACTGGGTTTTTACTCAAACCTGTTCGTAGTTCCCAAGAAGGAAGGAACTTTCAGGCCAATCTTGGATCTAAAAATTCTAAACAAATTCCTCAGAGTTCCGTCTTTCAAGATGGAAACCATTCGGACAATCTTGCCGATGATCCAGGAAGGTCAATATATGACTACCGTGGATCTCAAGGATGCGTATCTACATATACCTATCCACAAAGATCACCATTAGTTCCTAAGGTTCGCCTTTCTGGACAAACATTACCAGTTCGTGGCCCTTCCTTTCGGGTTTACCACCGCTCCCAGAATTTTCACAAAGGTACTAGGGTCCCTTCTGGCGGTGCTAAGACCGCGGGGCATTGCAGTAGCACCTTACCTAGACGACATATTGATACAGGTGTCGTCTTTTCACAGAGCCAAGGCTCATACGGACATCGTTCTGGCCTTTCTAAGGTCTCACGGGTGGAAGGTGAACGTAGAAAAGAGTTCTCTGTCCCCGCTCACAAGGGTTCCCTTTCTGGGAACATTAATAGACTCGGTAGAAATGAAAATCTTTCTGACAGAGGTCAGAAAGTCAAAACTGTTGAATACTTGCCGAGTTCTTCATTCCATTCCTCGGCCTTCCGTGGCTCAGTGCATGGAAGTAATTGGTTTAATGGTTGCGGCAATGGACGTAGTCCCTTTCGCCCGAATCCATCTCAGACCACTGCAACTGTGCATGCTCAAACAGTGGAATGGAGATTACGCAGATTTATCTCCTCAAATTCAAATGGACCAAACAACCAGAGACTCTCTTCTCTGGTGGCTGTCTCAAGTTCACCTGTCTCAGGGAATGAGTTTCCACAGACCGGAGTGGACCATTGTCACGACCGATGCCAGTCTGGTAGGCTGGGGTGCGGTCTGGAACTCCCTGAAGGCTCAGGGACTATGGTCTCGGGAAGAATCTCTTCTCCCGATAAACATTTTGGAGCTGAGAGCGATTTTCAACACGCTCCAGGCGTGACCTCAACTAGCAGAGGCCAAATTAATCAGATTTCAGTCGGACAACATCACGACTGTAGCGTACATCAATCCTCAGGGGGGAACAAAGAGTTCCCTAGCGATGAAGGAAGTATCCAAGATTATCAAATGGGCGGAGGATCACTCCTGCCATCTTTCTGCAATTCACATCCCTGGGGTAGACAACTGGGAGGCGGATTTTCTAAGTCGTCAGACTTTCCATCCGGGGGAGTGGGAACTCCACCCGGAGGTTTTTGCTCAGCTGACCCAGCTTTGGGGCATTCCACAGTTGGATCTGATGGCGTCCCGTCAGAACACCAAACTTCCCCTTTACAGATCCAGATCCAGGGATCCCAAGGCTGCATTGATAGATGCATTAATAGCGCCTTGGTCATTCAGTCTAGCTTATGTCTTTCCACCGTTTCCTCTTCTCCCTCGGCTAATAGCCAGAATCAAACGGGAGAAGGCTTCGGTAATTCTGATAGCGCCTGCGTGGCCACGCAGGACTTGGTATGCAGACCTAGTGGACATGTCATCGGTCCCACCATGGAAACTGCCATTGAGGCAGGATCTGCTAATTCAAGGTCCTTTCAAGCATCCAAATCTAGTTTCTCTGCAACTGACTGCTTGGAGATTGAACGCTTAATCCTAGCTAAGCGGGGGTTCTCTGATTCCGTTATAGATACTATGATACAGGCCAGAAAGCCTGTCACCAGGAAAATTTACCATAAGATATGGCGGAAATATCTTTGTTGGTGTGAATCCAAGGGTTACTCGTGGAGTAAAGTTAGGATTCCAAGGATATTGTCTTTTCTCCAAGAAGGTTTGGAGAAAGGTCTGTCAGCTAGTTCCTTAAAGGGACAGATATCTGCTCTGTCTATTCTGTTACACAAGCGTCTGGCAGCTGTGCCAGACGTTCAAGCGTTTGCACAGGCCTTAGTTAGAATCAAGCCTGTCTACAGACCTGTGGCTCCTCCATGGAGTCTAAATTTAGTTCTTCAAGGGGTTCCATTTGAACCTTTGCATTCCATAGATATCAAATTATTATCTTGGAAAGTTTTGTTTTTAGTAGCTATTTCTTCTGCTCGAAGAGTTTCAGAATTATCTGCTTTACAGTGTGATTCACACTATCTGGTGTTCCATGCAGATAAGGTTGTTTTGCGTACTAAACCTGGTTTCTTTCCGAAGGTGGTTTCTAATAAGAATATTAACCAGGAAATCATTGTTCCTTCTTTGTGCCCTAATCCAGTTTCTAAGACGGAACGACTGTTGCACAATCTTGATGTGGTTCGTGCTTTAAAGTTCTATTTAAAAGCAACTAAAGATTTCAGACAAACATCATCCTTGTTTGTTGTGTACTCTGGTAAGAGGAGAGGTCAGAAAGCGACTGCTACCTCTCATTCTGGCTGAAAAGCATCATCCGATTGGCTTATGAGACTGCTGGTAAGCAGCCTCCTGAACGAATAACAGCTCATTCCACCAGAGCTGTGGCTTCCACATGGGCTTTCAAGAATGAGGCTTCTGTTGAACAGATTTGTAAGGCAGCGACTTGGTCTTCACTGCATACATTCGCCAAATTTTACAAATTCGATACTTTTGCTTCTTCGGAGGCTATTTTTGGGAGAAAGGTTTTGCAAGCAGTGGGGCCTTCCGTTTAGGTAACCTGACTTGTTCCCTCCCTTCATCCGTGTCCTATTGCTTTGGTATTGGTATCCCACAAGTAAGGATGAATCCGTGGACTGAATACACCAAGTAAGAGAAAACAGAATTTATGCTTACCTGATAAATTACTTTCTCTTACAGGTGTATTCAGTCCACGGCCCGCCCTGATATTTAGGTCAGGTTCAAATTTAATTTACAATAACTACAGTCACCACTGCACCCTATGGTTCTCCTTTTTCTCCTAACCGTCGGTCGAATGACTGGGGGGCGGAGCCTGAGGGGAGCTATATGGACAGCTTTGCTGTGTGCTCTCTTTGCCACTTCCTGTAAGGATTGAGAATATCCCGCAAGTAAGGATGAATCCGTGGACTGAATACACCTGTAAGAGAAAGTAATTTATCAGGTAAGCATAAATTCTGTTTTTTAAGAGTTAGGACATACTCCGTGTAGCACCCTGAGCCAACCGGCCCCTGGGGCATAGGGGAGGCGGGGAAGGGGAGAACAGAGAGTGTTCCTTTAAACTATAGTTTGCCAATTAGATGAAAGTAATCCAAGTTCCACTTGTTGTGTAAGCAGTAATCCAAGTTCCACCAGTGTTCCCTCTAAGGACAGTTTTGTGAGTGACCCAGCAGTGAAACAGTTAAAGGGACTTTCCAGTCAAAAATTAAATGCACATAGATTTATTACATTTTTTAATAGAAACATATTTGCAAAATACATGTATTGGCAAAAATGCTTCTAGTAAAAGTTATCACTGTTTTAGTGTTAACATTTTTCTCTGCACGTGCATGTGAAGCATAGCTAGATATTGTCACTGCACCCACATTTTAAATAATGCCGCTGCTCAGATAATCAGTGGGGCTTCTATCATATCAGCAATTAACAAATTGAGTAATTAACAGATGGTACAAGCACCTTAGGCTCTCTAAACAAGTGCTGTGTTTAAAATGCTGGTGCACGGTGCATACTTAAAATACTTTTGAAACAGCTATAGCTTTTATTAGAATCATTTTTGCTAATGAATGCATATTACAAAATTTTTCTGTTCAATACCGAAATGCACCCACGTGGTTTCCAATTTTGGCTGGAATATCCCTTTAAGGGAACTACACCTTGCAGTCTGCATTGTATAGTGTTTGCAAATTGCTGTAATTAACTGTTTCACTGCTGGGCCACTCACAAAACTGTCCTTATAGGGAACACTGGTGTCAACATACTTTTGGTCCTATAGTGTATATAACTATTAATTTCAATGAGAATTAGTATGAGCATTTCAACATTGTGTAGGGATAAATATGGTGTAAATGACTATTGTACTAATATGGGTTATGTATGAATGTGTGTGTGTTGGGGGGGGGGGGGGTTACACATAGAGTCCTCATATTAGTAATAGAGTAATAGAGGGAACGGAAGTGGCAATAATGCCAGGTGGGAGAATGATGAAAGAGTTTGTAGCCGTCTGCCAGTTGTGGCGATATTACACAGTTTAGGGAGACAGGGTTTTGGTAAGTGCACAGACGCATGCGCACACCCTGTAATAACAGATAGGACACATTGTGTGCTTGTGAGTATAAGTGAAAACCTCTTTATGTAACGATCTCTGTAATTTGGGTAGATTTGTTTTAAAGGGACAATAAACACATTTCATGCCCCTCCCTATAATCATGGGGACTGCCAGTATGGAACCTATTATCCTGTCCCTATCAAACTATGGCTGCCTTATTGCTGTCATTATCCGGTTTTTAATTGCAGCTAGTCACACAAGGATCACATATTTAATTTGTAATTATAACTGCTGCTAATACATGTGGAAAATAGGCCTTTGATGTAACTTATTAGCTGTATTTTATATGGTCAATAATATTCCACTAATAAAAATATAATTTGGATATTGCAATGTAAATCTGAAAATAAAGTAACAAAAAGCTATAGGGGTTAACTGTGATGGCTCTTGCTTGGAAAGGGTTACATCTTTGAGGTAGGGAATTGGTTAAAGGGACAGTCAAGTATAAATTAAACTTTCATTATTCAGATAGGACTTTTAATTTTAATTGACTTTCCAATTTACTTTTATCATCAAATTTGCTTTTTTCTCTTGGTATTCTTAGTTTAAACTAAACATAGGTAGGCTCATATGCTAATTTCTAAGCCTTTGAGGGCTGCCTCTTATCACATGCTTTTTAAATCTCTTTTCAACACAAAGAGACAGAAAGTACACGTGGGCTATATAGATAACACTGTGTTCAGGCACAGAAAGTTATTTAAGATCTAGCACAATACAATGCTAAATTTAAGACAATAGATAATAAACAGTCACAGTCATGTGATCAGGGGGCTGGAAGAAGGTTCCTAGATACAAGGTAACCACAAAGGTAAAAAGTATATTAATATAACTGTGTTGGTTATGCAAAACTGGGGAATGAGTAATAAAGGGATTTTCTCCAACATTGGTGTGTCCGGTCCACGGCGTCATCCATTACTTGTGGGATATTCTCCTCCCCTACAGGGAAAGGCAAGGAGAGCACACAGCAAGATCTGTCCATATAGCTCCCCCTCTGGCTCCGCCCCCCAGTCATTCTCCTTGCCGCTCTGAACAAGTAGCATCTCCACAGGGATGGTGAGGAGTTTGTGGTGTTAGTTGTAGTTTTTTATTTCTTCTATCAAGAGTTTGTTATTTTAAAATAGTGCTGGTATGTACTATTTACTCTGAAACAGAAAGAGATGAAGAGTTCTGTTTAAAAGAGGAGTATGATTTTAGCAGCAGTAACTAAAATCGATTGCTGTTCCCACACAGGACTGTTGAGATGAGAGAACTTCAGTTGGGGGGAACAGTTTGCAGACTTTTCTGCTCAAGGTATGACTAGCCATTTTCTAACAAGACTGTGTAATGCTGGAAGGCTGTCATTTTTCCCTCATGGGGATCGGTAAGCCATTTTCTTAGACTTAGAAAGAATAAAGGGCTTATTATGGGCTATTAAGTTTTTATTTAAAGTTTGAAGTGGATTTCACACTTTTATAATTTGGGGAACGTTTTTTATCACCAGGCACTAGTTAAGACACCTTCCCAGTCAGGAAGGGCCTTTCACTGTATTAGGCAGAGCCTCATTTTCGCGCCATTATTGTGCAGTTTCTTTTAAGTACAGTGCATGCAGATGCATGTGAGAAGGTCTGGTGTCCACTGAAAAAGTTCCTAGAAGGCTTGAAATACCCCCCTGGGATAGTTGAAGTCACAACAAAGGCTGTGGCTGGGACTGTAGTGGGGTTAAAATTGCAAACGGCTCCGGTTTCCACATTTTAAGGGTTAACAGCTTGAAAATTGGGGTGCAATACTTTGAATGCATTAAGACACTGTGGTGAAAATGTGGTAAAGATTGGATAATTCCTTCATAGTTTTTCACATATTCAGTAATAAAGTGTGCCCTGTTTAACATTTAAAGAGACAGTATCGGTTTTGTTTTAAAACGGTTTTTGTACTTTATTAACCAGTTTAAGCCTGTTTAACATGTCTGTACCTTCTGATAGATCATGTTCTGTATGTATGGAAGCCAATGTGGTTCCCCCTTCAAATATATGTGATAATTGTGCCATAGCGTCCAAACACAGTAAGGACATTATTGTCACAAATAGTAAGGTTGCCCAGGATGATTCCTCAGATGAAGGAAGTAGAGATAGTTCTACATCTTCTCCTTCTGTGTCTATACCAGTTATGCCCGCGCAGGCGACCCCTAGTACTTCTAGCGCGCCAATGCTTGTTACTATGCAACAATTGACGGCAGTAATGGATAACTCCATAGCTAATATTTTATCCAAAATGCCAGCATTTCAGAGAAAGCACGATTGCTCTGTTTTAAACACTGTAGAGCAGGAGGGCGCTGATAATAATTTTTCTGTCATACCCTCACACCAGTCTGAAGTGGCAGTGAGGGAGGGTTTCTAAGATGGAGAAATTTCTGATACAGGAAGAATTTCTCAGCAGGCAGAACCTGATGTTGTGACATTTAAATCAGAGCATCTCCGCGCATTACTTAAGGAGGTGCTATCTACTCTGGATGATTGTGACAATCTGGTCATCCCAGAAAACTTGTGCAAGATGGACAAGTTCCTAGAGGTCCCGGTGCACTCTGATGCCTTTCCGATACCTAAACGGGTGGCGGACATAGTGAATAAGGAGTGGGAGAAGCCAGGCATACCTTTTGTCCCTCCTCCTATATTTAAGAAATTGTTCCCTATGGTCGACCCCAGGAAGGACATATGGCAAACAGTCCCTAAGGTCGAGGGGGCGGTTTCTACACTAGCCAAACGCACGACCATTCCCATTGAGGACAATTGTGCTTTCAAAGATCCTATGGATAAAAAATTGGAGGGTTTGCTTAAAAAGATTTTTGTACAGCAAGGTTACCTCCTTCAACCTATTTCGTGCATTATTCCTGTCACTACAGCGGCGTGGTTCTGGTTCGAGGAACTGGAAAAGTCGCTCAGTAGGGAGACTCCGTATTAAGAAGTCATGGACAGAATTCACGCACTTAAGTTAGCTAATTCCTTTATTTTAGACGCCGCTTTGCAGTTAGCGAGATTAGCGGCAAAAAATTCAGGGTTTGCAATTGTGGCGCGCAGAGCGTTCTGGCTAAAGTCTTGGTCGGCGGATGTATCTTTCAAGACAAAATTGCTTAATATCCCTTTCAAAGGTAAGACCCTTTTTGGGCCAGAATTGAAAGAAATTATTTCAGACATCACTGGGGGAAAGGGCCATGCCCTCCCACAGGATAGGCCTTTCAAGGCTAAGAATAAGTCCAATTTTCGTTCCTTTCGCAATTTCAGGAACGGACCGGCTTCTAACTCGGCAGCCTCTAGACAAGAGGGTAACGCTTCCCAGACTAAACCAGCTTGGAAACCAATGCAAGGCTGGAATAAGGGTAAACAGGCCAAGAAGCCTGCTGCTGCTACCAAGACAGCATGAAGGGGTAGCCCCTGATCCGGGACCGGATCTAGTAGGGGGCAGACTCTCTCTCTCTTTGCTCAGGCCTGGGCAAGAGATGTTCAGGATCCCTGGACACTAGAAATAGTCTCTCAGGGTTATCTTCTAGAATTCAAGGAACTACCCCCAAGGGGAAGGTTCCACATTTCTCACTTATCTTCAAACCAAATAAGTAGACAGGCATTCTTACATTGTGTAGAAGACCTGTTAAAGATGGGAGTGATACACCCAGTTCCAACTGTGGAACAAGTTCAGGGGTTTTTACTCAAATCTGTTTGTAGTTCCCAAAAAAGAGGGAACTTTCAGACCAATTCTGGATTTAAAGATTCTAAACAAATTTCTCAGAGTTCCATCGTTCAAAATGGAAACCATTCGAACAATTTTACCTACAATCCAGGAGGGTCAATATATGACTAACGTGGATTTAAAGGATGCGTATCTACATATTCCTATTCACAAAGATCATCATCAGTTCCTAAGGTTCGCCTTTCTGGACAAACATTATCAGTTCGTGGCTGTCCCATTCGGACTAGCCACTGCTCCCAGAATTTTCACAAAGGTGCTCGGGTCCCTTCTAGCGGTTCTAAGACCAAGGGGCATTGCAGTGGCACCTTATCTGGACGACATTCTAATGCAAGCGTCATCTCTTTCCAAGGCAAAGGCTCATACAGACATTGTTCTAGCCTTTCTCAGATCTCACGGGTGGAAGGTGAACGTAGACAAGAGTTCCCTTTTTGGGAACAATAATAGATTCTTTTGAAATGAAGATCTTCCTAACAGAAGTCAGAAAGTCAAAGCTTCTAAACGCTTGTCAAGTTCTTCTCTCTATTCTGCAGTCTTCCATAGCTCAGTGCATGGAAGTAGTAGGGTTGATGGTTGCAGCAATGGACATAGTTCCTTTTGCTCGAATTCATTTAAGACCATTACAACTGTGCATGCTCCAGTAGACAGGATCACCTGTCTCAGGGAATGAGTTTCTACAAACCAAAGTGGGTCATTGTCACGACCGACGCCAGTCTATCAGGCTGGGGCGCGGTCTGGGATTCCCTGAAAACTCAGGGTTTATGGTCTCAGGAAGAGTCTCTTCTCCCGATCAACATCCTAGAACTGAGAGCGATATTCAATGCTCTCCGGGCTTGGCCTCATCTAGCGAAGGCCGGATACATAAGATTCCAGTCAGATAACATGACGACTGTAGCTTACATCAACCATCAGGGAGGAAGAAGGAGTTCCTTGGCGATGAGAGAGGTATCCGAGATCATCAAATGGGCGGAGGATCACTCCTGCCACCTATCTGCAATCCACATCCCAGGAGTAGACAACTGGGAGGCGGATTATCTGAGTCGTCAGATTTTCTATCCGGGGGAGTGGGAACTCCACCCGGAGGTGTTTGCCCAGTTGACTCAATTATGGGGCATTCCAGACATGGATCTGATGGCGTCTCGTCAGAACTTCAAGGTTCCTTGCTACGGGTCCAGATCCAGGGATCCCAAGGCCACTCTAGTGGATGCATTAGTGGCGCCTTGGTCGTTCAACCTAGCTTATGCGTTTCCACCGTTCCCTCTCCTTCCCAGGCTTGTAGCCAGGATCAAACAGGAGAAGGCCTCAGTGATTCTGATAGCTCCTGCGTGGCCGTGCAGGACTTGGTATACAGATCTGGTGAATATGTCATCGGCTCCACCATGGAAGCTACCTTTGAGACAGGATCTTCTAGTACAAGGTCCATTCGAACATCCAAATCTAATTTCTCTGCAGCTGACTGCTTGGAAATTGAACGTTTGATTTTATCCAAGCGTGGGTTTTCAGATTAAGTGATAGATACTCTGGTCCAAGCCAGAAAACCTGTCTAGAAAGATTTACCATAAAATATGGAAAAGATATATCTGTTGGTGTGAATCCAAGGGATTCTCCTGGAGTAAGATTAAAATTCCTAAAATCCTCTCCTTTCTCCAAGAAGGTTTGGATAAGGGATCGTCAGCGAGTTCTCTAAAAGGACAGATTTCTGCTTTATCTGTCTTGTTATACAAATGACTGGCAGCTGTGCCAGAGGTACAAGCTTTTGTACAGGCTTTGGTCAGAATCAAACCTGTTTACAGACCCTTGACTCCTCCTTGGAGTCTAAATTTAGTTATTTCAGTTCTTCAGGGGGTTCCGTTTGAACCCTTACATTCCATAGATATCAAGTTGCTATCTTGGAAAGTTCTGTTTTTGGTTGCTATTTCTTCTGCTAGAAGAGTTTCTGAATTATCTGCTTTGCAGTGTGATCCACCCTATCTGGTGTTCCATTCAGATAAGGTTATTTTGCGTACCAAGCCTGGTTTTCTTCCAAAAGTTGTTTCCAACAAGAATATTAACCAGGAAATAGTTGTTCCTTCTCTGTGCCCGAATCCAGTTTCAAAGAAGGAACGTTTGTTACACAATTTAGATGTAGTCCGTGCTTTAAAGTTCTATTTAGAAGCAACAAAGAATTTTAGACATACATCATCCTTGTTTGTCGTTTACTCTGGTAAGAGGAGAGGACAAAAAGCTATTGCTACCTCTCTTTCTGGCTGAAAAGCATTATCCGATTGGCTTATGAGACTGCCGGACGGCAGCCTCCTGAACGAATCACAGCTCACTCCACTAGGGCTGTGGCTTCCACATGGGCCTTCAAGAACGAGGCTTCTGTTAATCAGATATGTAAGGCAGCGACTTGGTCTTCTCTGCACACGTTTGCCAAATTTTACAAATTTGATACTTTTTGCTTCTTCGGAGGCTATTTTTGGGAGAAAGGTTTTGCAAGCCGTGGTGCCTTCTGTTTAGGTAACCTGATTTGCTCCCTCCCTTCATCCGTGTCCTAAAGCTTTGGTATTGGTTCCCACAAGTAATGGATGACGCCGTGGACCGGACACACCAATGTTGGAGAAAACAGAATTTATGCTTACCTGATAAATTACTTTCTCCAACGGTGTGTCCGGTCCACGGCCCGCCCTGGTTTTTTAATCAGGTTTGAAATTTTTTTATTTTTCTTTATACACTACAGTCACCACGTCGGTCGAATGACTGGGGGGCGGAGCCAGAGGGGGAGCTATATGGACAGCTCTTGCTGTGTGCTCTCCTTGCCTTTCCCTGTAGGGGAGGAGAATATCCCACAAATAATGGATGACGCCGTGGACCGGACACACCGTTGGAGAAAGTAATTTATCAGGTAAGCATAAATTCTGTTATCTATCTTTTAAAACAATAACAATTCTATGGTTGACTGTCCCTTTAATGGCAGTTTTTTTTTATATAGCCTGGTATTGTTGCTAAGCAAAATACTCTAAAGAACAATTTTCAAAAAAATAAGTTAAAACCTATGATGCACATATGAAAGGAGACCCTATTAGGAAAGCCCCTTGTTGTTATAATTGAGTACATTGTAACACAGATGCACAAATGTAATTACACTAAAAAATGTAGTATCACTAGCATTTTTTGATAGCTCCTTTATATATAATCTAGCCCATTTATTATAGGTCCATGTTATTCAAACATTTCTAAACATTCACTCTACCTGCATGTACTGTTAAACAATACTGTGAAACTGAAAATATATTTTGCAGCTAGATTTTCAAGTTGGTTTGTAGATTAAAAATAAATATGTCAAGGTGTCGGATACAGGTTTCTACCATTTTCCTATCTAAGTGCTATAATCTAATAGAAAATACATGCTGTGGTTAGGAGTTGTTTTGAAAACTTATATCCCTAGTAGTATTTCCCTCTGAAGAGTTTTAGAAATGCCACTGTATAGTATGTTTTGTATCTTTGTAAATACAGTATATCTTAGTGTGCTTTCTTGAAGCGAGCAGATACTTGTAAAACCAGCTGGGTACAACTTTCAGTATTGCTGCCGACTATTAATTTAATGGTGCACCAGATTTTTAGATGCACAGTTTCTACTGAGTAGGCTGATAGTATTAATTGCTTTTACTGTGAAGCTGTGACAATTGAGGATACTGTTTTGGAATATTTCATGGGTACATTGCTGATCTACCTTCTTTAGAAGGACCGTCAATGATTGATAAAGTTAGTTTTCCTGATAAACATTTCTCTGCTAACCTATCCTGAAATGAGTGATTTTTGGATTGTATCCAATAGACCAGTGTTTTTCAACCAGTGTGCCGTGGCACACTAGTGTGCCGTGAGAGATCCTCAGGTGTGCCACGGCAGACTGACAACAGTGTGACATATTTTTTAAACTTTGCTTGTTTTTTACTCCCAGTGCAAGGGTAGTTTGTAGAAGGCATTGCATAACAGCACAATACATACAGTATGTGTGTGTTTGTGTGTATGTGTATATATATATATATATATATATATATATATATATATATATATGCTGTATTAGGCTACAATGTGTGATTTTTTTTTTAAATTTTGGGATGGTGGTGTGCCACAGGATTTTTTAATGTAAAAAAGTGTGCCACGGCAAAAAAAAAGGTTAAAAATCACTGCAATAGACTGTCTTTTTCTCTACCTTTAATTGGACTCTTTACTTCTTCACTTGAAGTGTAAGGGAATCCACAGCTTGTTTGAATGTTGTTTTTTTAATTTTGTGTTTTTTTTGTTTTTGTTTTTTGTTTTACATTTTGGCTGTTTATTTCATAATTATTTTAAAAAGAGACTGCTCTTGAATCACCTTAGTGTGTTTGTGTATGTTTACTCTCACTTAGTGTTCTGATAGTTTAAATTGTATTCATTTTTAATTTTCAACTATATCTCTATTTTCGGACTAAACGTTTTGCAACATTTATATACAGTGTATGAGTATGCGCTTCATATTTGTCTTGGTTTCTTTTTTGAGTACTTGCTTATATAAAAAAAAAATTACAGATAAAATTATATATATTGCAAACAAATGCACTCTCAGGTCTTCTTAATAGTGAGTCAAAAAACAAAATTTATTGACGTTTTGGGGTTCACACAGACCCCTTCATCATAATCTGATGAAGGGGTCTGTGTGAACCCTGAAACGTCAATACATTTTGGTTTTTTGACTCCCTATTAAGAAGACCTGAGAGTGCATTTGTTTGCAAAATATACATTTTTGCCCCCAGGCGGATGACCCAGGAGGGTGGATTCACTTTAAGGAGTTTGATATATACTGTGTGTGTAGATTGAGAGAGATTGAGATTGAGAGAGAGATTGAGAGAGAGATTGAGAGAGAGATTGAGAGAGAGAGAGTTTGAGAGAGAGAGAGTTTGAGAGAGAGAGAGTTTGAGAGAGAGAGAGTTTGAGAGAGAGAGAGTTTGAGAGAGAGAGAGTTTGAGAGAGAGAGAGTTTGAGAGAGAGAGAGTTTGAGAGAGAGAGAGTTTGAGAGAGAGAGAGAGTTTGAGAGAGAGAGAGTTTGAGAGAGAGAGAGAGTTTGAGAGAGAGAGAGAGTTTGAGAGAGAGAGAGAGTTTGAGAGAGAGAGAGAGTTTGAGAGAGAGAGAGAGTTTGAGAGAGAGAGAGAGTTTGAGAGAGAGAGAGAGTTTGAGAGAGAGAGAGAGTTTGAGAGAGAGAGAGAGTTTGAGAGAGAGAGAGAGTTTGAGAGAGAGAGAGAGTTTGAGAGAGTTTGAGAGAGTTTGAGAGAGTTTGAGAGAGTTTGAGAGAGTTTGAGAGAGAGTTTGAGAGAGAGAGAGAGTTTGAGAGAGAGAGAGAGTTTGAGAGAGAGAGAGAGTTTGAGAGAGAGAGAGAGTTTGAGAGAGAGAGAGAGTTTGAGAGAGAGAGAGAGTTTGAGAGAGAGAGAGAGAGTTTGAGAGAGAGAGAGAGTTTGAGAGAGAGAGAGAGTTTGAGAGAGAGAGAGAGTTTGAGAGAGAGAGAGAGTTTGAGAGAGAGAGAGAGTTTGAGAGAGAGAGAGAGTTTGAGAGAGAGAGAGAGAGTTTGAGAGAGTTTGAGAGAGAGTTTGAGAGAGTTTGAGAGAGAGTTTGAGAGAGTTTGAGAGAGAGAGAGAGAGTTTGAGAGAGAGAGAGAGAGTTTGAGAGAGAGAGAGAGTTTGAGAGAGAGAGAGAGTTTGAGAGAGAGAGAGAGAGTTTGAGAGAGAGAGAGAGAGTTTGAGAGAGAGAGAGAGAGTTTGAGAGAGAGAGAGAGAGTTTGAGAGAGAGAGAGAGAGTTTGAGAGAGAGAGAGAGAGTTTGAGAGAGAGAGAGAGAGTTTGAGAGAGAGAGAGAGAGAGTTTGAGAGAGAGAGAGAGAGAGTTTGAGAGAGAGAGAGAGAGAGTTTGAGAGAGAGAGAGAGAGTTTGAGAGAGAGAGAGAGAGTTTGAGAGAGAGAGAGAGAGTTTGAGAGAGAGTTTGAGAGAGAGTTTGAGAGAGAGTTTGAGAGAGAGTTTGAGAGAGAGTTTGAGAGAGAGTTTGAGAGAGAGTTTGAGAGAGAGTTTGAGAGAGAGTTTGAGAGAGAGTTTGAGAGAGAGTTTGAGAGAGAGTTTGAGAGAGAGTTTGAGAGAGAGTTTGAGAGAGAGTTTGAGAGAGAGTTTGAGAGAGAGTTTGAGAGAGAGTTTGAGAGAGAGTTTGAGAGAGAGTTTGAGAGAGAGTTTGAGAGAGAGTTTGAGAGAGAGTTTGAGAGAGAGTTTGAGAGAGAGTTTGAGAGAGAGTTTGAGAGAGAGTTTGAGAGAGAGTTTGAGAGAGAGTTTGAGAGAGAGTTTGAGAGAGAGTTTGAGAGAGAGTTTGAGAGAGAGTTTGAGAGAGAGTTTGAGAGAGAGTTTGAGAGAGAGTTTGAGAGAGAGTTTGAGAGAGAGTTTGAGAGAGAGATTGAGAGAGAGATTGAGAGATATCGAGAGAGAGATTGAGAGATATCGAGAGAGAGATTGAGAGATATCGAGAGAGAGATTGAGAGATATCGAGAGAGAGATTGAGAGAGAGATTGATTTTTGTATGCAGGACACGTTTTCATTGTCCATCGTGAGAAGTGATTGAACTGCGCATGCACGCATTTATTAGCCACAGTTATAGGACAACTTCCTATTCAGAATTTGCTACCTCTCAATGTGCATGCTGCTAATTACATAATCGCATTCCACACGTGTGGTTACTTAATACAGAGCATGCGCAATGACAGGTAGCAAAATCTAATAGAACCACGGCTGATTTTATTGACCACCGAATAAAATTTTAGCCAGTATTAAAAATGTTGAATTTTTATTGAAAAAAATACATTTATGTTAAATTATTCAATTAATTTGTACTTTGGATAGCTGAAAATTATATATTATTAAAAAATACTACTTCATAATGCCACAAGGCTGGCAAAATGTTCTGTGGAGAACACTGTATGTATTAAAAAAAAAAAAAAGATTTATTTGTTTATAAATACACTAGATATTTGTAACACTACATGGGTATACATGTGTAATATTTGATGGCGATAGTTTACGATAGAGCCCGTTTGTAGTATAAACTTTGATTAAAAAAAAGAATTATGATAATGCAGATTTTTGTGAAAATCTAAGACATCATAATACAGTGCAGTCTTTTCTTTGTTTAGGAGCGGGCATCATTAGCACTACAGAAGTATAAGTCCTCTCATCTCCACTCTCTCCCCTTGCTAAGCGAGGAGGAGCTGCGTTCACACTTCACTGAGCTGTGTCCTGATAATTCTGCTCTGAATCTAGTTCTTCTTCAGTTGCAAAGAGAAAAGAAGATCTGTATGTTGGAGAGAGCAGGAAAGAAGGTAAGACGGCTCAAAAGTTCACCCGTACAACCTAAAAGTTTAATTGTACATAAACGCATCTTTATTCCGTATTTCCTCACCCTTTTCTGCCTGTTAATTTAATGTCAGTATGTAGAATGTCGCCACATCTATATAGCATCCACAAGTCAATATAAAATAGGTTCTAGATGGGCACCTTCCTGTTCCGGAGCCACAAATAGAACTTTTACTTACAGATTAGATATATGTAGAAACTTCTAATAATAATCAGTCAACTGCAGATAGTTCCTCTTTACCTACCAAAGCTCATGCATTTTTAAAAAAAAATAATAATCAAATTTTGAGGTATTTGAAAGTTTATGCTCTGCTATTTGATTATTGTGAAACTCGGTTCAGTTTAAAGTAATTAATCTATTAGCTAATCTAATTTTTTTCCCCCCTTGCAGCTGATAAAGTTTGTGCAGAGTGGGGCAGCTCATGTAACTCCTGTTAGTGAATCTGATCTAGGCATCTATGATTTAAAGCAAAGTGAAACACTATTATCAGAGCGATTACAAAGCACGTGGGAGGAGTCAGACAGGTGAGTTAATATGAAAGCACTGCTTTACAGCCAGAACATGGAGAGGAATGCAAGCTCAGCAGAATACTTGTAACATAAGTCATGCAATTTACAGACAGACATAATTAACCAAAAGCATAAAAATCAGGAAACTTGTTGGTTTATGAGAGATGGATTGGACTGCGTTTCATTGATTATGTATTTGAATAACTGTATATAGCAATGTTGGCATATTTTCTATAAAATCCCTTTTTGGATATATAATGAATATTTTTACTGACATTATGATGCATGCTGAACAGAGAGGGGTTAAAAATTCTGTAATGTGAATATGAATTTGAAATGTGATTTTAAAATATGTAATTTTATTTTTTTCTCCACTAGAGTTCACAGTTGTGTATTAACCTGATTTGGATGTGGGGTTTTAGGTATATGCAATTTTAAGCAACTTTCTAATTTACTCCTGTTATCAATTTTTCTTTGTTCTTTTGCTATCTTTATTTAAAAAGCAGGAATGCAAAGCTTAGGACCCGGCTCATTTTTGGTGAAGAACCTGCGTTACGCTTGCTTATTGGTTGGATAAATGTAGTTCCCAATAAGCAAGCACTATCCAGGGTGCTGAACCTAAAATGGGCCAGCTCCTATGCTTACAATCCTGCTTTTTAAATAAAGATAGCAAGAGAGAGAAGAAAAATTGATAATAGGAGTACATAAAAAAGTTGCTTAAAATGGCATGCTCTATCTGAATCATGAAAGAAAAAAAAAATGGGTTTAATATCCCTTTAACCCCTTAACGACTGACGACGTACGCCATACGTCCTAAAAAAAAAAAAAAACAGTTAATGACCGAGGATGTATGGCATACGTCGTCGGTTAAACTGAGCACTGGAAGCGATCGAAATCGCTTCCAGCTGCTCTAACAGTATTGCAGGGATGCCTCGATGTCTAGGCATCCAGCAATACTGTTCCTGAGTGCCGGGACCGGATTGATCACTCCCCCACGAGTCGAGGCACTTGGTAATAAAATAAAAAAAAATATATATATAATTAATAAAAAGCCCTATATTGCCTCCCCCACCAGGCTTCCAAGATGGGGATGCCCAGTGCATCATAGGGCCTCTGGGGGTGTCCCTAGCCTGCCTCATCATAGGGGCAAGCTAGGGTCATCCAATTTGAGCCTCGTACACCAAAAAAAAATTCATAATAAAATATCCCATTTGTCTGATCAAGTCAATATTTGTAAATATTGACTCTGATCAGTGTGGATCTCCCTCCCTCTCCTCACTTGCGATTTTGTTGGAGAGAGAGAGAGAGAGACATGTATTTAGCAGAGAGAGATTTATTTCTTTTATTTGTTAAAAAATTAGAGAACCAAAGGCTCTTTTCAGAGCGATTAATCCCTAGCTTGCCAGTGATCACTATAAATCACTGGCAGTAGCATAGCTGCACTTTTTTTGCTTTCTGTGCATTTTTTTAGGGGTTAATTTTTTTATTGTATTTTTTAAAAAAACCCAAAGGCTCTTTTCAGAGCCATTTAGTTAGTTAACTTAAATTTAAATTTTTAGTAATTTTTTTCTGTGACAGATACAAAAATGTCACAGAAAAGATATAGTGCTGAGGAGGCGTATGTCATCTTTGCGTCAGAGTCAGATGCCTCTATGACTCAGACCCCAATTTTGACCCTGCCATATGCTCAGATACATCACTAGATGCAGTCTCAACTGATAGTGATGTATCTGTGGCTGCTAGCCCCCCTGCCAGAAGGAGGCGTGTTGCTGCCATTGCCGCTGAAGAGTGGGTAACGCCTCATCTCCAGAGGCCAGATATCCCACCTTTCACAGCAAATGCTGGCATAAATATAGATGTGTCAGGTTTTAGCCCCCAACAGTTTCTGGAAGTGTTTCTGGGCGATGATGTATTGGGGAACATTGTCGCCCAAACTAATTTATATGCCCATCAGTTCCGTGCTGCAAAGCCTTGAACATATTTGGCAAAGCAGCAATGGGCCCCCCATCAATGAGCCAGAATTAAAAAAAATTCTGGGCATTGACTATGCTGATGGGCATCATAAAGAAACCCTCCATTCATTCCTACTGGAGCAGTAGCCCCATCTGCTCTACCCCCATTTTCTCCCAGACTATGTCGAGGAAGAGGTATGAAATGATTCTGCATTTCATGCACTTCAGCGACAACAGCCTGTGCCCCCCCTAGGGAGCATCCCCAATTTGACAGGCTGTATAAAATCCGTCCCCTGATTACCCACTTTTCTGCCAGGTTTGCAGAGGCTTATACACCTGGAAGGAATATATGCGTTGATGAATCCCTAATGAAGCATAAGGGAAGGCTGGGATTCAAGCAGTATATTCCTTCCAAGCGCTCCAGGTATGGGGTAAAGGTGTATAAGCTCTGTGAGGGCGAGACTGGGTATACTCAGGACTTCCGGGTGTATGAGGGAAAGGATAGCCACCTTGACCCTCCAGGTTGCCCAGAACATATGGGAACCACTGGCAAGATTGTCTAGGACCTGATATTACCCCTAATGAACAAAGGGTATCACTTGTACTTGGACAATTTTTATACAAGTGTCCTTTTGTTTAAGCTACTGTATTGCTTTGATACAGTAGCTTGCAGTACAATTAAAAAGAACCGCGCAGGTTTCCCAGGACAACTTGTACGCACCCGGCTACGAAGGGGGGAGACCTCAGCTCTGCGCAAAGAGGAGCTGTTGGCACTTAAGTACAGAGACAAGAAGGATGTATACCTTCTTACCACCATCCACACAGAGAGGACGGTGGCGGTCTCTGTACGTGGCAGAGCTGAGATCATAAGGAAGCCAGTGTGCATCAAGTCTTATAACCGGCATATGGGTGGGGTTGATCTGGCAGATCAGCTGCTGCAGCCCTACCTAATTATGCGGAAGACAAGGGCCTGGTACAAAAAGGTTGCAATTTACCTAATGCAGATTGCAACCCACAACGCTTTTTTGTTGTTCAAAAAAGCAAACCCCGGAGTTAAAAGACCTCTTTACAGTTTCAGCTCCAGATCATTTCAGGGATTTTGTACCATGATGCACCTGCTCCCCGGGCGGTGATGGGGGAGAGAGTAGAGTTGGGGCTACCCATTTTATTTTTAAAATCCCCCCCCCCCCCTACTGCCGCAAAGCAGAAACCACAAAAAAATGCAGAGTCTGTAGCAAGAGGGGGAAGAGAAGGGACATCATATATCACTGTCCTGATTGCCCTGGACAGCCTGCACTCTGCATTGGAGACTGCTTCAAGCAGTACCATACAATGGTCAATTTTTTAAAAAATAAATAAATTTGCTGTCTTTTTTTTTTTTGGTTATGCTTACTGTTAGATTTTTTTTTGTTGTTTTTTTTTTTACTTTTACTGTGCCAGATTTTTACATTTCACTACTCAATTTTTTTCTAAAATTGGGCCTGTTTTTTTTTTTTTTTTTTTTTTTTACCAAAACCCCTGGCAAACCTATACATGGGGGACATAGGTGTTCTCAGGGTGTCTTGCAGAAAACAACCTGAAGTATTTTTTTTGCAATAACTTACAACAGTCTCTCCTAAATCATAGCCAAAAAGCAATGTGTCTGTAAAAATTTTTTTTTAAAAATTACCACCATACACTTTCTCCAATTTTTTTGGCTAAAACGTTTGTTTCAAAGAAATACTCTCAATTTCAACTCAAATTACAAGTCATACAATTGTAACTGAACCTTCCCTAAATCCTGACAAACCTATACATGGGGGGCATAGGTGTTCTCAGTAGGTCATGCAGAAAACAACCTGTGGTGTTTTTTTGCAATAACTTACAACATTCTCTCCTAAATCATAGTCTAAAAGTAATGTGTGTGTAAAAATTAAAATTGAAAAATTACCACCATACACTTTCTCCAATTTTTTGGGCTAAAACGGTTGCATCAAAGTCATCAAAGCACTCCATATACAATACCTTGGGGTGTCAACTTTTCAAATATATGCACATTTATGGAAAACAAATAAATTGTGGTATGTTAAAAGACCCCTCAAAAAGACGATAGGCAAAGAAAATATGTTAAATGTGAACAAAAATCACAGACGCATGTCAGACATTTGGCATTGCACCTCCAAACAAGCCAACAAACCTATGCATAGGTGGTATCCCTGTTGGTGACCACATATTGGGGTCTTCTTTGGCAGTAACACATAACAGGAGCTGTGAATCCATGTCTAAAGTACAATGTGTATGAAAAATAACACAAAAAAATGAATGCCCAATAGTTTGACAAAGACTGGTGGTTGAATTAGTGCATGGAAAGTGTTAAAATACCAGCATTTGAAATACCCTAGGTTGTCTACTTTTCAAAAATATATGGTTTGATGGGGGTAAATTACATTGGCCGGCTTCAGAAATGTCTCAAATAGGACATGGGTGCATGGGATGTGAAAATTCCAAGTTGAAAAACTGGAATGCGCTTCCTAAAAATAAGGCCTTTTAGCCCCCAGAGAACCCGACACACCTATACATGGGGAGACTAAATACACACAGAGAGAAATGCACTCACAGGAACGAACAAACAGCTCAATATCATTGTTAGCTTGTTCTATGGCGATTTACCACCTGGGTGCAACTTCTTTTAGCCCAGCAATGCTTTTCATTACATGGGTGGTATCACTGTACTCAGGAGATGCTGTTGAACACATATTAAGGTGTTTTTTTGGCAGTAACACATAACAGGAACTGAGAATCCATGCCTAAAGTACAATGTGTGTGAAAAATAACACAAAAAAATGACTACCCAAATGTTTGACATAGACTGGTTGTTAAATTAGTGCATGGAAAGTGTTAAACTACCACCATTTGAAATACCCTAGGGTGTCTACTTTTCAAAAATATATGGTTTGATGGGGGTAAATTCTATTGGCCAGCTTCAGAAATGTCCCAAATAGGACATGGGTGCATGATGACAGATGTGAAAATTCCAAGTTGAAAAACTGGAATGCGCTTCCTAAAAATAAGGCCTTTTAGCCCATAGAGAACCCGACACACCTATACATGTTGTATTACTGTACTCAGGAGATGCTGCTGAAGACATATTAGGGTGTTATTTGGCAGTAGCCCTTAACATTATCAGTAAATGTATTCTTAAATTGCTATTGTGTCAAAAAATCTAAATTTCTTTTTTTTTTTTTCTTTCAAACTTTGGCATAAATTGGTGGTAAAATGGTTGCATGAAAAAAGTGAAAATACCCCAAGTTTAATACCTTAGGTTGTCTTCTTTTTAAAAAATATATACATTTGAAGGGTTATTCAGGGATTCCTGACAGATATTGGTGTTACAATGTAACTATCGCTAATTTTGAAAACAAATGGTTTTGAAATAACAAAGTGCTACTTGTACTTATTGCCCTATAACTTGCAAAAAAAGCAAAGAACATGTAAACATTGGGTATTTCTAAACTCAGGACAAAATTTAGAAACTATTTAGCATTGGTATTTTATGGTGGTTGTAGATGTGTAAGAGATTTTGAGGGTCAAAGTTAGAAAAAGTGTGGGGGGTTTTCCATTTTTTCCTCATATTTTATAATTTTTTTATAGTAAATTATAAGATATGATGAAAATAATGGTATCTTTAGAAAGTCCATTTAATGGTAAGAAAAACGGTATATAATGTGTGGGTACAGTAAATGAGTAAGAGGAAAATTACAGTTAAATACAAACATCGCAGAAATGCAAAAATAGCCTTGGTCCCAGATGGTCAACAAATTGAAAAGTGGTCTGGTCACTAAGGGGTTAAGGACATGGGTCCGAAACGTTGTATAGCTTTGTCTATGGCTCAATAAATTATTTATATACTAGTGGTGCTGCAACTCTTTTTTTCCTTGCTGTATTTGGGGTTTTGGAGTAGACCCAGACAGCCTGCACACCCGAATTTTGCTGAACACTATTGTTGTATGGGTAGCAAATGACCTTTTGTTTGAAGTACACATCTGGTATAGATGTGTTAGTTTTTAAATAAACATACATACAAAAGGAGAAAACCCTTTAGCGCACAGAAGAAGTCAGAAAAATCCGTATATCCCTGTATACCAAATTAATTAAATATAAGTTAAATATAAGTAGTGGTAACGGATAATAAAAATGGTAAAGATTAAAATAATACATAATCCTGTGTCAGCAAGAATGCACGTATACCATGATAAAATATACTAATCAAAACAGGATATCTCAAAATAGTCCAAGTGAGTCTGTAATATATATGAGACAGCAGGCCATATTTCACAGATCCTACGTCTAGGGTTCTTACCGACTTCATCCGTTTATTCAAATAAGAGCAGGAAGTGGGAGTGGGAGTAAATTTCGCTTGCACTTCGTCCACTCGAACAGAAAACCCACAGCCACATCCTTCAGATTCCTTGTATCACAAAACCCTCGATACCCCTCTAAGCTAGTTGATGTTGCATAAGCGTAAAGAGAGGAGGGAAACAAAAAGGGCTGCGATAGTGTAAAATCATTTATTTAATATCAAGATAAGCGCAATAAAAGTTAAGCTTACAGGATTAAACCTCAAACATGTGAGGTATGTTCATGCAACAAGATAGAATTTTCGGTACAGCAAACGTCAGGAGGCTGCCAACTAGTATCTGCCAGGGCCGGATAGCCCACACAATACACCTAAAGCTTTCAAAGTTTCTATGTTTTTTAGTACTTCTTTGTCAGAGTTTTTAAGTAAAATTTAAACAATTTCTTCAGGTAAAACATTGCCATGTTTAAAGGGACAGTAAACACCTTATTACAAGATATACCTGTTGTAATCAAAGCTAAACATTGTATTGTTTTCTGCAATTGTTTATTTTTTATATTTTCCTTTTAAAGTTTTTATTGAAACAAAGATTGTCATCTAACTCAGTGAGTCAGAAAACATAAAGGTAGAGGAACCGTACATTTTGGCTAATCTCGTAGGAATGTTAGTACCATTGTGTTAGTAACTTATAATAGGTCTCAAACATAGTGACACAATGTATTGCTTTTTTAGTCGGAGTTAGAGTGGATTGCCACGTTTGTAAGGGGATAGTAGTATTCAGGTAAAGCTCCCATGTTTGTAGATGAGATGACTTGGTTTCACAGTCTGCGTTTCCTATGAGAGAGTAATGCAAAGATAAAGGTCTGCATAGTCTATTGCCTTGGTGCCAAATGGTTTTCCATAATGTGCGAGGGCGAGACAACTCAGGTGTGAAACCCCAGCTAATCAAAAAACAATTTAATGTGTTCAAATGTCATGTATTGCGGTATTGGGGTACCGTCTCCTATTTCTTCCAATGTACGAAAATGGCGTTGTGAAGGGGAGGTCCAAAGGTCTGATACCTATTGTAACTCCAATTGTGTCCATTTGTGGGCATGAGGCTCTAGGAGACCTGTTAGTAGTCCAGTGAGAGAGGTAATCGGTGAGGGGTGTGCGGCTATGTGAGGATAATGTCTGATTTTTATCCCACATCACAAGGCACTTGCAAATTATAGGGTAATTTCTAAAGCTCATCGGCAATGGGGGGGGGATCCAGACTAAGTCTGGTAGGTGAATGTGGTGTGGTAGAGAAGCTTGTTCGATAACTTTCCATTTCCTAGGGGATTTTATTGCCCCCATTGTGATACATGTGTTAACATTGATCCCTCATAGTAACGAAAAATAGAAGGTGAGGCTATTCCACCCCGATGTACAGGATTCTGCAGAATTTTGTGAGCCACCCTAGAAGGTTTGTACTGCCAAATGTATTTAGTAAATTCACTCTGGAATTGGGAGCAAATGTCTGTGAATTCTAACTGGAAGGCATCTAAAGAGAGAGGTTATTTTAGGTAAGAAGGATATTTTAAGAGCCGTTAATCTCCCTATCCAGGAGATATATACGTAGTTCCAACGATCTTTTAAAGTACGTAACTCAGATAGGAGGGGAAGATAAGCTCTCAAATAATATGTCACAGATAATCAAAGATAATTAACTCCCAAGTCTTTAACAAAGTTATTGACCCAATTTACCTGATGTTGGGATTTAAGGTGCTGAACTTGGTTTCGGGGAATACCCCATGTAAAAATTTCAGTTTTAGATAAGTTAAATCTGTAAAAGGACATGTTCCCAAAAGATTCCAGAATAGTTTTAAGTTTGGGGAGTGAGGACGCTGGGTCTGATGAGAAAATTGTAACGTCGTCAGCAAAGAGAGCAATTTTATGGTTTGTACCATGCAAGGTAATGCCGTCTGTTTATCAGTCCTAATTTTTTCTGCTAGGGATTCGATTGCCAGGGCAAACAATAGGGGTGAGATAGGGCAGCCCTGTCTAGTGCCATTGGATATTAAGAATGGGGACGAGTGATATCCTAAACCTTTAACTGTCGCTGTAGAATATAACGCTTGAACAGCTATTAGGGTCTCCTCTGGAAATGCAAAGGCTCTAAGAACTTCCCATAAGTAACTCCAGCGGACTCGGTCAAATGCTTTCTCAGCATCTAATGAAATGACCGAGAAAGGTCTATTGGGCCTGGTAGATTCGGTGAGAATATTAAGTAGGTGCCTGGTGTTGTCAGGACCTTCGTGATTAGGTATGAATCCTACTTGATCGAGGTCAATAAGATGAGGGAGCAGTAGAGAGATACGATTGGCTAGCAATTTGGTATAAATTTTAACGTCTAAGTTTATAAGGGATATTGGTCTGTAACTAGAGCAAAGGGACGGATCTTTTGAGGGTTTTGGGATAGTAACAATCGTAGCTTCCAAGAATTCTCTGGTAACCCTGCCTTCCTCCTTAACTAGATTGAAAAATCTAAGAAGCAGAGGTGAGAGTTCATTTATATATGTCTTATAAAAGAGCGCAGGGTACCCATCAGGGCCTGGGGTTTTGAAGGCTTTCAAATTTTTATCACTTGTTTTATTTCTCGAAGTGTAAAAGGGGCTGTAAGAGAGTCACTATATTCATCCAGGAGAGTTGGTAATTTTAGGGTATCTAGAAAAGCCTGGATGTCTGGAGGGGAAGCTGATGGGTGGCCTATTGTCTGTTCTATGTTATATAATTCTGAATAGAATTTCGCAAAACTTGCCTATTTGTGAGGGAAGTTTAAAAGTCTGATTACCAGAAAGTATTTGGTGTATATGGGCAGTGCCTGTCCTATGTCTTAATTTTTTGGCCAAGTGGGTGTTGGCTTTGTTGCTCTTGTGGTAAAAAAAATGTTTGTTTTAGCAGGTTACATTGGGTATGCCGTAGTTAAAGTTGACATATATGGTTTCTAAGATTTGTGATTTGGTCCGTGATGGAAGCTGAAGATGTGTGGAGCGGTTAATGGTTTCTAATTGTCGTAACTCAATATGAGACTGGGCTAGGGATAGGGATATGATGGGGGAGACACCAGGAACATTTTGCGGTTACAAAATCATGGTCTGACCAAGGGCATAAAGAGATTTTGCCATTTTTAACTGAATCCAGAGATTCTGCTGAGCAGAAAATGTAATCTAATCTAGTATACGTTTTATTTGGGTGGGAGAAGTGTGTATAATCTTTGTCTCTAGGATGTAGGAATCTCCAGATATCATAGTAGTTAGATTGGGTTATAATGTGTCTACATTTTAGTGCAGGTTGTGTTGTGTGGGGAGTCTGATGATTTTCTTTTCTGGTTCTTCTTTCAAGATTGGGATCCCAAATCATATCGAAGTCCCCTGCTAGTATGACTCTGCCAGTTTTGACTCGGTCTACTGCAAGCAACGTTAGTTGTAGGTATTTAGATTGATGAGAATTGGGGAGGTAGATGGACACCAGTGTGTAGTTGACATGGTCGAGCTTACAGACCAGTATCAGGAATCTGGTTTGGAGATCCTTAATGACCTGAATTTGCTCATCGGCAATTCTCTTGTGAATTAATATAGGGGTGCCCCTAGCATTCTTGGAGAATGGGGCATAATCTAATGTAGTGTAGTCTTTAGAAATTATTTGATAGGGGCTATTAGATGTCGAGTGCATCTCCTGTAAGAAGACAATATCAAGATTGTGGAATTTGAGAGATCTTTCTAGTAAACTACGTTTGTGTGGCGAGTTTAGACCTTGAACGTTATGCGTCAAGAGTTTGAGAGTAGGCATGTTCTTTGCAAGTTATACGTCACGTGTAATTGTCAGTAGTCAATAATAATAATTGAGGGTCAAAGAAACGATCTATGGGGGGGTTATGGAGGATAAGAATATAGGGGTAGATGGGAAAAGGAAACGTAAATTGGTGGAAATAGTCCACCGAAATGGAACTCTGGCGTGGGCTTCTAGTGGGGGGAGAACAAAAGTGATAAACGGGCTAGCAATGCTAACCCTGCTCCGCAATTACAACATTTCCTAGAATACAGTTAAGATAATGCAATAAGAACAAGAATAGTTAGTGTAAACATAAGTACGTGCAAAAAAAGTTTTTGTCATGTGCAAACAAACACGTAAACTCTTACCAACTTTAAAGTATTGAGGCTATTTTCTGAGGAGCATGTCCAAAGTGTGACATCTCTCACTAAGGAGAGTGCCAGAAGAGGTTAAGTTCAAGCAAGACCTTGAGGTTGGGTGGTTTTGGACCTTTTTGCTCTTTGTTCCTTATTGGTCCACTCGGGAGCTGACGCTCTCAATTTCGGGTTTGTAGCTGGTTGCAGAAGTGGCGAAACCGTTTGTAAGCCCCAAGATGTAAGAAGAGCTAGACCTTGATGAAGAGAGGAGATCACATGGGTTTGGTTATCTTTTGTGATAACAAGATTGGTTGGATAGCCCCATCGATATTTAATATTCGCTTTGCGGAGGACAGAGGTAACCGGTTGGTAGGTTTTGTGGTGTTGCAAGGTGTGTACAGACAGATTCGGTAAGAGGTTTTTTAAACGCTGCCTGCATCAGTCTGTCTTTATAGATGAAACTGTGAAAACAGACTATCATGTCTCTTAGTTTATCCATAGGTACTGCTCTGGACCTCAAGGCTCTATGAGCACTTTCCATAGTGTTGACAAGGCCATCCGGAGTACCTATTAATTCTACATAGAGTTCCCTTAAGAAAACTTGTAAGTCAGCTGTTACAACACTCTGGTATACCTCTGAAGCGTATATTATTCCTACGGGATCTATCCTCAATGTCAGCTAATTTAAACTTCAATAGCGTTAGTTGATCGGCTAGATTTTCCATATAGGAAAGTAAGCTGGTCTGATCGACCGCCTTGTCATCCTGTTTACTTTCAAGAGCATCCACTCTCTTTCCTATCTCAGAAATAACCTTCTTCAATTTTGCAGAATTACACTGGATCTCTTGAGTGATAGAGTGTGTCTGGGAAGCTAGCATCTTCTGTAAAGTAGATTTGGTGCTGAAATGGTGGGAAGGAATTGATGAGTGCATACTTGACGGAGATTCCTCATCTAGTGATTCAGGATCACTAAGCTTGGCATTTGGATCCATGGGAGGCTCCTTTCCAGATTGGGTAACGTGGTCATAAACTGTCTTCTTGACAGCCAGCGGAGCAGGGTTAGGTAGCGTCCCATCAGAACCTCTAGGTCATGGTAATTAGGTAGGTGGCTAGATGCAATTTATTTGAATAGAGGGGAAGGGAATTGATCACTTAATAAGGCCTAGAATGGGATAGGGAAAGAAGATTTAATCCTAGGCTCTAAGGAAGTCACAGGGCAACCAATAATCTGCGTTGACCTTGGGTCAGAAATTACTTGGATGGGAAGGGGTTATGGGAATCCCAGGATCCGGGGGGACGCTACTAAGACTCGAGTAAAACTAGTGAGGGAAAATACAATGTAGGAGGTTACCTTAAACAGTATGAGTGAGCACCCAAGAAGGTATTTTTACCAGTATTGCATAAATTCTGCTATCCTCTTTCACTTCAGGGAATGTGGTTATGACCTAGTGGAAGGGAAAAAGGGTAGTGGAAGTGACCAGCCAAGACAGGCAAGGCGGGAAAGGGAGAAGTGAGAGGAATATCAGAATGTACCAGAAAGGGAAACCATTAAATGTTGGGCTCAGTCTAGGGCCAGCTATAAAAATAAGACACACTTAGGAGTTAGTTAATAAGTAGAAGCTAAGCACTTTAAATACAATTACAAAAAGTACCTAGGTCCTGTCCCTCACCTCGGGGAACAAGATGATACGACCCAAACGAAGGGAAAAAGGAGAGGGGAGATTACCTACCCAGACAAGCTGGGCAGGAGCGGGAAGGTGAGGGACAGGTTCACAACAAATTTACACAGACAGTGATTTGAGTAAATAATGTTTTTGAAGTTCCAGGAGAGTGTTCAGTTAGTAGGTGTAAAGGGACACTGAACCCAAATTTTTTCTTTTGTGCTTCAGTTAGAGCATGCAATTTTAAACAACTTTCTAATTTACTCCTATTATCAATTTTTCTTTGTTCTCTTGCTATCTTTATTTGAAAAAGAAGGCATCTAAGCTTTTTTTTCATTCAGGACTCTGAAGAGCACTTTTTTATTGGTGGATACATTTTTCCACCAATCAGCAAGAACAACCCAGGTTGTTCACCAAAAATGGGCCGGCATCTAAACTTACATTCTTACATTTCAAATAAAGATAGCAAGAGAATGAAGAAAATTTGATAATAGGAGTAAATTAGAAAGTTGCTTAAAATGTCATGCTCTATCTGAATCACGAAAGAAAAAATTTGGGTTCAGTGTCCCTTTAAGTAGGATTAAAGTATCCTGCTTGGTAAAAAAGTGGGTAAAAAAATTCAAACAGATACAATACAAAGGCACTCTATAGCAGGATCGTGTTTAAGGCAGTTTAGGAGCCTGAACCAGGACCGAAAGGCAGTTTTCAGTATTAGTTAATGCTTATTTAGAGAGTTAATTATTGCTGTGAGGGTTTCAGGGCTGCAGGTTTAGTATTAGAGTCCAGATTAGTAGTTACTTGTTTCAATCTACACATATAAGGTAAGGTGGTAATTAGGGATGAAAGCAAAAATATAAAATTGTAAGATATCACCAGAGTTTCCTTTGTAGTTTGACTGACCAACCCCTCTGCAATCTGTGGTGTATATATAGAGGAGACAGCTGTTATGTGCTCTTGTGGATGTTGGTGATCGGTAGGCCCTGCAGTTAGTTTATTATTGGGCCAAGAGGACGAACTTTCAGCTATCCCAGCTGGGCCTGTGTGGGCCGTGTTCTGATCCAGCTGGTTAAAGTAAGCTTTAGGTGAAGGATAAGCCTGCAATTGCCGCTAATGCGGCTAATGGCCGAATCGACAAGGTAGGGGAGATTTGCGGCCTTTTGTGCCTCTATAGGACTGTTCTCGGCTCCGGAGCGGAGCCCTGGCCCTCCGGAGCATGATGCGGGTAGCAGTAGGGGTGTGGGGAGTGGTGCTACCTAAAAGCTGATCGGTGCAGTCCCTCTAAGGATTGCTACTATAGTTGCTGGCTGGTCTTGTTTGTGTTGGCTGGCCTTATCTGCTTACAGATGCCCGATGGGCACCCACGTGGCGATGAAGATGGCGGCCCTCGCACCGCGACGATGACACTCACCCCTGAAGAGTAGCTGTTGCTCAGTCCCAAGAGGTTCACTATTGGTTCTGAGTCGGATCAACTCACTTAGCAGAGCTGAATTGGGCGTCTTCCCCTAATGCACTATCGCGCCACTTATATTAGCTGAATATGTTGGGAGCCTCTGCCCAATAATGATCTCCAATCCAGAAGGGGCTGAAGTCCAAATCAGCGGAGAGTGTGTGAGAAATCTTCATGTGAGTTGCTGTGTCTCCAGTAAATCAGTCCAGAAGTCTGGTATTAAAATTTAAGGTGGTTGCTCTCCCTTAGGTTCGGATGCTTTGTTAGGTCCGCACTGCCGCGGTCGTTCCCACCTCCTTGTCAGAGGTATCCGTGTGAGGCCGTTACCTTCACGTGCCAAAAACACGTTGCATCCTCCTTGGCTTCTTCCCGATCTCTTAAAGGTATTTAGAGAAGGTGTTGGTATTTTGGAGTCCTTTTTGTTGTTTTATTATTATTTTAAATACTTTTTTATTCTGCTTTTATGCTGAGCTCTAGTTATGTGCGACTGCTCTAGTCGGCAGTAGTCATCCCCCCCTACAATTGATTTTCAATAGCCAATATTTGGAGGTGACAACCGGGGCTTGAGTCTGAAGCTGACAAGGCAAGCCACAATCATATAGTTGATGTAAAGTTAATTGTTTTGCAGTTTTTATCTGTTAAAGGCAATTAGTTAAATATATCTAGCAGGGTTAGCCTTGAGAGTCAGCAGTGCTCTTTTTCCTATCTGAGAATTGGAAACGTCACAATTTTCAGAGCTACATCACATGAAAAAGAAGAAAAATAAATAATTAAAGTATATTGCAAAGTTGTCTCACTATGCATAACTAAACTGTTTATACTAAAGGGATAGAAAGGTCAAAATTAAAATGTGCATTTCAAATTTAAATGGAAATAATTTTGCAATCTTTTTCCATTAGCAATAATGCTTCTAGTAAAAGTTTTTTTATTACTGTTTTTTAGAGGTATATGCAAGTATGCTCCATGTGACTATAGAATAAGGATTCAGATACTATGCTTGTCCACAGGTGCATTGCATCAGTGAAGTTATCAAACAAGTGTCATACAAGCCACTTTCTGAGAGGGTGTGGTGTTTGAGTGCTGGTATATCGGACATGCACAGCATATGTGCTTATGCCGCTGAAACAGTGAAATAACTTTTATCAGGTGCAGAGAGACCATGCTTACACATTTTATGTTTAAATCTTTTTTTATTTGTAACATGGGTTTTCACAATACAAAAAAATAGATCTTTTCATATGAAACAATCAATCTACAATTAATTGAGCATTAGGAAAGAGATGAGTGAGTATGAGTTGCAACATATTGTGGGTTGAGTAACTGTTCTTCCATACAGGAGTATCGTTTACCTTATACAATCACTGCTCAAGGATTCTCGAGCCTTTCCATAACATTAAGACTCTGATTATATATTTGTCCATATCTTCCTTTCTTTTCTGGATTGTTCCAGATTGTGTTGTCCCATGTTTAACCATTTTCTTAAATAACTATATTGAAGTATAATCAACAGTTCAGTATTACTAAATGTAACTTTTAACAGGTAACCGAACCTAAGCTGCATTTCTTACGGTCTCTCTAGAAATCCTAACATCAGCTTAGGAAAAAAAGAGAAAAAAAGTAATAAATACAGAAAAGAAAAGTTAACCAAAGGGTAAACTAGGTCGCCAGGTGTCCCCTCCTCTCCTCCCCTCCAGGTCTTGGTATCTTCTCCCCCTATTTCTAGGCTACAGGAGATTGTCTATTTAGTGTCCAGTAAAACCAGATCTGTTCAAATTGTGTCTGTGTGTCTAGTAACTGCGAAGCAGTTTCATACATGTGGTATGTTAGAGAAATTTTATTGACTACTTCCTCCCAGGGTGGTGCTGAGGTTTTCCAATATTTTGCTATGCAGGTTCTGGTAACCGTACTAATGATTCTAATGAATGTGTTTATCTGTTTGTTAAACTGAGGTAGTGGGAAATGTAAAAGAGCTTGTAACGGTGTCAATCGAATGTGTTCATCTAGAACAGAGCTTAGTAGATCTGATGTTTTGGCCCAGATATCTCTCACCGTTCCGCACTCCCACCACATATGACAATAGGAGCCTACTTCCCCACATCCTCTATAACAAGACCTATTATGATTAGATGACATATGAGCGGTTTTAACTGGGGTCAAGTACCACCTAAACATCGTCTTGGTGGTGTTTTCTCTCAAATCGGTGCTTAAGAGTCCTTTACAAGCTGAATTAAACGTGTTATCCCACCATTGCTTGTCTTTATTTATATCTAAATCTTTCTCCCAATTTAGAATCAAGTTAGGTTTTGATGAATTGTTAGTTGCTTGTATCTGTAAATATAATTTAGAAATGGCCCCCTTTGGTCTGTGTGCGGACTTAAGTAGACTCTCCAGAGGTATGCTTACACATTTTAAAGGGATAATCAAGTCAACTTTCTTTTTTAATGATTCAGATAGAACATGCAGTTTTAAGACTTTGCACAGTTTTTTATAGTCACACTTTCTGGGGAACAAGATCCTGCTGAGCATGTGCACAAGCTCACAGGGTATACGTATTATAGTCTGTGATTGACTGATGTCTGTCACATGATACAGGGGACCGGAAAATGGGAGAAAAAAATAAATTTGTCAGAAAAAAAATCTACTGCTTATTTGAAATTCAGAGTAGGTGTTAAATAAATGTATTTTTATTATGCACTTGTTAATTATGCAATTCTACTGCATTGAGTAACCCTTTAAGGCTGCAGAGGGGACATAGTACAAAAGGACACTGCCGCACTTATGCGATTCCTTTAAAAAAAAACAACAACTTTATTCTGTGAAGTTACAAAATTTGTACACGCAAAGAGATTACTTCTTACGTGTTAAGCTCCCCTTGCCGGTGTTCTGTCGAAACATCAAACCCGTCGGAATGTGGAACCACGTCACTTCCGGAGACGTGGTTCCTCTCAATCCGACGGAATGCACATGCGCAACTCCCGCAGCTGAAACATACTAGGAATTACTGGAATTCCTAGCACAAATACCGCGCATGCGCACATTGCAGGGTAATGGGGAAAAAGGGGGTTCAGGTAAGTAGGATAAAGAGGGGGTAGACAGGTAAAGTGTCTCACCTTCAATTAAATCTGCAAGCCTTTCCCTGTAGTGGCTGTGTCCCATAGAGAACAGTGATGGAAGGTCAGATCAGCCGTTAGCTTTAACATGCGCACCCAGGGGTTCCACATTCCAACACATTCGGGTGACCTAATTGCAGAATCTGACAGGCAATGTGTGCATGCTCAGTATTAGTGCTAGGAATTACAGGAATTTCTAGTATGTTTGAGCTGCAGGAGTTGCACATGCGCAACCCGTCGGATTGAGAGGAACCACGTCTCCGGAAGTGACGTGGTTCTACATTCTGACGGGTTTGATGTTTCGACACTGGCACTGACATATAGATGATGTAACTATGTTCCACTACACTAATTAACCTACATCTATCTATTAGCAAATTAATACAAACATTGATAAAAAAAAATTAGAAAATGAAACATATTAAAAACAATGTAGATTTTACCAGGGCATAGTTCATAAGCATAATGGAATAAATCTGAAAAAATATATTTGTATAACGATTACAAAAATGTAACTATATAAGTGTAATTTGCAACAAATATATGGAAAATCTGCTAGTCGAATTCAAATATAACATAAGAAAGTAAATACAAAAATATTCTTTCCTACAACATGTTCATATCATAAATTCATACAAAATAACTCCTATCCCATTCTTTGTTATGCCTAGAGTTGTTCTTGTCTGGAGTTTATATATCCAGAATAGTTCTTGTTTGTAAAGAATCCTATGTAAATATCCACCTCTAGGTGGTAACAAAGCTCTGTCAATCACCTAAAGAAAACCACTGTTGAATATTTCTAATTTAGATTTTTATAGTTATTGACAGAACTTTGTTGCCAGGTGGAGATTTACATAGGATTCTTTCCAAACAAGAATATTTTGTATTTACTTTCTTATGTTAGATTTATATTTAAGTAACTGATTTCCTACATGTTTGTTGCAATTTACACGTATATAGTTACCCTTTTGTAATGGTTATACATATATTGTTTTTCAGAAGATAAATTGCATTATGCTTATGAACTATGCCCAGGTGAAATCTAATCGGCAAAAAAAAAAGAGTCCAAAGTCCGCCATATAAATAAAATAACAGCTTTCTTTGGGGAAAGTAGCCCAGAGTAAAAGATACAGCACAAACACAGATCTGACGTGTTTCGGCGTTACATTGCCATAATCCTAGGTGAAATCTACATTGTTTTTAATGTTTCACTTTCTAATTTTTATTGATGTTTTGTATTAATTTGCTATTGGCTAGATGTAGGTTAATTAGCATAGTGGAACATAGTTACGTCATCTATGAGTAAGCACTGGCGAGGGGCGTAAAACACATAAGATTTCACACAATTTTAAACAACTTTCTAATTGACTTCTGTTATCAAATTGTATTAGTTTTCTTGTTATCCTTTGTTGAAAAGCAAGGATGTAAGCTCAGAAGTGTGCACGTGTCTGCAGCACTATATGGCAGCAACAACTTTATACATTAGCAGGAGCTAGATGGCAGCACTATTTTCTTTCATGTAGTATCCTAGGTATCCAACAAAGAATATCATGAGAAGGAAGCAAATTTGATAATTAGAAGTAAATTGGAAACTTTTTTTTAAATTGTATTCTCTAGCTGAATAATGAAATAAATATTTTGGGTTTAATGTCCCTTTAACACAATGCCAAGGAGGAAAGATATCAGCAATGATCCTAGAGAAGCAATTGTTGCTGCCCATCAATCTGGGAAGGGTTATAAGGCCATTTACAAACAATTTAAAGTCCATCATTCTACAGTGAGAAAGAATATTCACAAGTGAAAAACATTCAAGACAGTTCCCAGGAGTGGACATCCCAGCAAATTCACCCCCAGGTCAGACCATACAATGCTCAGAAATTGCAAAAATTCCCAGAGTTACATCTCAGACTCTACAGGCCTTAGTTAGCAAGTTCATGACAGTACAATTAGAAAAAGACTAAATAAGTATGGTTCGAATGGATGGGTTGCCAGGAGAAAGCTTCTTCTCTCTAAAAATAACGTGGCAGCACGGCTTAGGTTTGCAAAGTTGCATCTGAACAAATTCCAAGACTTCTGGAACAAACAAGACCAAAGTGTAGATGTTTGTCCATAGTGCACTGCTGCACGTTTGGTGAAAACCAAACTGTCAAGCATGGCAGTGGTGGAGGGGTTATGATTTGGGCTTGTTTTGCAGCCACAGGACTTTTTTTTTTTTTTGGCCCTTTGCTGTCATTGAGTCGACCCTGAACTCCTCTGTATACGAACGTATTCTAGAGTCAAATGTGAGGCCATCTGTCCAACAGCTAAAGCTTGGCTGGCATTGGGTCTTGCAACAGGGCAATGATCCCAAAAAACACCAGCAAATCTATAATAGAATGGCTGAAAAAGAAAAGAATCAAGGTGTTGCAATGGCCCATTCAAAGTCTAGACCTCAACCCAATTGAAATGCTGTGGTGGTACCTTAGGAGAGCTGTGCATAAACAAATGCCTGCAAACCTCAATGAACTGAAGCAATGTTGTAAAGAAGATTGGGCCAAAATTCCTCTACAGTTGTGCAAAAATCGTTTCATGCTTCACGCACTTGATCACTGCTCATGATCAAGTGCGTGAAGCGCGAAACGTTTGCTGTTTTTTGCACCTGTTCTCTTACTTGTATTTTGCACAACTGTGCTGACCACTTTTTACATATTTTTGTATGCTTTTAATCATGTTGGAATAAAGCTGAACTTTTAACTTTTTTCTGGGCTTGGAGCACTATTTCTCCCATTTCTCTCGGTCCACGGCGTCATCCTTACTTGTGGGATATTCTCTTCCCCAACAGGAAATGGCAAAGAGCCCAGCAAAGCTGGTCACATGATCCCTCCTAGGCTCCGCCTTCCCCAGTCATTCTCTTTGCCGTTGTACAGGCAACATCTCCACGGAGATGGCTTAGAGTTTTTTGGTGTTTAACTGTAGTTTTTATTATTCAATCAAGAGTTTGTTATTTTAAAATAGTGCTGTTATGTACTATTTACTCTGAAACAGAAAAGTGATGAAGATTTCTGTTTGTAAGAGGAAAATGATTTTAGCAACCGTTACTAAAATCGATGGCTGTTTCCACACAGGACTGTTGAGAGGAATTAACTTCAGTTGGGGGAAACAGTGAGCAGTCTTTTGCTGCTTGAGGTATGACACATTTCTAACAAGACGATGTAATGCTGGAAGCTGTCATTTTCCCTATGGGATCCGGTAAGCCATTTTTATTACATAAGAATAAAGGGCTTCACAAGGGCTTTTAAGACTGGTAGACATTTTCTGGGCTAAAACGATTGATATATAAGCATTTTTAATACTTCATAGCTTTGAGGAATTATTTTATTCTTGGGAATTATGTAAAATAACCGGCAGGCACTGTATTGGACACCTTATTCTCTAGGGGCTTTCCCTAATCATAGGCAGAGCCTCATTTTCGCGCCTCTATTGCGCACTTGTTTTTGGGAAGCATGACATGCAGATGCATGTGTGAGGAGCTCTGATACATAGAAAAGGCTTTCTGAAGGCGTCATTTGGTATCGTATTCCCCTTTGGGCTTGGTTGGGTCTCAGCAAAGCAGATACCAGGGACTGTATAGGGGTTAAATATAAAAACGGCTCCGGTTCCGTTATTTTAAGAGTTAAAGCTTTCAAATTTGGTGTGCAATACTTTTAAGGCTTTAAGACACTGTGGTGAAATTTTGGTGAATTTTGAACAATTCCTTCATACTTTTTCACATTTGCAGTAATAAAGTGTGTTCAGTTTAAAATTTAAAGTGACAGTAACGGTTTTATTTTAAAACGTTTTTTGTACTTTGTTATCAAGTTTATGCCTGTTTAACATGTCTGAACTACCAGATAGACTGTGTTCTGTATGTGGGGAAGTCAAGGTTCCTTCTCTTTGCAATTGGCTAGATTAGCGGCGAAAAATTCTGGGTTTGCTATTGTGGCGCGCAGAGCGCTTTGGCTAAAATCTTGGTCAGCGGATGCGTCTTCCAAGAATAAATTGCTTAACATTCCTTTCAAGGGGAAAACGCTGTTTGGCCCTGACTTGAAAGAGATTATTTCTGATATCACTGGGGGTAAGGGCCACGCCCTTCCTCAGTATAGGTCTTTCAAGGCTAAAAATAAACCAAATTTTCGTCCCTTTCGCAGAAACGGACCAGCCACAAGTGCTACATCCTCTAAGCAAGAGGGTAATACTTCTCAAGCCAAGCCAGCCTGGAGGCCAATGCAAGGCTGGAACAAAGGTAAGCAGGCCAAGAAACCCGCCACTGCTACCAAGACAGCATGAGATGTTGGCCCCCGATCCGGGTCCGGATCTGGTGGGGGGCAGACTCTCTCTCTTCGCTCAGGCTTGGGCAAGAGATGTTCTGGATCCTTGGGCGCTGGAAATAGTCTCCCAAGGTTATCTTCTGGAATTCAAGGGGCTTCCCCCAAGGGGGAGGTTCCACAGGTCTCAATTGTCTTCAGACCACATAAAAAAACAGGCATTCTTACATTGTGTAGAAGACCTGTTAAAAATGGGAGTGATTCATCCTGTTCCATTAGGAGAACAAGGGATGGGGTTCTACTCCAATCTGTTCATAGTTCCCAAAAAAGAGGGAACATTCAGACCAATCTTAGATCTCAAGATCCTAAACAAGTTTCTCAAGGTTCCATCGTTCAAAATGGAAACCATTCGAACAATTCTTCCTTCCATCCAGGAAGGTCAATTCATGACCACGGTGGATTTAAAGGATGCGTATCTACATATTCCTATCCACAAGGAACATCATCGGTTCCTAAGGTTCGCCTTTCTGGACAAGCATTACCAGTTTGTGGCACTTCCGTTCGGATTAGCCACTGCTCCAAGAATTTTCACAAAGGTACTGGGGTCCCTTCTAGCGGTGCTAAGACCAAGGGGCATTGCAGTAGTACCTTACTTGGACGACATTCTGATTCAAGCGTCATCCCTTCCACAAGCAAAGGCTCACACGGACATCGTCCTGGCCTTTCTCAGATCTCACGGGTGGAAAGTGAACGTAGAAAAAAGTTCTCTATCTCCGTCAACAAAAGTTCCCTTCTTGGGAACAATAATAGACTCCTTAGAAATGAGGATTTTTCTGACAGAGGCCAGAAAATCAAAACTTCTAATCTCTTGTCAAGTACTTCATTCTGTTCCTCTTCCTTCCATAGTGCAGTGCATGGAAGTAATAGGTTTGATGGTCGCGGCAATGGACATAGTTCCTTTTGCGCGAATTCATCTGAGACCATTACAACTGTGCATGCTCAGTCAGTGGAATGGGGATTATACAGACTTGTCTCCGATGATACAAGTAGATCAGAGGACCAGAGATTCACTCCGTTGGTGGCTGTCCCTGGACAACCTGTCACAGGGGATGAGCTTCCGCAGACCAGAGTGGGTCATTGTCACGACCGACGCCAGTCTGGTGGGCTGGGGCGCGGTCTGGGGACTCCTGAAAGCTCAGGGTCTTTGGTCTCGGGAAGAATCTCTTCTCCCGATAAATATTCTGGAACTAAGAGCGATATTCAATGCTCTCAAGGCTTGGCCTCAGCTAGCAAAGGCCAAATTCATACGGTTTCAATCGGACAACATGACGACTGTTGCGTACATCAACCATCAGGGGGGAACAAGGAGTTCCCTGGCGATGGAAGAAGTGACCAAAATCATTCAATGGGCGGAGTCTCACTCCTGCCACTTGTCTGCAATCCACATTCCAGGAGTGGAAAATTGGGAAGCGGATTTTCTGAGTCGTCAGTCATTTCATCCGGGGGAGTGGGAACTCCATCCGGAAATTTTTGCCCAAATTACTCAGTTGTGGGGCATTCCAGACATGGATCTGATGGCCTCTCGTCAGAACTTCAAGGTTCCTTGCTACGGGTCCAGATCCAGGGATCCCAAGGCGACTCTAGTAGATGCACTAGTAGCACCTTGGACCTTCAAACTAGCGTATGTATTCCCACCGTTTCCTCTCATCCCCAGGCTGGTAGCCAGGATCTATCAGGAGAGGGCATCGGTGATCTTGATAGCTCCTGCGTGGCCACGCAGGACTTGGTATGCAGACCTGGTGAATATGTCATCGGCTCCACCATGGAAGCTACCTTTGAGACGGGACCTTCTTGTTCAAGGTCCGTTCGAACATCCGAATCTGGTCTCACTCCAACTGACTGCTTGGAGATTGAACGCTTGATTTTATCAAAGCGAGGGTTCTCAGATTCTGTCATTGATACTCTTGTTCAGGCCAGAAAGCCTGTAACTAGAAAAATCTACCATAAAATATGGAAAAGATATATCTGTTGGTGTGAATCTAAAGGATTCCCTTGGGACAAGATAAAAATTCCTAAGATTCTATCCTTTCTTCAAGTTCTTTGAAGGGACAGATTTCTGCTTTGTCTGTGTTACTTCACAAAAAGCTGGCGGCTGTGCCAGATGTTCAAGCTTTTGTTCAGGCTCTGGTTAAATCAAGCCTGTTTACAAACCTTTGACTCCTCCTTGGAGTCTCAATTTAGTTCTTTCAGTTCTTCAGGGGGTTCCGTTTGAACCCTTACATTCCGTTGATATTAAGTTATTATCTTGGAAAGTTCTGTTTTTGGTTGCAATTTCTTCTGCTAGAAGAGTTTCAGAGTTATCTGCTCTGCAGTGTTCTCCTCCTTATCTGGTGTTCCATGCAGATAAGGTGGTTTTGCGTACTAAACCTGGTTTTCTTCCGAAAGTTGTTTCTAACAAAAACATTAACCAGGAGATAGTCGTGCCTTCTTTGTGTCCGAATCCAGTTTCAAAGAAGGAACGTTTGTTGCACAATTTGGATGTAGTTCGTGCTCTAAAATTCTATTTAGATGCTACAAAGGATTTTAGACAAACATCTTCCTTGTTTGTTGTTTATTCTGGTAAAAGGAGAGGTCAAAAAGCAACTTCTACCTCTCTCTCTTTTTGGCTTAAAAGCATCATCAGATTGGCTTACGAGACTGCCGGACGGCAGCCTCCTGAAAGAATCACAGCTCATTCCACTAGGGCCGTGGCTTCCACATGGGCCTTCAAGAACGAGGCTTCTGTTGATCAGATATGTAAGGCAGCGACTTGGTCTTCACTGCACACTTTTACTAAATTTTACAAATTTGATACTTTTGCTTCTTCTGAGGCTATTTTTGGGAGAAAGGTTTTGCAAGCCGTGGTGCCTTCCATCTAGGTGACCTGATTTGCTCCCTCCCTTCATCAGTGTCCTAAAGCTTTGGTATTGGTTCCCACAAGTAAGGATGATGCCGTGGACCGGACACACCTATGTTGGAGAAAACAGAATTTATGTTTACCTGATAAATTACTTTCTCCAACGGTGTGTCCGGTCCACGGCCCGCCCTGGTTTTTTAATCAGGTCTGATAATTTATTTTCTTTAACTACAGTCACCACGGTATCATATGATTTCTCCTATGCAAATATTCCTCCTTTACGTCGGTCGAATGACTGGGGAAGGCGGAGCCTAGGAGGGATCATGTGACCAGCTTTGCTGGGCTCTTTGCCATTTCCTGTTGGGGAAGAGAATATCCCACAAGTAAGGATGACGCCGTGGACCGGACACACCGTTGGAGAAAGTAATTTATCAGGTAAACATAAATTCTATTTTTTTGTTCCCTCTCTGGATTTTCTATCTGTTAGGAATCCCTGAATAACCATTCAAATGTATATATTTTTTAAAAGAAGACAACCTAAGGTATTAAACTTGGGGTATTTTGACTTTTTTCATGCAACCATTTTACCACCAATCTATGCCAAATTTTAGAAAAATTTTTTTTGTGATTTTTTGACAAAATAGAAATTTAAGAATACATTTACTGAGAATGTTAAGGGTTACTGCCAAATAACACCTCAATATGTGTTCAACAACATCTCCTGAGTACAGTGATACCACCCATGTATAGGTGTGTCGGGTTCTCTGGGGGCTAAAAGGCCTTATTTTTCGGGGGCACATTCCAGTTTTTCAACTTGGAATTTTCACATCTGTCATCATGCACCCATGTCCTATTTGGAACATTTCTGAAGCTGGCCAATGAAATTTACCCCCATTAAACCATATATTTTTGAAAAGTAGACACCCTAGGGTATTTCAAATGCTGGTATTTTAACATTTTCCATGCACTAATTCAACCACCAGTCTTTGTCAAACTTTTGGGTAGTCATTTTTTTGTGTTATTTTTCACACACATTGTAATTTAGACATGGATTCTCAGCTCCTGTTATGTGTTACTGCCAAAGAAGACCCCAATATGTGTTCACCAACATCTCCTGAGTACAGTGATTCCACCTATGCATAGGTTTGTTGGCTTGTTTGGGGGGTGCAATGCCAAATGTCTGACATGCGTTTGTGATTTTTTTTCACATTTAACATATTTTCTTTGCCTATCGTCTTTTTTGGGGGTCTTTTTACGTACCCCAATTTATTTTTTTTCCATGAATGTGCATATATTTGAAAAGTTGACACCCCAAGGTATTGTATATGGAGTGCTTTGATGCCTTTGATGCAACCGTTTTAGCCCAAACAATTGGAAAATGTGCATGGTGGTAATTTTTCAATTTTCATTTTTACACACACATTGCTTTTTGACTATGATTTAGGAGAGACTGTTGTAAGTTATTGCAAAAAACACTCAAGGTTGTTTTCTGCAAGACCTCATGAGAACACCTATGCCCCCATGCATAGGTTTGCCAGGATTTTGGGAAGGTTCACTTACAATTGTATGACTTGTAATTTGAGTTGAAAGTGAGGGTATTTTTTCTGATAGGCCTATCTTTAGTTTGGGGTCTATTGCATACCCCAGTTTTATTTATTGCCATGAAAGTGTATATATTTGAAACGTTGACATCCCAAGCTATTGTATATGGAGTGCTTTGATGCCTTTGATGCAACCGTTTTAGCCCAAAGAATTGGAGAAAGTGTATGGTGGTAATTTTTCAATTTTCATTTTTACACACACATTGCTTTTTGACTATGATTTAGGAGAGACTGTTGTAAGTTATTGCAAAAAAAATACTTCAGGTTGTTTTCTGCAAGGCACCCTGAGAACAGTTATGTCCTCCATGCATAGGTTTGCCAGGAGTTTGGGAAGGTTATGTTACAATTTTATGACTTGTGATTTTAGTTATTAAAAGTGAGAGTATTTCTTCTGATAGGCCTATCTTTAGTTTGGGGCCTATTGCATACCCCACTTTTATTTATTGCCATGAAAATGTATATTTTTGAAATGTTGACACCCCAAGGTATTGTATATGGTGTGCTTTGATGTCTTTGAAGCAACCGTTTAAGCCAAAAAAAATTGGAGAAAGTGTATGTTACGGTTGCCTCCAGGCTGGCTGGAAGTTGGACCGTAGAAAAGGATGCTCCTAGCGCTCACCAAAGAATCATCAGCACCGTAGTCACCATAACTGCTGCGTAGCCACCATAAGTAATGCAGACTCTACAAACCACCGCTGCTGGGCTGGTATCTCGCCGTCTGCTCTGCGCCCTGGACCTACGACCAGGCTCCAGTAGGTGAACCTCTTCCTTCTGTAGAGCGAAGCAGGATCAGGAACAAGAGCTCTTACAATAGCTCAGTAGCTAAGGGAGTATGAAGAGCATAGCAATCCCTGTAGTGATTATAGCTGTCCCCTACAAACATGAGTCAAGGCTGCAAGTTAGAGGGTCAGAAAAGGTCTGATGTGCTGGAACACACAGCCTGCTTTTTATTGAGGTTACATGCAAAAAGGACACTCTCAGGGGGAGGCATAAAATCCCCAATCACACATTTAGATAGAGAGACAACGCCCTTTGACAGGCCACAACATTACTTCAGCAGATAACAAGTTACACACAAGAAAACAATGCAGTCCATCTTATCAACAGCAGTCTGACTCTGGAGGTAATTAGACAATGGGAATGTTTATCACTAAACTTAATTAGAGCTGATGCCAGCAAACTTGTATTTAGAAACTAGTTTCTTGAAGCTGAACAAAGTTAACTCTTTAGTTCTGACCGAAGGGTCTGTCACATAGCACTTAATGGTACACAATGAAAACTAATGCTTTTGTAACAGTGCTCCCTTTCTGTGGAACACTTTGCCTGTGTGGTACTTGGTTCAGTAAGCCCTATTTACTGAACCAAGTGGGAGAAAGCCAGGGACAAGTTATTTTACAGGTCTGGGGGCATAGTCTTAAAGGGGCATTGTTCACCAAAGTCACAATATGTCCCCAGACGGTTCTTAAAGGGCCATACACACCCAATAAAAGTTAATACATTTTCAGGGGCACAATCTTCCAGGGGCCATAGTCATGAGGAAGGAGGCTGGCAAATAGGCTTCTCCACAATCCAGGGAAGCAGGGCAATTTTCCATTTAAAGGGCCAGTTACAAATAGCAGTTTGTAACAGTGTATGGTGGTAATTTTTCAATTTTCATTTTTACAGACACATTGCTTTTTCACTATGATTTAGGAGAGACTGTTGTAAGTTATTGCAAAAAAATGCTTCAGGTTGTTTTCTGCAAGGCACCCTGAGAACACCTATGTCCTCCATGCATAGGTTTGACAGGGGTTTTGGTAGAAAAAAAAACAGCCCCAATTTTAGAAAAAAAGTAGTGAATGTAAAAATCTGGCACAGTAAAAGTAAAAAACAGCCAAAAAACAGTAAACATAACAAAAAAAAACAGCAAATTTATTTATTTTTAAAAAATTGACCATTGTATGGTACCGCTTGAAGCAGTTCCCAATGCAGAGTGCAGGCTGTCCAGGGCAATCAGGACAGTGATATATGGTGTCCCTTCTCTTCCCCCTCTTGATACAGACGCTGCATTTTTTTTTTTGTTTTCTGCTTTGCGGCAGTAGGGGGGGGGATTTTAAAAATAAAATGGGTAGCCGCAACTCTGCTCTCTCCCATTACCGCCCAGGGAGCAGGTGCATCATGGTACAAAATCCCCGAAATGATCTGGAGCTGAAACTGTAAAAAAGTCTGTTTCATTCCGGGGTTTGCTTTTTGGAACAACAAAAAAGTGTTGTGGGTTGCAATCTGCATTAGGTAAGTTGCAACCTTTTTGTACCAGGCCCTTGTCTTCTGCATAATTAGGTAGGGCTGCAGCAGCTGATCTGCCATATCAACCCCACCCATATGCCGGTTATAAGACTTGATGCACACTGGCTTCAATCAGGAATCTGGTAATAATATAATTTTCTTATGGTTTGCCAGGATTATTCGTTTACCTGATTCTTGCCAGCTATGCTGAGAATTTAAATAACAAAAGTTTCTCTTTCTCTATTATACATGCAAGTTACTGCAAGTAAAATAATTTAGTTATTGTTTTCATTAGTTTTAACCTGATAATCATTATATCATTGTAATGATGTATGCTTATTGATTTGCTTTATTCAAATATTGCTTATTATTTCTAATAATTCTTTTAATAAACTAAGTTTGCTTATTGATCTGGTCTCAGTTTAATTAATTGACAAATCAGAACTAAAAGGATTCAGGTTTTATATATATATATTATCCTTTTCAAATGATATAATTCAGAGTGTTATTAAATTGCACACATTGCCCCTGCAAAGTTGGTAACCGCTATTATATAAATATTGAGTTACATTATCAGAATGATATAGAGGTTCCATAATATTTATTGTGTCTAAACACATAATACACTTTGTGGGTACACTACTGAAATAATAATAAAAATAATAATAATAGGGATAATATTCACAACATTATGATCTGAGCTCTGCCACATACAGAGGCCGCCACCATCCTCTCTGTGTGGATGGTGGTAAGAAGGTACACATCCTTCTTGTCTCTGTACTTAAGTGCCAACAGCTCCTCTTGGCGCAGAGCTGAGGTCTCCCCCCTTCGTAGCCGGGTGCGTACAAGTTGTCCTGGGAAACCTGTGCGGTTCTTTTTAATTGTACTGCAAGCTACTGTATCAAAGCAATACAGTAGCTTGAACAAAAGGACACTTGTATAAAAATTATCTAAGTACAAGTGATACACTTTGTTCATTAGGGGTAATATCAGATCCCAGACAATCTTGACAGTGGTTCCCATATGTTCTGGGCAACCTGGAAGGTAAAGGTGGCTGTCCTTTCCCTCATACACCCGTAAGGCCTCTCACAGAGCTTATACATCTTTACCCCATACCTGGAGCGCTTGGAAGGAATATACTGCTTGAATCCCAGCCTTCCCTTATACTTCATTAGGGATTCATCAACGCATATATTCCTTCCAGGTGTATAAACCTCTGCAAACCTGGCAGAAAAGTGGGTAATCAAGGGACGGATTTTATACAGCCTGTCAAATTGGGGATGCTCCCTAGGGGGGTACAGGCTGTTGTCGCTGTGCTGAAGTGCATGAAATGCAGAATCATTTCATACCTCTTCCTCGACATACTCTGGGAGAAAATGGGGGTAGAGCAGATGGGGCTACTGCTCCAGTAGGAGCGAACAGAGGGTTTCTTTATGATGCCCATCAGCATAGTCAATGCCCAGAATTTTTTAAATTCTGGCACATTGACGAGGGCTCATTGCTGCTTTGCCAAATATGTTTCAGGCTTTGCAGCACGGTACTGATGGGCATATAAATTAGTTTGGGTGACAATGTTCCCCAATACATCATCGCCCAGAAACACTTCCAAAAACTGCTGGGGGCTAAAATCTGCCACATCTATATTTATGCCAGGATTTGCTGTGAAGGGTGGGATATCTTGCCTCTGGAGATGAGGCGTTATCCACTCTTCAGCGGCAATGGCAGCAACACGCCTCCTTCTGGCAGGGGGGCTAGCAGCCACAGATACATCACTATCAGTTGAGACTGCATCTAGTGATGTATCTGAGCATATGGCAGGGTCAAAATTGTGGTCTGAGTCATAGAGGCATCTGACTCTGACGCAAGGATGGCATACGCCTCCTCAGCACTATATGTTTTCTGTGACATTATTGTATCTGTCACAGAAAAACAAATTAAAATTAATTAACTAAATGGCTCTGAAAAGAGCCCCTTTGGGTTTTTAAAAAATTACAACCAAAAAATGAACCCCTAAAAAATGCACAGACAGCAAAAAAGTACAGCTATGCTACTGCCAGTGATTTATAGCAATCACTGGCAAGCTAGGGGTTAATGGCTCTGAAAATTAAATTAACTAAATGGCTCTGAAAAGAGCCTTTGGGTTTTTAAAAAAAAATAAAAAAAAAAAAATGAACCCCTAAAAAAAAAAAAATGCCATATCCCCACAAGTAAGACATAGGATACTCTATCCCTTCCGAAATTCCTTGTTCATGCTGGAAGAGAATCTTCATGGTAGATGGTGCCCTCCCCCTGGGCCTCCCATAACTTGAGCTCTGTGAAGAGGGCTCTCGTCCTATCGCTCTCCTAAATTATGGCCTAATTCGGAATCGTCAGGGCTACGTTTTCCCCTTTTGTGTGCCAGGGTGTAGGCCCCCCCGGAGTAGAGGATCTAGTGGAGTGACTCTTCACTCAGGTTGAGTGTTAAGTTGGTGTTTGTTAATGTTTTGTATTTGTTGTTAAAAAATAGGAAATGATGCTAGTCTCTGTAACGGTATGGAAATTAATCTCTGATTGGCGACGCTTGTTTACCCAAGTGGTGCGAGAAGTATGCTATTTCTCCTTCAACCTTTGTTTGTGTAAAGGTAAATCTCTGTATAATGTGTATGTTTTCATGTTGTTGCGGATCCAGCATTTATATAAATAAAGTTTAAAAAAAAAAATAAAAAAAAAATGCACAGACAGCAAAAAAGTACAGCTATGCTACTGCCAGTGATTTATAGTGATCACTGGTAAGCTAGGGGTTAATGACTCTGGAAATTAAATTAGCTAAATGGCTCTGAAAAGAGCCTTTGGGTTTTTAAAAAAAAAAAATACAACAAAAAAATTAACCCCTAAAATAAATGCACAGGCAGCAAAAAAAGTGCAGCTATGCTACTGCCAGTGATTTATAGTGATCACTGGCAAGCTAGGAGTTAATGGCTCTGAAAAGAGCCTTTGGATCTCTACATTTGTAACAAATAAATAAATCTCTCTCTGCTAAGCATAGGTCTCTCTCTCTCTCTCTCTCTCTCTCGCTCTCTCTCTCTCTCTCTCCAACAAAATCGCAAGTGAGGAGAGGGCGGGGTGATCCACACTGATCAGAGTCAATATTTACAAATATTGACATGATCAGACAAATGGGATATTTTATTATGATTTTTTTTTTTTGGGTGGGAGGCTCAGATTGGGTGACCCTAGCTTGCCCCTATGATGAGGCAGGCTAGGGACACCCCCAGAGGCCCCATTATGCACTGGGCATCGCCATCTTGGAAGCCTTGTGGGGGGAGGGGGGTATATAGGGGTTTTTATTTATTGTTTTAACGTTTTGTTTTTTTTTATTTTATTTTATAACTAAGTGTCTCGACCCACCGAGGCACACAAGCAGAGCATCGGAAGTGTGTCCGATCGCTTCCGATGCTCTGCTGCACTGCCGGGCTCCACGTGGAGCAAAACCGGAAATGATCACTCGTGGGGGAGTGATCAATCCGGTCCCGGCACTCGGGAACAGTATTGCAGGATGCCTGGACATTGAGGCATCCCTGCAATACTGTAAGAGCGGCTGGAAGTGCTCGGTTTAGTCGATGACGTACGCCATACGTCCTCAGGCGTTAACCGTATTTTTTTTGAGGGCGTACAGCGTATGTCGTCGGTCATTAAGGGGTTAAAACCATTGAACTTAAAGAGGGTTACGTTCTTTTCCCTGTAACTGTATTTAACCATTATTCTGTGCAATTTCCAAAGCTATATAGTGCATTTGTCATCCCATAAAAAGAACTGAAATGATCGGTCTTTCCCGTTTTATTTAACCCCCTGAGTGTCAAACACTTTAAATTAATGTGTGCCAGTAATAGGGCTTCCAGGGCCAAGCAAATACATTTAACCTGTATGTTTTTTTTAAGCATATCTTTGCTTCATGGATAAGATGACCAAACTGTTGGCTTATTGGATGTATAGGGCAGGGATGGGGAACTTTTGGCCCTCCAGATCTTTCAGAACAAAATTTCCCATGATTCTCAACTAGACTAAGCATCATGGGTAATATAGTTCTGAAACATCAGGAGTGCAAAGGTTCCCCATTCCTGGTATAGTGGATTGTATTCCTCCCTGATTCTGTTTTGTTGAAAGAAAAATGCAAATAACTCATTCACTGCCTTTTCCTAATACGCTTAGTTTTTGTATAACTAAATAAAGATCTCCTTGTAGAACTTGTTCTGTTTTTTTTTTTTTAAATACCCAAAGAAGTTACTGTGTCCCTGAGGGACTTTGACATAAGTGGGGATATAGTGCAGTAGTTGGGTGCACCCCTTCACCCTAAACACTGATAAACACTTCTGAGCCAAAAAAAGAAAGATGCAGCAAACACAGAATACAAATATTTAGCAAAATATCCAATGTAGATTAAATAAAAGCTTTTACCATATGAATAAAGGATTAAAAATATAAGGTACCAAACCGCAGTCAAAATGAATTTCTGTTGCCATAAAATTTAAAAACATTTCAAAATATTTCAAAAAAAAGTATCACTTAACAATTGTTGAAGAAGAATAGAGAGAGGGCGCCACAATAGCGTGATATCGTCTGGAATGCAGGTACAGATAAAAGTAGGTATTATGCTTACCAGATGGTGTGGCACTGTACTGTGACCAGTGCAAGAGAGCAGGCTAGCACTTAACAGTGGCTAGTACACTGTAGGAGCCAGGCTCCAAAGGCACTTGTCCTAGTTGCAACTTGGTGTTTAACTCCTGTTGTCTGGACTTCAGGTGCTGCAAAGGAGTAATCTTATGTGTGTTGTTCAGTTGGTATGTAAGAACCACAACACAGACAACTTCAAATAAAAATGACTTTTAATACTTTATGACGCGTTTCTCAACCTACAGGGGTTGTTTCATCAGATAAAAAAGTGAATGTCATCATTACCAATTGTTAGCAATTTATACACATTTGTATATCAAAAGAGGAAGTTGCCATCAGATATGTAATCCAATAGAAAAACATTTGTGTGCATTCAGCTGTGGAACCAACACAGGATCCCAGCTGTTACAATTTAAAAAATTGGACTAATTTGCAAGGTTGAAATAGAATGTGTATGTATGTGAGAATCTAAACTTTAACCTGTTAGTTGCAAAATGAAAATAAGTGAAATAAAACAATCTTGTCACTTTGTGTTTACTGCCATTTGTTACATATATAACCTCACTAAATTGTTTGTTATAATAGATGCTATTCTTTTGCATTTAAAAGAGAATATATTTGGTTAAAAATGTTGGTAGATAAAAAGTGTGTGTGTTGAAAGTAAAGTAATTCATAATACAATTCTGAATGGGAGACAGAGTTTTAAACCTGTTGTTTATATTTAAGCATATGAAAAATGTTGAATTCATGTAGAAGATAGAAAGTGTGTATGTGGGAAGTAAAGTAATTCATAATAAAATTCTAAATGAGAAACTGAGTTTAAAAACTGTTGTTTGTATTTAAGCATATGAAAAAAGTTAAATTCTTATAGAAGATGGATGCTTGTATAGATTGTCACTTTGTTTACTTTAATAGTTATTGTATAAACACCTGTTAATTTGTGTGGTGAACACTATTCTTTATAAATAATGTACATTCCACAACATCCACAAGTCAGATACACTATTGGCAAATAGGTCAAAACAACACTCCCAAATGGCATTACTATTGTCCTTTCATTACATTCTACAACATCCACAAGTCAGATGCACCATTGACAAATAGGTTAAAACAACACTCCCAAATGGCATTACCATTGTCCTTTCTTTTTTCGCATCCACTTGATGTGAAGGGAGTGAGACCAAGTACTGATTTCCAGTTTTCCATTATTCCACATTTCACTACATATATGTGTGCACACACACACGCACATACATGTTTACACACACACGCGCACGCGTGTGTATGTTTGTGTGTGTGCACACGCGCACATGCATATACATGTGTATATATATATGTATACATATACACACACAAACATATACATATATATATATATACAGTACATATACACACATACACACACACACATATTGTACACACACACATGTACAATATGTATATATATATATAAGCACACACACACAGTTATTTTACAAGGGGAAGGGGGGTTTCCTATAATTATGTGTGCATGGATATGCATACACTAAAATTTTCTCTTGTTAAGTGTGTTCAGTCCACGGGTCATCCATTACTTATGGGATATATTCTCCTTCCCAACAGGAAGTTGCAAGAGGATCACCCAAGCAGAGCTGCTATATAGCTCCTCCCCTCACATGTCATATCCAGTCATTCTCTTGCAAGTCTCAACAAAGAAGGAGGTCGCGAGAGGAGATAGGAGTTTTTTACCTAATTATTCTTCAATCAAAAGTTTATTATTTTAAAATGGCACCGGAGTGTGCTGTTTTTTTCTCTCAGGCAGTATTTAGAAGAAGAATCTGCCTGCGTTTTTCTATGATCTTAGCAGACGTAACTAAGATCCACTGGCTGTTCTCGCACATTCTGAGGAGTGGGGTAACTTCAGAAAAAGGGAATAGCATGCGGGGTCCCCCGCAAATGAGGTATGTGCAGTAATATTTTCTAGGAATGGAATTGACTAAGAAAACACTGCTGTTACCCATATGATGTAAGTACAGCCTTTAATGCAGTAGTAGCGACTAGTATCAGGCTGATAAATGTATGCGCAGTGGAGTTATTTTCTAGGGACTAGAATTTGACTGAGAAAATACTGTTCATACTGAAACAAATGTATGAGCCTTAACTGCAGTAGAAGCGACTGGTAGCAGGCTTAGTGATAACTTTGCATAACACTGGAAAGTTGTTTAAAACGTTTACTGGCATGTTATTCGTTTTGTGAGGTACTTTGGTGATAAATCTTTTTGGGCATGATTTTTTTCCATATGGCTATCGTATATTTCTACATTAAATAAGAACTCCGGATTCGCCATCCAGGCGCGCAGAGCGCTATGGCTTAAATCTTGGTCAGCAGATGTAACTTCTAAATCTAAATTGCTTAATATTCCTTTCAAAGGGCCCGGCTTGAAAGAAATTATTGCTGACATTACTGGAGGTAAGGGTCACACCCTTCCTCAGGACAGGGCCAAATCAAAGGCCAAACAGTCTAATTTTCGTGCCTTTCGTAATTTCAAGGCAGGAGCAGCATCAACTTCCTCCGCGCCAAAACAGGAAGGGACTGCTACTCGTTACAGACAGGGTTGGAAAAGCAACCAGTCCTGGAACAAGGGCAAGCAGGCCAGAAAACCTAGTTCTGCCCCTAAGACAGCATGAAGAAAGGGCCCCCTATCCGGAAACGGATCTAGTGGGGGGCAGACTTTCTCTCTTCGCCCAAGCCTGGGCAAGAAATGTCCAGGATCCCTGGGCGTTTGAGATCATATCTCAGGGATACCTTCTGGACTTCAAAACTTCTCCTCCACAAGGGAGATTTCATCTGTCAAGGTTATCAACAAACCTAATAAAGAAAGAGGCATTTCTATGATGTGTACAAGACCTCTTAGTAATGGGAGTGATCCACCCGGTTCCGCGGACGGAACAAGGGCAGGGTTTTTACTCAAATCTGTTTGTGGTTCCCAAAAAAGAGGGTACCTTCAGGCCAATCTTGGACCTGAAGATCTTAAACAAATTCCTAAGGGTTCCATCGTTCAAAATGGAAACTATTCGAACCATCCTACCCATGATCCAAGAGGGTCAGTATATGACCACAGTGGACCTAAAGGATGTCTACCTTCACATACCGATTCACAAAGACCATTATCGGTATCTAAGGTTTGCCTTTCTAGACAGGCATTACCAGTTTGTAGCTCTTCCCTTCGGGTTGGCTACGGCCCCGAGAATTTTTACAAAGGTTCTGGGCTCGCTTCTGGCGGTACTAAGACCGCGAGGCATAGCGGTGGCTCCGTACCTAGACGACATTCTGATACAAGCGTCAAGTTTTCAAAATGCAAAGTCTCATACAGAGATAGTTTTAGCATTTCTGAGGTCGCATGGGTGGAAAGTGAACATGGAAAAGAGTTCTCTGTTCCCACTCACAAGGGTTCCCTTTCTAGGGACTCTTATAGATTCTGTAGAGATGAAGATTTACCTGACGGAGTCCAGGTTATCAAAAATCCTAAATGCTTGCCGTGTCCTTCATTCCATTCCAAGCCCATCAGTAGCTCAGTGCATGGAAGTAATCGGCTTAATGGTCGCGGCAATGGACATAGTACCCTTTGCGCGCCTGCATCTCAGACCGCTGCAACTATGCATGCTAAGTCAGTGGAATGGGGATTACTCAGATCTGTCCCCTTTAATAAATCTGGACCAGGAGACCAGAGATTCTCTTCTCTGGTGGTTGTCGCGGGTTCATCTGTCCAAAGGAATGACTTTTCGCAGACCAGATTGGACGATTGTAACAACAGATGCCAGCCTACTAGGCTGGGGTGCAGTCTGGAACTCCCTGAAGGCTCAGGGATCGTGGACTCAGGAGGAGAAACTCCTCCCAATAAACATTCTGGAATTAAGAGCAATATTCAATGCTCTTCTAGCTTGGCCTCAGTTAGCAACACTGAGGTTCATCAGATTTCAGTCGGACAACATCACGACTGTAGCTTACATCAATCATCAAGGGGGAACCAGGAGTTCCCTAGCGATGTTGGAAGTCTCGAAGATAATTCGCTGGGCAGAGTCTCATTCTTGTCACCTGTCAGCGATCTACATCCCAGGCGTGGAGAACTGGGAGGCGGACTTTCTAAGTCGCCAGACCTTTCATCCGGGGGAGTGGGAACTTCACCCGGAGGTGTTTGCTCAATTGATTCTTCGTTGGGGCGAACCGGAGCTGGATCTCATGGCATCTCGCCAGAACGCCAAGCTTCCTTGTTACGGATCCAGGTCCAGGGACCTGGGAGAGGTTCTGGTAGATGCACTAGCAGCCCCTTGGGTTTTCAACATGGCTTATGTGTTTCCACCATTTCCGTTGCTACCTCGACTGATTGCCAGGATCAAACAGGAGAGAGCATCAGTGATTCTGATAGCGCCTGCGTGGCCACGCAGGACCTGGTATGCAGACCTAGTGGACATGTCGTCCTGTCCACCAAGGTCTCTGCCTCTGAGGCAGGACCTTCTAATTCAGGGTCCTTTCAACCATCCAAGCCTAACTTCTCTGAGGCTGACTGCATGGAGATTGAACGCTTGATTCTATCAAAGCGTGGTTTTTCAGAGTCGGTTATTGATACATTAATACAGGCTCGGAAACCTGTTACCAGAAAAATTTACCATAAGATATGGCGTAAATATTTATATTGGTGTGAATCCAAGAGTTACTCATGGAGTAAGGTTAGGATTCCTAGGATATTGGCTTTTCTACAAGAAGGTTTAGAAAAGGGTTTATCCGCTAGTTCGTTAAAGGGACAGATTTCTGCTCTGTCTATTTTTTTACACAAACGTCTGGCAGAGAATCCAGATGTCCAGGCTTTTTGTCAGGCTTTGGCTACGATTAAGCCTGTGTTTAAAACTGTTGCTCCTCCGTGGAGCTTAAACTTGGTTCTTAAAGTTCTTCAGGGTGTTCCGTTTGAACTGGAGGATACCAATTGCTACACGCAATTGAAAGAGTGTACTTAGATAGCACTCAACAGCTTGGATACAATACTAGCCTGTTATATCATAGGTAAAGAAGCCCTATAGAAAGGCGAGTTTAAAACTTAACTTTTAATATGAATGTTAAAAAGTGGATTCTAAAAAATTCAGTCAGTGTGAAAGTGAACGATAGTGATTCTACGGGGGGGATTAGTACCTCCCTATTCACAATATATTTTTAGTATAAAGACCCCGGTATGGTCTCCTAGGATTGTACCCTTAGTTACAAACGGATTATACAAATGTACCGTATTTTTCACTTCGTTTGTGGTATATACCCCTATTACAATAAGACAACCCCTGTTGTTGCTCTTTGTCTGAGTCTGGGGGTATCTGTGATAGTGTTATCCCCCCCGTTTATGTTATATAGTACACTTCCCTGAGGCAATTGGATTAGAAATAATTGTCGCCTGTTGTGTACCTGGGTTGGGTGGGTGCCCCTACTTTAAATTGTGAGTCAATAGTTTCCTGTGAATTTCACCACTGGTCATTGCCTCTAGTAATGTTGGTAATAGTATAATACCACATTCATACAATATCAATGTTACTTGGGTAAGTCGGTAAGGACCCTGGGTTTTCCAGTGTATGTTTGGGTCTAAAAGGATCCTCACTAATTTAACAGGTATATACACAATTGGGGTGAGACCCCATATACAAATGTACCGTATTTTGCACTTAGTTTGTGGTATATCCCACTATTACAATAAGACAACCCCTGTTGTTGCTCTTTATCAGAGTCCGGGGGTATCTGTGATAATGTGGTCCCACCGTTTACGTTATGTAGTATACTTCCCTAAGGAGATTAGATTGGAAATATTTTTCGCCTGTTATGTACCTGGGTTGGGTATGAATTGTGAGTCAATAGTTTTCTGTGAATTTCACCACTGGTTATTGCCACTTGTAATGTTGGTAATAGTATACTACCACATTCATATAATATCAATGTTACTTGGGTAAATATGTAAGGGCCCTGGATTTTCCAGTGTATGTTTGGATCTAAAAGAATCCTCACTAATTCAACAGGTATAAACACATTTGGGGTGAGACCCCAGAGTTGGATAATATAATTCCCTCTTTCCCAATAACTCAAAAAATATTCTGAATTAAATAAATTGTGGTAGTCCTGATTTGTTACTCAGGTTTGGAATATTAGGATCCTTCAGCGTTTTAGACACTGTTTTTGTGTTAACTTCACCCTATATAGTGATAGATATAGAAAGAGTAGTGGAGTCTAAGTAATCATCATTACTGGCAGCTGCTCAATATTTGTCTTGTCATTGGGAAATAGTTATATACTGAACTTGCAGTGGGTATAACTATTAAGAATGCGTGTCCCTATTTCAACTGATAGTGCCGCTCTGGGGAGTTAACCACAATTGATAAACCAGTATTTATTCCGTTATTGCTTTATTTGATACCTTTATGTAAGGATATTGAAAAAGTGCTGCATGTAGGATACTTTGTATAGTAAGGCTTCTAAGAATGTGAACACGCTAGATGAATACCAGTCTGAGTTTATTTATTGTAAAAGAATCAGCATGTGATTTCCCAGAGGACGGTATATATCTGGGGATCTCGGTTCCTGAAGGACCACTGGTGAACTAATTTTAATTTGATATGTAATATTTACAAAGTTCTAATCAGTCCATGCCCCCCAGTATCTATTCAGTTGCTGCGCTGTATAATACTTATTGTAGAGATGTTAGAGGAGTGCTTGGTGTAAAATACTTTGTACAGCAATGATCGCCGTTCCTAAAGAACTGTTGGTGACCTGATTTGAATCAAATGTATAATTTTTACAGAGATCTGATCTATTCTTCCCTTTACACAAACAGCTTTAGTGAGACCCCCATCAGCCAGTATATTTAATATATCTTGTATACGATTTGGTTGATACGTCACTCACTTTACTGAATGTTGCCAGTTTGTCCCGTATTTGATACTATTGTCACTATTAAATTACTTATATTGTCATTGATACAATGGGATCACTGGGAAAGGCAAGAATAGGATAATATACTAGATCTGACAGGTTCCCCAGATGGATTGTCCTGGTGTTACCCTCGATTGGCAGCTGGAAGTGTCGCTGTCTAGTTTAGGGGGGGAAAAAAGAAGCTAATCTCCCCCCTTCCCCTTTGTTTTATTTGGGTATGAGCACAATAAACTTAGAGGTTACTGTGATATTGTGGTTATGTGGCTAGCAGTTCCGTATCCTAAGTGGTACTATAAACTTTTTTCACTTCTCAAAATATCTATTTACGGTACTAGCGTTACAGAGTAACCATTAGAGGGATACTTAGCAGTGAAAATTGCTATGCGGTATACAAATTAAGTCTACTTTCCCCAGGCACACTTACAAACATACCAGTTTAAATTAAATTCTAATAACTCATTCGTTCACAAATCACACTGCTGGTTAGTTTAAAAAGGAGAAAAATTCTCCCATAGCCCTGACATGTTTCGCCACAACGGCTTTGTCAAAGGGCGAAACATTGTCAGGGCTATGGGAGAATTTTTCTCCTTTTTAAACTAACCAGCAGTGTGATTTGTGAACGAATGAGTTATTAGAATTTAATTTAAACCGGTATGTTTGTAAGTGTGCCTGGGGAAAGTAGACTTAATTTGTATACCGCATAGCAATTTTCACTGCTAAGTATCCCTCTAATGGTTAATCTGTAACGCTAGTACCGTAAATAGATATTTTGAGAAGTGAAAAAAGTTTATAGTACCACTTAGGATACGGAACTGCTAGCCACATAACCACAATATCACAGTAACCTCTAAGTTTATTGTGCTCATACCCAAATAAAACAAAGGGGAAGGGGGGAGATTAGCTTCTTCCCCCCCCCCCCTAAACTAGACAGCGACACTTCCAGCTGCCAATCGAGGGTAACACCAGGACAATCCATCTGGGGAACCTGTCAGATCTAGTATATTATCCTATTCTTGCCTTTCCCAGTGATCCCATTGTATCAATGACAATATAAGTAATTTAATAGTGACAATAGTATCAAATACGGGACAAACTGGCAACATTCAGTAAAGTGAGTGACGTATCAACCAAATCGTATACAAGATATATTAAATATACTGGCTGATGGGGGTCTCACTAAAGCTGTTTGTGTAAAGGGAAGAATAGATCAGATCTCTGTAAAAATTATACATTTGATTCAAATCAGGTCACCAACAGTTCTTTAGGAACGGCGATCATTGCTGTACAAAGTATTTTACACCAAGCACTCCTCTAACATCTCTACAATAAGTATTATACAGCGCAGCAACTGAATAGATACTGGGGGGCATGGACTGATTAGAACTTTGTAAATATTACATATCAAATTAAAATTAGTTCACCAGTGGTCCTTCAGGAACCGAGATCCCCAGATATATACCGTCCCCTGGGAAATCACATGCTGATTCTTTTACAATAAATAAACTCAGACTGGTATTCATCTAGCGTGTTCACATTCTTAGAAGCCTTACTATACAAAGTATCCTACATGCAGCACTTTTTCAATATCCTTATATAAAGGTATCAAATAAAGCAATAACGGAATAAATACTGGTTTATCAATTGTGGTTAACTCCCCAGAGCGGCACAATCAGTTGAAATAGGGACACGCATTCTTAATAGTTATACCCACTGCAAGTTCAGTATATAACTATTTCCCAATGACAAGACAAATATTGAGCAGCTGCCAGTAATGATGATTACTTAGACTCCACTACTCTTTCTATATCTATCACTATATAGGGTGAAGTTAACACAAAAACAGTGTCTAAAACGCTGAAGGATCCTAATATTCCAAACCTGAGTAACAAATCAGGACTACCACAATTTATTTAATTCAGAATATTTTTTGAGTTATTGGGAAAGAGGGAATTATATTATCCAACTCTGGGGTCTCACCCCAAATGTGTTTATACCTGTTGAATTAGTGAGGATTCTTTTAGATCCAAACATACACTGGAAAATCCAGGGCCCTTACATATTTACCCAAGTAACATTGATATTATATGAATGTGGTAGTATACTATTACCAACATTACAAGAGGCAATAACCAGTGGTGAAATTCACAGAAAACTATTGACTCACAATTCAAAGCAGGGGCACCCACCCAACCCAGGTACATAACAGGCGAAAAATATTTCCAATCTAATCTCCTTAGGGAAGTATACTACATAACGTAAACGGTGGGACCACATTATCACAGATACCCCCGGACTCTGATAAAGAGCAACAACAGGGGTTGTCTTATTGTAATAGTGGGATATACCACAAACTAAGTGCAAAATACGGTACATTTGTATATGGGGTCTCACCCCAATTGTGTATATACCTGTTAAATTAGTGAGGATCCTTTTAGACCCAAACATACACTGGAAAACCCAGGGTCCTTACCGACTTACCCAAGTAACATTGATATTGTATGAATGTGGTATTATACTATTACCAACATTACTAGAGGCAATGACCAGTGGTGAAATTCACAGGAAACTATTGACTCACAATTTAAAGTAGGGGCACCCACCCAACCCAGGTACACAACAGGCGACAATTATTTCTAATCCAATTGCCTCAGGGAAGTGTACTATATAACATAAACGGGGGGGATAACACTATCACAGATACCCCCAGACTCAGACAAAGAGCAACAACAGGGGTTGTCTTATTGTAATAGGGGTATATACCACAAACGAAGTGAAAAATACGGTACATTTGTATAATCCGTTTGTAACTAAGGGTACAATCCTAGGAGACCATACCGGGGTCTTTATACTAAAAATATATTGTGAATAGGGAGGTACTAATCCCCCCCGTAGAATCACTATCGTTCACTTTCACACTGACTGAATTTTTTAGAATCCACTTTTTAACATTCATATTAAAAGTTAAGTTTTAAACTCGCCTTTCTATAGGGCTTCTTTACCTATGATATAACAGGCTAGTATTGTATCCAAGCTGTTGAGTGCTATCTAAGTACACTCTTTCAATTGCGTGTAGCAATTGGTATCCTCCAGTTTGTTTTCTCCTAGTGTACAGCACCTAAGTCCAAGATTATATTACAAATATTGTCTTATAATTTATAAGAGATATCAACACTATTAGGGACACAGCACCAATAGTGCCGTCGTTTTTTCTTTTTCTCTGTTCCGTTTGAACCCCTTCATTCCATTGATATTAAGCTTTTATCTTGGAAAGTTCTGTTTTTGATGGCTATTTCCTCGGTTCGAAGAGTCTCTGAGTTATCTGCCTTACATTGCGATTCTCCTTATCTGATTTTTCATTCAGACAAGGTAGTTCTGCGTACTAAACCTGGGTTTTTACCTAAGGTTGTTTCTAACAGGAATATCAATCAAGAGATTGTTGTTCCTTCATTATGTCCTAATCCTTCTTCAAAGAAGGAACGTCTTTTGCATAATCTGGACGTAGTCCGTGCCCTGAAGTTCTACTTACAGGCAACTAAAGATTTTCGACAAACTTCTTCTCTGTTTGTCGTTTATTCTGGTCAGAGGAGAGGTCAAAAGGCTTCGGCCACCTCTCTCTCTTTTTGGCTTCGTAGCATAATACGTTTAGCTTATGAGACTGCTGGACAGCAGCCTCCTGAAAGAATTACAGCTTATTCCACTAGAGCTGTGGCTTCCACCTGGGCCTTTAAGAATGAGGCCTCTGTTGAACAGATTTGCAAGGCTGCAACTTGGTCTTCACTTCATACCTTTTCAAAATTTTACAAATTTGACACTTTTGCTTCTTCTGAGGCTGTTTTTGGGAGAAAGGTTCTACAGGCAGTGGTTCCTTCCATTTAAGTTCCTGCCTTGTCCCTCCCATCATCCGTGTACTTTAGCTTTGGTATTGGTATCCCATAAGTAATGGATGACCCGTGGACTGAACACACTTAACAAGAGAAAACATAATTTATGCTTACCTGATAAATTTATTTATCTTGTAGTGTGTTCAGTCCACGGCCCGCCCTGTCTTTTTTTGAGGCAGTTCTAAATTTTAATTGAAACTCCAGTCACCACTGCACCCTATAGTTTTTCCTTTCTCGTCTTGTTTCAGTCGAATGACTGGATATGACATGTGAGGGGAGGAGCTATATAGCAGCTCTGCTTGGGTGATCCTCTTGCAACTTCCTGTTGGGAAGGAGAATATATCCCATAAGTAATGGATGACCCGTGGACTGAATACACTACAAGAGAAATAAATTTATCAGGTAAGCATAAATTATGTTTTTCTGTTCATTGAACAATTTATTTTGTGTATAGGCATCCCAATGTACAAACATATCTTTTTTAGATTTTAGAATGTTTATTCTATTAAAATATTTTATTGAGTTCAAACATGCATCAACCCACTATAACTAATCACTTTGGGGCTATACAAATAGCTATTTCTAATACAAAATAAAAATCTTCAATTTTCATATTCACAATGCAAACAACAGGTTAGAAGTTCAGATTCCTATCTAGATTCTGATTGTTCAATGAATTATATTATTTTTTTATTTACATTTTTTTATTTTTGACATACACACATTTCTCCAACATAGGTGTGTCCGGTCCACGGCGTCATCCTTACTTGTGGGATATTCTCTTCCCCAACAGGAAATGGCAAAGAGCCCAGCAAAGCTGGTCACATGATCCCTCCTAGGCTCCGCCTACCCCAGTCATTCTCTTTGCCGTTGTACAGGCAACATCTCCACGGAGATGGCTTAGAGTTTTTTAGTGTTTAACTGTAGTTTTTATTATTCAATCAAGAGTTTGTTATTTTAAAATAGTGCTGGTATGTACTATTTACTCTGAAACAGAAAAGAGATGAAGATTTCTGTTTGTATGAGGAAAATGATTTTAGCAACCGTTACTAAAATCCATGGCTGTTCCACACAGGACTGTTGAGAGGAATTAACTTCAGTTGGGGGAACAGTGAGCAGTCTTTTGCTGCTTGAGGTATGACACATTCTAACAAGACGATGTAATGCTGGAAGCTGTCATTTTCCCTATGGGATCCGGTAAGCCATTTTTATTCAGACAGTAAATAAGGGCTTCACAAGGGCTTATTAAGACTGTAGACATTTTCTGGGCTAAATCGATCATATTTACACATATTTAGCCTTGAGGAATCATTTAATCTGGGTATTTTTTGTAAAATAATATCGGCAGGCACTGTTTTAGACTCCTTATTCTGTAGGGGCTTTCCCTAATCATAGTCTGAGCCTCATTTTCGCGCCGGTATGGCGCACTTGTTTTTGAGAACAGCATGACATGCAGCTGCATGTGTGTGGAGCTCTGATACATAGAAAAGTCTTTCTGAAGGCATCATTTGGTATCGTATTCCCCTTTGGGCTTGGTTGGGTCTCAGCAAAGCAGATTCCAGGGACTGTAAAGGGGTTAAATATAAAAACGGCTCCGGTTCCGTTATTTTAAGGGTTAAAGCTTCCAAATTTGGTGTGCAATACTTTTAAGGCTTTAAGACACTGTGGTGAAATTTTGGTGAATTTTGAACAATTCCTTCATACTTTTTCGCAATTGCAGTAATAAATTGTGTTCAGTTTAAAATTTAAAGTGACAGTAACGGTTTTATTTTAAAACGTTTTTTGTGCTTTGTTATCAAGTTTATGCCTGTTTAACATGTCTGAACTACCAGATAGATTGTGTTCTGACTGTGGGGAAGCCAAGGTTCCTTCTCATTTAAATAGATGTGATTTATGTCATAAAAAATTTAGTAAAAATGATGCCCAAGATGATTCCTCAAGTGAGGGGAGTAAGCATGGTACTGCATCATCCCCTCCTTCGTCTACACCAGTCTTGCCCATACAGGAGGCCCCTAGTACATCTAGCGCGCCAATACTCCTTACTATGCAACAATTAACGGCTGTAATGGATAATTCTATCAAAAACATTTTAGCCAATATGCCCACTTATCAGCGAAAGCGCGACTGCTCGGTTTTAGAAAATACTGAAGAGCATGAGGACGCTGATGATATTGTTTCTGAAGGGCCCCTACACCAGTCTGAGGGGGCCAGGGAGGTTTTGTCTGAGGGAGAAATTTCAGATTCAGGAAAAATTTCTCAACAAGCTGAACCTGATGTGATTACTTTTAAATTTAAGTTGGAACATCTCCGCGCTCTGCTTAAGGAGGTGTTATCCAATTTGGTTGATTGTGATTATCTGGTCATTCCAGAAACACTATGTAAAATGGACAAGTTCCTAGAGGCCCCGGGGCCCCCCGAAGCTTTTCCTATACCCAAGCGGGTGGCGTACATTGTTAATAAAGAATGGGACAGGCCCGGTATACCTTTCGTACCTCCCCCCATATTTAAAAAATTGTTTCCTATAGTCGACCCCAGAAAGGACTTATGGCAGACAGTCCCCAAGGTCGAGGGGGCGGTTTCTACTCTAAACAAGCGCACCACTATACCCATAGAAGATAGTTGTGCTTTCCAAGATCCTATGGATAAAAAATTAGAAGGTTTGCTAAAAAAGATGTTTGTTCAGCAAGGTTACCTTCTACAACCAATTGCATGCATTGTCCCTGTCACTACAGCCGCGTGTTTCTGGTTCGATGAGCTAGAAAAGGCGATTATTAGTAATTCTTCTTCTTATGAGGAGATTATGGACAGAATTCGTGCTCTTAAATTGGCTAATTCTTTCACCCTAGACGCCACCTTGCAATTGGCTAGGTTAGCGGCGAAAAATTCTGGGTTTGCTATTGTGGCGCGCAGAGCGCTTTGGTTAAAATCTTGGTCAGCGGATGCGTCTTCCAAGAACAAATTGCTTGACATTCCTTTCAAGGGGAAAACACTGTTTGGCCCTGACTTGAAAGAGATTATCTCTGATATCACTGGGGGCAAGGGCCACGCCCTTCCTCAGGATAGGTCTTTCAAGGCCAAAAATAAACCTAATTTTCGTCCCTTTCGCAGAAACGGACCAGCCCCAAGTGCTACGTCCTCTAAGCAGGAGGGTAATACTTCTCAAGCCAATCCAGCCTGGAGACCAATGCAAGGCTGGAACAAAGGAAAGCAGGCCAAGAAACCTGCCACTGCTCCCAAGACAGCATGTGATGCGGGCCCCCGATCCGGGACCGGATTTGGTGGGGGGCAGACTCTCTCTCTTCACTCAGGCTTGGGCAAGAGATGTTCTGGATCCTTGGGCGCTAGAAATAGTCTCCCAAGGTTATCTTCTGGAAGTGATTCATCCTGTTCCATTAAAAGAACGAGGGATGGGGTTCTACTCCAATCTGTTCGTAGTTCCCAAAAAAGAGGGAACGTTCAGACCAATCTTAGATCTCAAGATCCTAAACAAGTTTCTCAAGGTTCCATCGTCCAAAATGGAAACCATTCGAACAATCCTTCCATCCAGGAAGGTCAATTCTTGACCACGGTGGATTTAAAGGATGCGTATCTACATATTACTGTCCACAAGGAACATCATCGGTTCCTAAGGTTCGCATTCCTGGACAAGCATTACCAGTTCGTGGCGCTTCCTTTCGGATTAGCCACTGCTCCAAGGATTTTCACAAAGGTACTAGGGTCCCTTCTGGCGGTGCTAAGACCAAGGGGCATTGCTGTAGTACCTTACTTGGACGACATTCTGATTCAAGCGTCGTCCCTTCCTCAAGCAAAGGCTCACACGGACATAGTCCTGGCCTTTCTCAGATCTCACAGATGGAAAGTGAACGTGGAAAAGAGTTCTCTATCTCTGTCGACAAGAGTTCCCTTCTTGGGAACAATAATAGACTCCTTAGAAATGAGGATTTTTCTGACAGAGACCAGAAAAACAAAACTTCTAAACTCTTGTCGGATACTTCATTCCGTTCCTCTTCCTTCCATAGCGCAGTGCATGGAAGTGATAGGTTTGATGGTAGCGGCAATGGACATAGTTCCTTTTGCGCGCATTCATCTAAGACCATTACAACTGTGTATGCTCAGTCAGTGGAATGGGGACTATACAGACTTGTCTCCGAAGATACAAGTAAATCAGAGGACCAGAGACTCACTCCGTTGGTGGCTGTCCATGGACAACCTGTCACAAGGGGTGACCTCCCGCAGACCAGAGTGGGTCATTGTCACGACCGACGCCAGTCTGATGGGCTGGGGCTCGGTCTGGGGATCCCTGAAAGCTCAGGGTCTTTGGTCTCGGGAAGAATCTCTTCTACCGATAAATATTCTGGAACTGTGAGCGATATTCAATGCTCTCAAGGCTTGGCCTCAGCTTGCGAGGGCCAGGTTCATACGGTTTCAATCAGACAACATGACGACTGTTGCGTACATCAACCATCAGGGGGGAACAAGGAGTTCCCTGGCGATGGAAGAAGTGACCAAAATCATTCAATGGGCGGAGACTCGCTCCTGCCACCTGTCTGCAATCCACATCCCAGGAGTGGAAAATTGGGAAGCGGATTTTCTGAGTCGTCAGAAATTGCATCCGGGGGAGTGGGAACTCCATCCGGAAATCTTTGCCCAGATCACTCAACTGTGGGGCATTCCAGACATGGATCTGATGGCCTCTCGTCAGAACTTCAAGGTTCCTTGCTACGGGTCCAGATCCAGGGATCCCAAGGCGACTCTAGTAGATGCACTAGTAGCACCTTGGACCTTCAAACTAGCTTATGTATTCCCGCCGTTTCCTCTCATCCCCAGGCTGGTAGCCAGGATCAATCAGGAGAGGGCGTCGGTGATCTTGATAGCTCCTGCGTGGCCACGCAGGACTTGGTATGCAGATCTGGTGAATATGTCATCGGCTCCACCATGGAAGCTACCTTTGAGACGAGACCTTTTTGTTCAAGGTCCGTTCGAACATCCGAATCTGGTCCCACTCCAGCTGACTGCTTGGAGATTGAACGCTTGATCTTATCAAAGCGAGGGTTCTCAGATTCTGTTATTGATACTCTTGTTCAGGCCAGAAAGCCTGTAACTAGAAAAATTTACCACAAAATTTGGGAAAAAATATATCTGTTGGTGTGAATCTAAAGGATTCCCTTGGGACAAGGTTAAGATTCCTAAGATTCTATCCTTCCTTCGAGAAGGATTGGAAAAAGGATTATCTGCAAGTTCCTTGATGGGACAGATTTCTGCCTTGTCTGTGTTACTTCACAAAAAGCTGGCAGCTGTGCCAGATGTTCAAGCCTTTGTTCAGGCTCTGGTTAGAATCAAGCCTGTTTACAAACCTTTGACTCCTCCTTGGAGTCTCAACTTAGTTCTTTCAGTTCTTCAGGGGGTTCCGTTTGAACCCTTACATTCCGTTGATATTAAGTTATTATCTTGGAAAGTTTTGTTTTTGGTTGCAATTTCTTCTGCTAGAAGAGTTTCAGAATTATCTGCTCTGCAGTGTTCTCCTCCTTATCTGGTGTTCCATGCAGATAAGGTGGTTTTACGTACTAAACCTGGTTTTCTTCCAAAAGTTGTTTCTAACAAAAACATTAACCAGGAGATAGTCGTGCCTTCTCTGTGTCCGAAACCAGTTTCGAAGAAGGAACGTTTGTTGCACAATTTGGATGTTGTTCGCGCTCTAAAATTCTATTTAGATGCTACAAAGGATTTTAGACAAACATCTTCTTTGTTTGTTGTTTATTCTGGTAAAAGGAGAGGTCAAAAAAGCAACTTCTACCTCTCTCTTTTTTTGGATTAAAAGCATCATCAGATTGGTTTACGAGACTGCCGGACGGCAGCCTCCTGAAAGGATCACAGCGCCTTCCACTAGGGCTGTGGCTTCCACATGGGCCTTCAAGAACGAGGCTTCTGTTGATCAGATATGTAGGGCAGCGACTTGGTCTTCACTGCACACTTTTACCAAATTTTACAAGTTTGATACTTTTGCTTCTTCTGAGGCTATTTTTGGGAGAAAGGTTTTGCAAGCCGTGGTGCCTTCCATTTAGGTGACCTGATTTGCTCCCTCCCTTCATCCGTGTCCTAAAGCTTTGGTATTGGTTCCCACAAGTAAGGATGACGCCGTGGACCGGACACACCTATGTTGGAGAAAACAGAATTTATGTTTACCTGATAAATTACTTTCTCCAACGGTGTGTCCGGTCCACGGCCCGCCCTGGTTTTTTAATCAGGTCTGATAATTTATTTTCTTTAACTACAGTCACCACGGTATCATATGGTTTCTCCTATGCAAATATTCCTCCTTAACGTCGGTCGAATGACTGGGGTAGGCGGAGCCTAGGAGGGATCATGTGACCAGCTTTGCTGGGCTCTTTGCCATTTCCTGTTGGGGAAGAGAATATCCCACAAGTAAGGATGACGCCGTGGACCGGACACACCGTTGGAGAAAGTAATTTATCAGGTAAACATAAATTCTGTTTTTTCTTCCTTTTTAAATACATATATATACATTATTTATAAAGAATAGTGTTCACCACACAAATTAACACGTGTTTATACAATAACTATTAAAGTAAACAAAGTGACAATCTATACAAGCATCCATCTTCTATATTTTCTTTAACTACAGTCACCACGGTATCATATGGTTTCTCCTATGCAAATATTCCTCCTTAACGTCGGTCGAATGACTGGGGTAGGCGGAGCCTAGGAGGGATCATGTGACCAGCTTTGCTGGGCTCTTTGCCATTTCCTGTTGGGGAAGAGAATATCCCACAAGTAAGGATGACGCCGTGGACCGGACACACCGTTGGAGAAAGTAATTTATCAGGTAAACATAAATTCTGTTTTTTCTTCCTTTTTAAATACATATATATACATTATTTATAAAGAATAGTGTTCACCACACAAATTAACACGTGTTTATACAATAACTATTAAAGTAAACAAAGTGACAATCTATACAAGCATCCATCTTCTATAAGAATTTAACTTTTTTTCATATGCTTAAATACAAACAACAGGTTTAAAACTCAGTTTCTCATTTAGAATTTTATTATGAATTACTTTACTTCCCACATACACACTTTCTATCTTCTATAAGAATTTAACTTTTTTCATATGCTTAAATACAAACAACAGTTTTTAAACTCAGTTTCTCATTTAGAATTTTATTAGGAATTACTTTACTTCCCACATACACACTTTCTATCTTCTACATGAATTCAAAATTTTTCATATGCTTAAATATAAACAACAGGTTTAAAACTCTGTCTCCCATTCAGAATTGTATTATGAATTACTTTACTTTCAACACACACACTTTTTATCTACCAACATTTTTAACCAAATATATTCTCTTTTAAATGCAAAAGAATAGCATCTATTATAACAAACAATTTAGTGAGGTTATATATGTAACAAATGGCAGTAAACACAAAGTGACAAGATTGTTTTATTTCACTTATTTTCATTTTGCAACTAACAGGTTAAAGTTTAGATTCTCACATACATACACATTCTATTTCAACCTTGCAAATTAGTCCAAATTTTTAAATTGTAACAGCTGGGATCCTGTGTTGGTTCCACAGCTGAATGCACAAAAATGTTTTTCTATTGGATTACATATCTGATGACAACTTCCTCTTTTGATACACAAATGTGTATAAATTGCCAACAATTGTTAATGATGACATTCACTTTTTTATCTGATGAAACAACCCCTGTAGGTTGAGAAACGCGTCATAAAGTATTAAAAGTCATTTTTATTTGAAGTTGTCTGTGTTGTGGTTCTTACATACCAACTGAACAACACACATAAGATTACTCCTTTGCAACACCTGAAGTCCAGACAACAGGAGTTAAACACCAAGTTGCAACTAGGACAAGTGCCTTTGGAGCCTGGCTCCTACAGTGTACTAGCCACTGTTAAGTGCTAGCCTGCTCTCTTGCACTGGTCACAGTACATTGCCACACCATCTGGTAAGCATAATACCTACTTTTATCTGTACCTGCATTCCAGACGATATCACGCTATTGTGGCGCCCTCTCTCTATTCTTCTTCAACAGTTGTTCCACACTCTCTGGGATCAAGAGGAGCAGCCTGATTCATTATTCCTTTCAAGAGGACATCTTTATTCCCTTTTATCATCAGCATATGGACAGTAAACAGGACTAATACGGTAGACCTGATCTACTATATCAAAAGTACAATATTTGGTTTTAAATTGTATATTGTTTTCCTTTTCAAACACCAGCGCTCTTTTATATCCCTTTATTGGGATATTATCACTTAACAATTGTTTTATATTCTATCTGACAACTAAATATATTTCTTCTGTTAAGTGTGATCAGTCCACGGGTCATCATTACTTCTGGGATATTACTCCTCCCCAACAGGAAGTGCAAGAGGATTCACCCAGCAGAGCTGCATATAGCTCCTCCCCTCTACGTCACTCCCAGTCATTCTCTTGCACCAAACGACTAGATAGGATGTGTGAGAGGACTATGGTGATTATACTTAGTTTTATATCTTCAATCAAAAGTTTGTTATTTTAAAATAGCACCGGAGTGTGTTATTATCTCTCTGGCAGAGTTTGAAGAAGAATCTACCAGAGTTTTTGTTATGATTTTAGCCGGAGTAGTTAAGATCATATTGCTGTTTCTCGGCCATCTGAGGAGAGGTAAACTTCAGATCAGGGGACAGCGGGCAGATGAATCTGCATAGAGGTATGTAGCAGTTTTTATTTTCTGACAATGGAATTGATGAGAAAATCCTGCCATACCGATATAATGTCATGTATGTATACTTTACACTTCAGTATTCTGGGGAATGGTACTTCACTAGAATTACACTGTAAGAAATACATAAAGCTGTTTAATAACTAGAGATTATGTTTAACGTTTTTGCTGGAATGTAAAATCGTTTTCATTTGCTGAGGTACTGAGTGAATAAATGTTTGGGCACTATTTTTCCACTTGGCAGTTGCTTAATCTGTTTTCTGACAGTTTCTGTTCTCCCTCACTGCTGTGTATGAGGGGGAGGGGCCGTTTTTTGGCGCTTTTACTACGCATCAAATATTTCAGTCAGCAACTCATTGTATTCCCTGCATGATCCGGTTCATCTCTACAGAGCTCAGGGGTCTTCAAAACTTATTTTGAGGGAGGTAATTTCTCTCAGCAGAGCTGTGAGAATTATAGTTTGACTGAGATAAAAAACGTTTATTCTGTAATTTGTTTCCTGCTTTCAGAATTTGTTATCTTTGCTAATGGGATTAAACCTTTGCTAAAGTTGTGTTGTTTACAAGGATTGAGGCTATAACTGTTTCAATTTATTAATTTTCAACTGTCATAGATCTTCTGTGCTTCTTAAAGGCACAGTACGTTTTAATATTATTCTAATTGAATTGTATTTCCAAGTTGCAAGTTTATTTGCTAGTGTGTTAAACATAGAAAAAACGAAAGTACTAATGGCACTGCTAAGGGTTAGGAATTAGGGTAGCCTATTAATCTCTGAGTTTATAGATACAGTCTGTCTAGGTTTGTATCTATAATTCTGTGTTAATAACAACTTGGCTGAGGTGCTGTGTACTTGTATACTGAACCACTCAAAATCAATCCTAGGATTGAAGATTTGTACACCTGGGTAGCACTCTTCCCCTTATTCACGGGTGGCAAAATTGGGCAGAGACTGGATATCTTGGGAGAAAGAGTGCTTGGGGATATTTAAATATCCCCAAGCACTCTTTCTCCCAAGATATCCAGTCTCTGCCCAATTTTGCCACCCGTGAATAAGGGGAAGAGTGCTGCCCAGGTGTACAAATCTTCAATCCTAGGATTGATTTTGAGTGTGTTAAACATGTCTGATTCAGAGGATGATACCTGTGTCATTTGTTGCAATGCCAAAGTGGAGCCCAATAGAAATTTATGTACTAACTGTATTGATGCTACTTTAAATAAGTCAATCTGTACAAATTGAACAAATTTCACCAAACAACGAGGGGAGAGTTATGCCGACTAACTCGCCTCACGTGTCAGTACCTACATCTCCCGCTCAGAGGGAGGTGCGTGATATTGTAGCGCCGAGTACATCTGGACGGCCATTACAAATCACATTACAGGATATGGCTACTGTTATGACTGAGGTTTTGGCTAAATTACCAGAACTAAGAGGTAAGCGTGATCACTCTGGGGTGAGAACAGAGTGCGCTGATAATATTAGGGCCATGTCAGACACTGCGTCACAGGTGGCAGAACATGAGGACGGAGAACTTCATTCTGTGGGTGACGGTTCTGATCCAAACAGACTGGATTCAGATATTTCAAATTTTAAATTTAAACTGGAAAACCTCCGTGTATTACTAGGGGAGGTGTTAGCGGCTCTGAATGATTGTAACACAGTTGCAATACCAGAGAAAATGTGTAGGTTGGATAAATATTTTGCGGTACCGACGAGTACTGAGGTTTTTCCTATACCTAAGAGACTTACTGAAATTGTTACTAAGGAGTGGGATAGACCCGGTGTGCCGTTCTCACCCCCTCCGATATTTAGAAAAATGTTTCCAATAGACGCCACCACAAGGGACTTATGGCAAACGGTCCCTAAGGTGGAGGGAGCAGTTTCTACCTTAGCTAAGCGTACCACTATCCCGGTGGAGGATAGCTGTGCTTTTTCAGATCCAATGGATAAAAAGTTAGAGGGTTACCTTAAGAAAATGTTTGTTCAACAAGGTTTTATATTGCAACCCCTTGCATGCATTGCGCCGATCACGGCTGCAGCGGCATTCTGGATTGAGTCTCTGGAAGAGAACATTGGTTCAGCTACTCTGGACGACATTACGGACAGGCTTAGAGTCCTTAAACTAGCTAATTCATTCATTTCGGAGGCCGTAGTACATCTTACTAAACTTACGGCGAAGAATTCAGGATTCGCCATTCAGGCACGCAGGGCGCTGTGACTAAAATCCTGGTCAGCTGATGTTACTTCTAAGTCTAAATTGCTTAATATACCTTTCAAAGGACAGACCTTATTCGGGCCCGGGTTGAAAGAGATTATCGCTGACATTACAGGAGGTAAAGGCCATGCCCTGCCTCAGGACAAAGCCAAAGCCAAGACTAGACAGTCTAATTTTCGTTCCTTTCGTAATTTCAAAGCAGGAGCAGCATCAACTTCCTCTGCACCAAAACAGGAAGGAGCTGTTGCTCGCTACAGACAAGGCTGGAAACCTAACCAGTCCTGGAACAAGGGCAAGCAGACTAGGAAACCTGCTGCTGCCCCTAAAACAGCATGAATTGAGGGCCCCCGATCCGGGATCGGATCTAGTGGGGGGCAGACTTTCTCTCTTCGCCCAGGCTTGGGCAAGAGATGTTCAGGATCCCTGGGCGCTAGAGATAATATCTCAGGGATACCTTCTGGACTTCAAATACTCTCCTCCAAGAGAGAGATTTCATCTGTCAAGATTGTCAACAATTCAGACAAAGAAAGAGGCGTTTCTACGCTGCGTACAAGAGCTCTTGTTAATGGGAGTAATCCATCCAGTTCCAGGATCGGAACAGGGACAGGGGTTTTACTCAAATCTGTTTGTGGTTCCCAAAAAAGAGGGAACTTTCAGACCAATCCTGGACTTAAAGATCCTAAACAAATTCCTAAGAGTTCCATCGTTCAAGATGGAGACTATTCGGACAATTTTACCTATGATCCAAGAGGGTCAGTACATGACCACTGTAGATTTAAAAGATGCTTACCTTCACATACCGATTCACAAAGATCATTATCGGTACCTAAGGTTTGCCTTCCTAGACAGGCATTACCAGTTTGTGGCTCTTCCATTCGGATTGGCTACAGCTCCAAGAATCTTCACAAAGGTTCTGGGTGCTCTTCTGGCGGTACTAAGACCGCGGGGAATCTCGGTAGCTCCATACCTAGACGACATTCTGATACAAGCTTCAAGCTTTCAAACTGCCAAGTCTCATACAGAGTTAGTGCTGGCATTTCTAAGGTCACATGGATGGAAGGTGAACGAAAAGAAAAGTTCACTCGTTCCACTCACAAGAGTTCCCTTCCTGGGGACTCTTATAGATTCTGTAGAAATGAAGATTTACCTGACAGAGGACAGGCTAACAAGACTTCAAAGTGCTTGCCGCACCCTTCATTCCATTCAACACCCGTCAGTGGCTCAATGCATGGAGGTAATCGGCTTAATGGTAGCGGCAATGGACATAGTACCCTTTGCACGCTTACACCTCAGACCACTGCAACTGTGCATGCTAAGTCAGTGGAATGGGGATTACTCAGACTTATCCCCTTCTCTGAATCTGGATCAAGAGACCAGAAATTCTCTTCTATGGTGGCTTTCTCGGCCACATCTGTCCAGGGGGATGCCATTCAGCAGACCAGACTTCTAGGTTGGGGTGCCGTCTGGAATTCTCTGAAGGCTCAGGGACAATGGAGTCAGGAGGAGAGTCTCCTGCCAATAAACATTCTGGAATTGAGAGCAGTTCTCAATGCCCTCCTGGCTTGGCCCCAGTTGACAACTCGGGGGTTCATCAGGTTTCAGTCGGACAACATCACGACTGTAGCTTACATCAACCATCAGGGAGGGACAAGAAGCTCCCTAGCTATGATGGAAGTATCAAAGATAATTCGCTGGGCAGAGTCTCACTCTTGCCACCTGTCAGCAATCCACATCCCGGGAGTGGAGAACTGGGAGGCGGATTTCTTAAATCGTCAGACTTTTCATCCGGGGGAATGGGAACTTCATCCGGAGGTCTTTGCCCAAATACTTCGACGTTGGGGCAAACCAGAGATAGATCTCATGGCGTCTCGACAGAACGCCAAGCTTCCTCGTTACGGGTCCAGATCCAGGGATCCAGGAGCAGTCCTGATAGATGCTCTGACAGCACCTTGGGACTTCAGGATGGCTTACGTGTTTCCACCCTTCCCGTTGCTTCCTCGATTGATTGCCAGAATCAAACAAGAGAGAGCATCAGTGATTCTAATAGCACCTGCGTGGCCACGCAGGACTTGGTATGCAGACCTGGTGGACATGTCATCCTGTCCACCTTGGTCTCTACCTCTGAAACAGGACCTTCTGATACAGGGTCCCTTCAAACATCAAAATCTAACTTCTCTGAAGCTGACTGCTTGGAAATTGAACGCTTGATTTTATCAAGACGTGGGTTTTCTGAGTCAGTTATTGATACCTTAATACAGGCTAGGAAACCTGTTACCAGAAAGATTTACCATAAGATATGGCGTAAATACCTATATTGGTGTGAATCCAAAGGTTACTCTTGGAGTAAGGTTAGGATTCCTAGGATATTGTCTTTTCTACAAGAAGGTTTAGAAAAGGGTTTATCTGCTAGTTCATTAAAGGGACAGATCTCAGCTCTGTCCATTCTGTTACACAAACGTCTGTCAGAAGTTCCTGACGTCCAGGCTTTTTGTCAGGCTTTGGCCAGGATTAAGCCTGTGTTTAAAACTGTTGCTCCACCATGGAGTTTAAACTTTGTTCTTAATGTTTTACAGGGCGTTCCGTTTGAACCCCTTCATTCCATTGATATAAAGTTGTTATCTTGGAAAGTTCTATTTTTAATGGCTATTTCCTCGGCTCGAAGAGTCTCTGAATTATCAGCCTTACATTGTGATTCTCCTTATTTGATTTTTCATTCGGATAAGGTAGTCCTGCGTACTAAACCTGGGTTCTTACCTAAGGTAGTTACTAACAGGAATATCAATCAAGAGATTGTTGTTCCTTCTTTATGCCCAAATCCTTCTTCAAAGAAGGAACGTCTACTGCACAACCTGGATGTAGTCCGTGCTCTAAAATTTTACTTACAGGCAACTAAGGAATTTCGACAAACGTCTTCTCTGTTTGTCATTTACTCTGGGAAGAGGAGAGGTCAAAAAGCTTCCGCTACCTCTCTTTCTTTTTGGCTTCGTAGCATAATTCGTTTAGCTTATGAGACTGCTGGACAGCAGCCTCCTGAAAGAATTACAGCTCATTCTACTAGAGCTGTGGCTTCCACTTGGGCCTTCAAGAATGAGGCCTCTGTTGAACAGATTTGCAAGGCTGCAACTTGGTCTTCGCTTCATACTTTTTCCAAATTTTACAAGTTTGACACTTTTGCTTCATCGGAGGCTATTTTTGGGAGAAAGGTTCTTCAGGCAGTGGTTCCTTCTGTATAAAGAGCCTGCCTATCCCTCCCGTCATCCGTGTACTTTTGCTTTGGTATTGGTATCCCACAAGTAATGATGACCCGTGGACTGATCACACTTAACAGAAGAAAACATAATTTATGCTTACCTGATAAATTCCTTTCTTCTGTAGTGTGATCAGTCCACGGCCCGCCCTGTTTTTAAGGCAGGTAAATATTTTTTAATTTATACTCCAGTCACCACTTCACCCTTGGCTTTTCCTTTCTCGTTGGTCCTTGGTCGAATGACTGGGAGTGACGTAGAGGGGAGGAGCTATATGCAGCTCTGCTGGGTGAATCCTCTTGCACTTCCTGTTGGGGAGGAGTAATATCCCAGAAGTAATGATGACCCGTGGACTGATCACACTACAGAAGAAAGGAATTTATCAGGTAAGCATAAATTATGTTTTCTGCCCCTTTCTATCTATCATTAGACATAAGCAAAATGGGTTAATCCTATAATTGTGTGACCTATAACACAATATGTAATGTATATCGTTTTACATGTCCAAATAGTGCATTGGAATAAACATTTTTTGATTGCTATATATATTTAGCAATACTCATCTTTATCTAACATATATAGAAATCTTTGATCTAATATATATGTCATAAATACAAAGGTTATCATCATCTGCAAGACGTTCTGTATATACTGCATGCTAAGTGCTGCTTAGCTCTGAGCACATACCTTTTTCTATGTAAACTATTTTACCTGGTTAAGGTGTTCCATACCTTTTGTTTGTTTGTTTTTATACTATACACATAATATAGCATTTCTGGTTTAGTTGTTGTTAGAAGCAGTCTGCATAGTTTAGAGGCTTCAGGGTTTACATACCCATGAAATATTTTCAGTGGCTTTTGTTGAAGACCTATTTAAACTTTTGACATTCCTTAAAAAAAATGGTTTATGGTTTTAAGGGACATGAAACACAAATTTGCTTAGTTCTCGTGTTATTCTTTGTTGAAGAGATATCTAGATAGGTATCGTACACATGTCTGGAGTGTACTACATGATAGGAAGTGGTATTGCCATCTAGTGTTCTTGCTAACGTATAACATTGTTGCAAAACTGCTGCCATATAATGCTGCAGACAGATGCACACTCTTGAACTCACCTTCCTGATTTTCAACAAAGGATAACAAGAAAATTTGATAATAGAATTAAATTGCAAAGTTGTTCAAAATTGTATGTTTTATCTGAAATATGAAATAAACATTTTCGATTTTAAGTCTCTTTAAATGTAAAACAAAATGACTGAATATATTAATTTAAAAATGTCATAGTCGTTGCCATTTGATTGCTACAGCCTAGATTGGAATAAAACAAAATTGAAAAGCAGGCTTTTAAAGGACATTCAATTTGTAATAAATGTTGTATAAAATGATGTGTTCAAAGCAAATATTAGCCTAGAGCTATAATATGCAGGATATATGTTTACATTTATATTAGCTGTTTGAAGAAATAAGTGTAAAGGTTAGTGACATGCACCACCATGTTATGGATATGAAACCCAACATTTTCTTTTGTGATTCAGACAGAACATGCAAATTTGAAACAATTTCCAATTTACTTCTATTATCAAATTTGCTTCATTCCCATGGTACTTTTAAAGAGATACCTAGGTTAGTGTCTGGAGCTCTAAATGGTTGGAAATAGTGCTGCCATTTAGTGCTCTTGCAAATAGAAAACAGTCTTGTACAACTGCTGCCATATTGTGCTCCAGACATGGACCGACTTCTGACTTAATTATAGAAGTAAATTAGAAAGTTGTTTAAAATTGCATGCTCTATCTGAATCAGGAAAGAACAATTTGGGATTTAATGTCCCTTTAAGTTACTCTAGGTTAAATGCACATTCTCCTTATACAATCTCCTCTGCAGAGGCCAGTAAGGGTTCTAGCTTAGTGACCCTTTAGTGGAACCTGCTGTATGCTTGAACCCAAACTATGTCTGGATTATCATGCAGTTATAACACTATGACCAGAACTGGCACAAAGACAAGAAAAAAGTGATGGTCATTTTAAAGTAGACCCATTACAGCAATAAGAGCTGTAAAGATACATGCAGTTTGCAGGCTTTTATACGAAGCTGCATAGAGCTATCATATTCACATACATAGCTGCATAAATCTATCATATTCACATACATAGCTGCATAAATCTATCATATTCACATACATAGCTGCATAAATCTATCATATTCACATACATAGCTGCATAAATCTATCATATTCACATACATAGCTGCATAAATCTATCATATTCACATACATAGCTGCATAGATCTATCATATTCACATACATAGCTGCATAGATCTATCATATTCACATACATAGCTGCATAGATCTATCATATTCTCATACATAGCTGCATAGATCGATCATATTCTCTGTCTTTATAGGCTGAAAGAGGAGGCAAGGAGCTACAGCCAGGCAGGAAACAAGCAACAGGTAATGATACAACAGTATATAAAGATCCCTATCTATTTTTTACTTGTTTCGTCTTTACCCACTCCTTTTTTTGTTCTCCTATGTTACCTCATTTGTCCAAATGCTTTTTTTCTTTGCTAAATATTTTGTATCTCCCTTAGCCTCTGTCATCCTCTTTCTGTCCCATTTTACTCCTCTTCCTCAGGCTCTGCGATGCCTGAGACGTAGGAAACTAGCAGAACGACGGATATCTGACTTACAGAGCAAACTAGACAATGTGCAGAGTATTCTTGAGAGGATATCGGCTGCTGAGACTGACCGCAAGGTATTATGCAATGTAAATGGACACAAGTGTAGTCTGGGATAAAGAGACCATAATTGTTTTAAGGGATTGACACATTTATGATTTTAAAACAAGTGATCTGAGATTAAATGAATGCTCTATTGGCGTAACAGTAGTAATATGTGTGTTAATAGAACGATCACCTGTTTGTAAGGATTGGTTTACCTTTTCTGAACCTAGTATGAAGGAGAGAAGTAAGAGATCACAGAGTGGAAGGGAAGGTTGAGAGTTGTGACTAAAGAAACAGACCTGGTATCCCAGGGGAGAGGTAATAATGGCAGCTTTGATATAAGTTCTGAAATAAATATCACAAGAAAGGAGAGCATGAAAAGAACACAGACTTTAATTACTTTAAAAGACAAATTCACACCCACACTTTGTGACCTCATAAAAAGTTTGAGGTATATGAACAGCTTAAAAAAAAACGGTAAAAAGAATTTCTCAGCGTGTTGAACAAAGTACTGACAATCCTGATTCTCTCCCTCTGTCTCTGTATCTCCAAAGAACCTATCCCAGGTAAGTATATTACATTGCCCTCATTAAATCATCCGTGATAGGCGGTGTCCACGGTGTTTCTATAGGGGGTGGACCGTGGGTGAGATGGTATGCTACCACTACCGAAGTACTCTCACAACCGGTATCCAAGAGAACGTCAGGATAGGGTTACACTGTGATTCCAGAAAATAATGGGCCTGGCCTAACATGTTTTGTGGGGCCTTCTCTACTTCTTCAATGGCTGCCCAATCAATGTGTCCAATCAATCCTTTACAGATCCCACTACTACATTATGTATCAATCTTCACACAACAATTGTCTGTAATCTATTCTTATATGCTGCAAGGAAATAATAGTACAGCTTTCGGGTGCATAATACATACGCATAATATTTCATTAAAAAAAAACACTATTATATAATTTATTGTATTTAATAACAACTAAAATGGGCTCATACATTAGCCTATTATGTCCTTGCAACATGTAATAATAGATAATTGTCAATTGTGTGAAGATTGATACATAATGTAGTAGTGGGATCTGTAATGGATTGATTAGACAAATTTAGGACAAACCCATATTAAAGAAACCTAGTAGTGGGCACGAAACTCAGTAGGCCATGCCCATTATTTTCTGGAATCACAGTGTAACGCTATCTTGACATCCTCTTGGATACCAGTTGAGAGTACTACCTTAGTGGTAGCGTACCATCTCACCCACCCCCTATAGAGACCCAGTAGACACCGCCTATCAGTGATAATTTAACGAGGGCAGTGTAATATACTTAACCTGGGATCGGCTCTTGGAGATCCAGAGATGGAGGGAGAGAATCGGGATTGACGGTAATTTGTTTAACATGCTGAGATATTTCCTTTAACTGATTTTTTTTTTTTAAGTTGTATAAATACCTCAAACTTTTTATGAGGTCATAAAGTGTAGGTGTGAATTTGACTTTTAAAGTAATTAAAGTTTGTGTTGTTTTCATGCTACACTTAGAAGCTCTCTGCGCTTTTTCCTTCTTAATATGAGGAGAGTCCATGGCTTCATTCCTTACTTGTGGGAAATACTGAACCTGGCTATAAGGAGGAGGCAAAGACACCCTAGCCAAAGGCTTAAATACTTCCACCAATCCCCTCATCCCCCAGTCATTCTTTGCCTTTCGTCACAGGACGGAGTAGTTCCTTAGGGAGGGTAGTACTCTTCGGAATGGGACTGGAGTTTTAAGTAGTCTTGTCAGCCTCTCAGTGAGAGCATTGATGAATGTTAGAGTCTGGAGATGCAGGGAAAGTCTTTCTGCTAACCCATCCAGACTCGTATTAACAGCTCCTAAGAAATCAGAGTTTTACTGCCTGCTTCCATCACTCAAGTCCATGTCAGGAGTGATGCTACAAGTCTGTCAAACTTGAGAGGCTGTGTTTCTGTTCCACGACATAGATCCCAGTAAGATTGTTTCATTTTTTATACATATTTGATAACGCAAGAAGACAGGGTCACAGTATGACTCCTTTTATCTGAATGGAATTGAGGGTTAATGTCTCTGTAATGGGATTATTGAACATGAGGGATTAATCACATATTTTAAATATTGTGTTTATGCTGTGACATGTGTGAGATGAGGCTCAGGCAGATGTTGGAACGTACAGGTTTTACTTTCATTTTGGAGCGCTGCGCAGCCTGTTAGGCTTGGCACGCTTTCAGTGGTGCAGGGGCGGTCCTGCATGGCGCACCACGTGATCGGGTGTGGTCACATTAATTATCTTCTTCCTGACCGTGCGTTTGTCTGGAGACAAAGCGGTTTCTCTCTTGGGCCTGGGTCATAGGAGGTGGTGAGTGCCCTAGCCATTGGGGGTATAAAGGTGCCATTTATCTTTGTCTTTAGTCCTTTTTATAAGTGCAAGTTATGGTGGACTCTGATACGTTAGAGGGTACTCCCTCTTTACCTAAATCTAATGCCTGTCTATACTGTGAGGAGGCCACGGTATACCAGCCTGCTCAATTATGTTCCACATGCCTTGATAAAGTAGCTTTCTTTGATAAGATTAATATGTTTAGTACTACTGAGCCTTCTACCTCTGAGGAGTCTCCGTCCCGTGAGGTGTGCACCCTACAGTCATCTCCTAATACACATGCAGCTACCCGTAGCACTCCTATTCCTCCATCTGGAGGTGCCCTTTTACCACCAAACTTTACTCAACAGTTACAGACGGCAGTGTCTGCGGCCTTTAGTGCTTTACCTCTCCCTGCTAAGTGCAAGCGAAAGGTTACATTTTGTTATCCTTCCCAGGGGTCATCTACTAGCTTATTGGATTCATCTGATACAAGATTATACGATGATGAAGATGCTTCTGATACTTCAGAGGATGCTCTTTCTGGGTCGGAACCTGCTGCCTCTATGCCTCCAGCTGCGGAAGAACGAGACTTTAGATTTAGGATTGAACACTTTCGCTTTCTGGTAAAGGAAGTTTTGGCTACTTTAGAGGTTCCAGAACCTAAATTACCTGAGAAACCTTGTATTCCTTAATTAGATAAGGTCTACGAGGACAGGTTTGTACCACAGACTTTCCGGTTCACGTAAAGATGGCGAACATTATTTAGAATGAATGGGAAAGACTCTGTTCTTCTTTTTCCCCTTCTACTTCCTTTAAGAAATTGTTCCCGGTTCTGGACTCTCAGTTGGAGTTGTGGAGTTCCGTCCCTAAAGTAGACTGTGCTATCTCCACACTTGCTATGCGCACTACTATCCCGCTTGAGGATAGTTTGTCGTTTAAAGAGCCCATTGATAATAAGCTGGAAACTCTATTAAGAAAAATGTTTCAGCATACGGAATATTTGTTTCAACCGGCAGCGGCTGTTGTTGCTGGAGCGGCTACCTACTGGTGCGACTCCTTATCTGAGTTGATCGAGGTTGAGGGTCCCCTCGACCCGATACAGGAAAGAAGTAAGGCCTTAAGGGTAGCTAATTTGTTTATTTGTGATGCAAATATGCAGATTATTCGCCTGAACACCAAGGCTTCAGGTTTTTCTGTGCTAACCCGTAGGGCACTCTGGCTGAAGTCTTGGTCTGCCGACATGACTTCGAATTCTAGACTTCTTTCTTTCCCATTTAAGGGAAAGATTCTTTTTGGTCCTGGCCTGGACTCTATCATATCCACTGTTACTGGAGGCAAAGGTGCCTTTTTACTGCACGATAAGAAGAACAAACCTAAGAGACAAGGTCCTTATTTTCATTCTTTTGGTTTGGACAAATCCCAACGTCAGCAGCCCTCTGGAAAGCCGGAGCAGTCCAAGGTAACTTGGAAACCTCCTCAGTCATGGAATAAATCCAAGCAGAATAAGAAGCCCGCAGAGTCAAAGTCGGCATGAAGGGGCGGCCCCTGATCCGGCTTTGGATCTGGTAGGGAGCAGACTGTCACTCTTTTCAGAAGCTTGGTTTGGGGACGTGCAAGACCCGTGGGTACTGGAGGTCATCGCTCAGGGATACAGGATAGGTTTCAAGTCTTTCTCCCAGGGGCAGATTTCTCTTATCAAACCTGTCTTCAAGGCCAGGAAAGAGAGAGGCTTTTCTAGGGTGTGTGAGCGATATCTCCGCCCTGGGGGTTATTGTACCGGTACCTCCAGCAGAGAGAGGTCTGGGATACTACTCAAACCTGTTTTTGGTCCCAAAGAAGGAGGGTACTTTTCGTCCAATTCTGGACCTAAAGTGTTTAAACAAATTCTTGTCTGTCCCCTCGTTCAAGATGGAGACAATAAGGTCAATTCTTCCTTTTAGTCCAGGAAGGACAATTTATGACCACGATAGACCTGAAGGATGCCTACCTTCACGTCCCTATACACAAGGAACACTTCAAGTTCCTAAGATTTGCATTCTTGGACCAGCACTTCCAGTTTATTGCACTTCCGTTTGGCCTAGCTACTGCTCCAAAAGTTTTTACAAAGGTTCTAGGGGCTCTGCTCGCAGTGGCCAGAACCAGAGGGATTGCAGTGGCGCCGCACTTAGACGATATTTCTCCAACATAGGTGTGTCCGGTCCACGGCGTCATCCTTACTTGTGGGATATTCTCTTCCCCAACAGGAAATGGCAAAGAGCCCAGCAAAGCTGGTCACATGATCCCTCCTAGGCTCCGCCTACCCCAGTCATTCTCTTTGCCGTTGTACAGGCAACATCTCCACGGAGATGGCTTAGAGTTTTTTAGTGTTTAACTGTAGTTTTTATTATTCAATCAAGAGTTTGTTATTTTAAAATAGTGCTGGTATGTACTATTTACTCTGAAACAGAAAAGAGATGAAGATTTCTGTTTGTATGAGGAAAATGATTTTAGCAACCGTTACTAAAATCCATGGCTGTTCCACACAGGACTGTTGAGAGGAATTAACTTCAGTTGGGGGAACAGTGAGCAGTCTTTTGCTGCTTGAGGTATGACACATTCTAACAAGACGATGTAATGCTGGAAGCTGTCATTTTCCCTATGGGATCCGGTAAGCCATTTTTATTCGCACAGTAAATAAGGGCTTCACAAGGGCTTATTAAGACTGTAGACATTTTCTGGGCTAAATCGATCATATTTACACATATTTAGCCTTGAGGAATCATTTAATCTGGGTATTTTTTGTAAAATAATATCGGCAGGCACTGTTTTAGACACTTTATTCTATTGGGGCTTTCCCTAATCATAGTCAGAGCCTCATTTTCGCGCCGGTATGGCGCACTTGTTTTTGAGAACAGCATGACATGCAGCTGCATGTGTGTGGAGCTCTGATACTTAGAAAAGTCTTTCTGAAGGCATTATTTGGTATCGTATTCCCCTTTGGGCTTGGTTGGGTCTCAGCAAAGCAGATTCCAGGGACTGTAAAGGGGTTAAATATAAAAACGGCTCCGGTTCCGTTATTTTAAGGGTTAAAGCTTCCAAATTTGGTGTGCAATACTTTTAAGGCTTTAAGACACTGTGGTGAAATTTTGGTGAATTTTGAACAATTCCTTCATACTTTTTCGCAATTGCAGTAATAAAGTGTGTTCAGTTTAAAATTTAAAGTGACAGTAACGGTTTTATTTTAAAACGTTTTTTGTGCTTTGTTATCAAGTTTATGCCTGTTTAACATGTCTGAACTACCAGATAGATTGTGTTCTGACTGTGGGGAAGCCAAGGTTCCTTCTCATTTACATAGATGTGATTTATGTCATAATAAATTTAGTAAAAATGATGCCCAAGATGATTCCTCAAGTGAGGGGAGTAAGCATGGTACTGCATCATCCCCTCCTTCGTCTACACCAGTTTTGCCCATACAGGAGGCCCCTAGTACATCTAGCGCGCCAATACTCCTTACTATGCAACAATTAACGGCTGTAATGGATAATTCTATCAAAAACATTTTAGCCAATATGCCCACTTGTCAGCGAAAGCGCGACTGCTCTGTTTTAGAAAATACTGAAGAGCATGAGGCCGCTGATGATATTGTTTCTGAAGGGCCCCTACACCAGTCTGAGGGGGCCAGGGAGGTTTTGTCTGAGGGAGAAATTTCAGATTCAGGAAAAATTTCTCAACAAGCTGAACCTGATGTGATTACTTTTAAATTTAAGTTGGAACATCTCCGCGCTCTGCTTAAGGAGGTGTTATCCAATTTGGATGATTGTGATTATCTGGTCATTCCAGAAACACTATGTAAAATGGACAAGTTCCTAGAGGCCCCGGGGCCCCCCGAAGCTTTTCCTATACTCAAGCGGGTGGCGTACATTGTTAATAAAGAATGGGATAGGCCCGGTGTACCTTTCGTACCTCCCCCCATATTTAAAAAATTGTTTCCTATAGTCGACCCCAGAAAGGACTTATGGCAGACAGTCCCCAAGGTCGAGGGGGCGGTTTCTACTCTAAACAAGCGCACCACTATACCCATAGAAGATAGTTGTGCTTTCCAAGATCCTATGGATAAAAAATTAGAAGGTTTGCTAAAAAAGATGTTTGTTCAGCAAGGTTACCTTCTACAACCAATTGCATGCATTGTCCCTGTCACTACAGCCGCGTGTTTCTGGTGCGATGAGCTAGAAAAGGCGATTATTAGTAATTCTTCTTCTTATGAGGAGATTATGGACAGAATTCGTGCTCTTAAATTGGCTAATTCTTTCACCCTAGACGCCACCTTGCAATTGGCTAGGTTAGCGGCGAAAAATTCTGGGTTTGCTATTGTGGCGCGCAGAGCGCTTTGGTTAAAATCTTGGTCAGCGGATGCGTCTTCCAAGAACAAATTGTTTGACATTCCTTTCAAGGGGAAAACACTGTTTGGCCCTGACTTGAAAGAGTTTATCTTTGATATCACTGGGGGCAAGGGCCACGCCCTTCCTCAGAATAGGTCTTTCAAGGCCAAAAATAAACCTAATTTTCGTCCCTTTCGCAGAAACGGACCAGCCCCAAGTGCTACGTCCTCTAAGCAGGAGGGTAATACTTCTCAAGCCAATCCAGCCTGGAGACCAAGGCAAGGCTGGAACAAAGGAAAGCAGGCCAAGAAACCTGCCACTGCTCCCAAGACAGCATGAGATGCGGGCCCCCGATCCGGGACCGGATTTGGTGGGGGCAGACTCTCTCTCTTCACTCAGGCTTGGGCAAGAGATGTTCTGGATCCTTGGGCGCTAGAAATAGTCTTCCAAGGTTATCTTCTGGAAGTGATTCATCCTGTTCCATTAAAAGAACGAGGGATGGGGTTCTACTCCAATCTGTTCGTAGTTCCCAAAAAAGAGGGAACGTTCAGACCAATCTTAGATCTCAAGATCCTAAACAAGTTTCTCAAGGTTCCATCGTCCAAAATGGAAACCATTCGAACAATCCTTCCATCCAGAAAGGTCAATTCTTGACCACGGTGGATTTAAAGGATGCGTATCTACATATTCCTGTCCACAAGGAACATCATCGGTTCCTAAGGTTCGCATTCCTGGACAAGCATTAGCAGTTCGTGGCGCTTCCTTTCGGATTAGCCACTGTTCTAAGGATTTTCACAAAGGTACTAGGGTCCCTTCTGGCGGTGCTAAGACCAAGGGGCATTGCTGTAGTACCTTACTTGGACGACATTCTGATTCAAGCGTCGTCCCTTCCTCAAGCAAAGGCTCACACGGACATAGTCCTGGCCTTTCTCAGATCTCACGGATGGTAAGTGAACGTGGAAAAGAGTTCTCTATCTCCGTCGACAAGAGTTCCCTTCTTGGGAACAATAATAGACTCCTTAGAAATGAGGATTTTTCTGACAGAGACCAGAAAAACAAAACTTCTAAACTCTTGTCGGATACTTCCTTCCGTTCCTCTTCCTTCCATAGCACAGTGCATGGAAGTGATAGGTTTGATGGTAGCGGCAATGGACATAGTTCCTTTTGCGCGCATTCATCTAAGACCATTTCAATTGTGTATGCTCAGTCAGTGGAATGGGGACTATACAGACTTGTCTCCGAAGATACAAGTAAATCAGAGGACCAGAGACTCACTCCGTTGGTGGCTGTCCCTGGACAACCTGTCGCTAGGGGTGACCTCCCGCAGACCAGAGTGGGTCATTGTCACGACCGACGCCAGTCTGATGGGCTGGGGCGCGGTCTGGGGATCCCTGAAAGCTCAGGGTCTTTGGTCTCGGGAAGAATCTCTTCTACCGATAAATATTCTGGAACTGAGAGCGATATTCAATGCTCTCAAGGCTTGGCCTCAGCTAGCGAGGGCCAAGTTCATACGGTTTCAATCAGACAACATGACGACTGTTGCGTACATCAACCATCAGGGGGGAACAAGGAGTTCCCTGGCGATGGAAGAAGTGACCAAAATCATTCAATGGGCGGAGACTCGCTCCTGCCACCTGTCTGCAATCCACATCCCAGGAGTGGAAACTTGGGAAGCGGATTTTCTGATTCGTCAGACATTGCATCCGGGGGTGTGGGAACTCCATCCGGAAATCTTTGCCCAAATCACTCAACTGTGGGGCATTCCAGACATGGATCTGATGGCCTCTCGTCAGAACTTCAAGGTTCCTTGCTACGGGTCCAGATCCAGGGATCCCAAGGCGACTCTAGTAGATGCACTAGTAGCACCTTGGACCTTCAACCTAGCTTATGTATTCCCGCCGTTTCCTCTCATCCCCAGGCTGGTAGCCAGGATCAATCAGGAGAGGGCGTAGGTGATCTTGATAGCTCCTGCGTAACCACGCAGGACTTGGTAGGCAGATCTGGTGAATATGTCATCGGCTTCACCATGGAAGCTACCTTTGAGACGAGACCTTCTTGTTCAAGGTCCGTTCGAACATCCGAATCTGGTCCTACTCCAGCTGACTGCTTGGAGATTGAACGCTTGATCTTATCAAAGCGAGGGTTCTCAGATTCTGTTATTGATACTCTTGTTCAGGCCAGAAAGCCTGTAACTAGAAAAATTTACCACAAAATATGGAAAAAATATATCTGTTGGTGTGAATCTAAAGGATTCCCTTGGGACAAGGTAAAGATTCCTAGGATTCTATCCTTTCTTCAAGAAGGATTGGAGAAAGGATTATCTGCAAGTTCCTTGAAGGGACAGATTTCTGCCTTGTCTGTGTTACTTCACAAAGAGCTGGCAGCTGTGCCAGATGTTCAAGCCTTTGTTCAGGCTCTGGTTAGAATCAAGCCTGTTTACAAACCTTTGACTCCTCCTTGGAGTCTCAACTTAGTTCTTTCAGTTCTTCAGGGGGTTCCGTTTGAACCCTTACATTCCGTTGATATTAAGTTATTATCTTGGAAAGTTTTGTTTTTGGCTGCAATTTCTTCCGCTAGAAGAGTTTCAGAATTATCTGCTCTGCAGTGTTCTCCTCCTTATCTGGTGTTCCATGCAGATAAGGTGGTTTTACGTACTAAACCTGGTTTTCTTCCAAAAGTTGTTTCTAACAAAAACATTAACCAGGAGATAGTCGTGCCTTCTTTGGGTCCGAAACCAGTTTCGAAGAAGGAACGTTTGTTGCACAATTTGGATGTTGTTCGCGCTCTAAAATTCTATTTAGATGCTACAAAGGATTTTAGACAAACATCTTCCTTGTTTGTTGTTTATTCTGGTAACAGGAGAGGTCAAAAAGCAACTTCTACCTCTCTCTCTTTTTGGATTAAAAGCATCATCAGATTGGCTTACGAGACTGCCGGACGGCAGCCTCCTGAAAGAATCACAGCTCATTCCACTAGGGCTGTGGCTTCCACATGGGCCTTCAAGAACGAGGCTTCTGTTGATCAGATATGTAGGGCAGCGACTTGGTCTTCACTGCACACTTTTACCAAATTTTACAAGTTTGATACTTTTGCTTCTTCTGAGGCTATTTTTTGGGAGAAAGGTTTTGCAAGCCGTGGTGCCTTCCATTTAGGTGACCTGATTTGTTCCCTCCCTTCATCCGTGTCCTAAAGCTTTGGTATTGGTTCCCACAAGTAAGGATGACGCCGTGGACCGGACACACCTATGTTGGAGAAAACAGAATTTATGTTTACCTGATAAATTACTTTCTCCAACGGTGTGTCCGGTCCACGGCCCGCCCTGGTTTTTTAATCAGGTCTGATGTTTTATTTTCTTTAACTACAGTCACCACGGTATCATATGGTTTCTCCTATGCAAATATTCCTCCTTAACGTCGGTCGAATGACTGGGGTAGGCGGAGCCTAGGAGGGATCATGTGACCAGCTTTGCTGGGCTCTTTGCCATTTCCTGTTGGGGAAGAGAATATCCCACAAGTAAGGATGACGCCGTGGACCGGACACACCGTTGGAGAAAGTAATTTATCAGGTAAACATAAATTCTGTTTTTGGTTCAAGCACCAAACTGTCTTCTAGCAGAGGACCATTTGAAATCCCTTCGTTCTCTTCTTCGATCTCATGGATGGAAGATAAACTTAGAAAATAGTTATCTTATTCCCAGTACCAGGGTGGAGTTCCTGGGTACGATAATAGACTCCATATCCATAAGGATATTTCTTACAGACCAGAGACGTTACAAGCTAACTTCCAATTGTTTTGCCCTCCAGACCTCCTTCAGTCCATCTGTGGCTCGGTGTATGGAGGTAATTGGGCTCATGGTTTCCTGCATGGACATCATCCCCTTTGCCAGATTCCATCTCAGACCTCTTCAGCTGTGCATCATTCAGATCTGTCTCAACAGATTTCTCTAGACAGCCGGTCGAGAGAATCGCTCTCCTGGTGGCTCTGTCCAGATCACCTGTCCCAAGGGACATCCTTCTTGAGACCATCCTGAAAGATTATGACTACGGATGCGAGTCTCACAGGATGGGTGCCAGGAAGGCATAATAGGGCCTGTGGACTGGAGAGGAATCCCTCCTCCCGATCAACATCTTGGAACTTCAAGCGATATTTAATGCTCTGAAGGCTTGGCCCCTTCTGGGTTCGACCCAGTTTATCATATTCCAATCGGACAATATAACCTCGGTGGCTTACATCAACCATCAGGGGGGAACGAGGAGCTCCCTAGCAATGAGGGAAGTATCTTGGATTCTGGAATGGGCGGAGGGCCACAACTGCTCGCTGTCAGCGATCCACATTCCGGGTGTGGACAACTGGGAAGCGGATTTCCTCAGCAGACAATCTTTTCATCCAGAAGAATGGTCTCTCCATTTTGCAGAGATTTGCAGCAGATGGGGGACACCGGAGATAGATCTCATGGCGTCCCAGCTCCAGGGATCCTCATGCGGAGCTAATAGATGCATTAGCAGTGCCTTGCAGGTTCAGTCTGATCTACATTTTCCCGCTATTACCACTTCTACCTCATGTGGTGGCCCGCATCAAGCAGAAGCGAGCATCAGTGATTCTAATTGCTCCATTGTGGCCTCGGAGGATGTGGTTCGCGGATCTGGTGGGGATGTCCTCATCTCCTCCATGGAGGTTACCTTGTCTCAGGGATCTGCTGCTGGAACAAGGTCCTTTTGTTCATCAAAATTTATATTCTCTGAGGCTGACTGCGGGGAGATTGAACGCTTAGTCCTAGCCAAGAGAGGTTTTTCTGAGAGAGTTATTGATACTCTCATTCAAGCTTGTAAGTCTGTTACTCGTTGCATCTATCATAAGGTGTGGAGGACCTACTTATTCTGGTGGAAATCCCTGGCATAAGATCAGGGTTTCCAGGATTCTTTCCTTTCTCCAGGATGGTCTGGAGAAGGGCCTTTCGGCTAGCTCCCTTAAGGGACAGATTTCGGCCCTATCTGTTTTACTGCACAAGAGGCTCGCCGAGCTTCCAGATGTCCAGTCTTTTGTTCAGGCTCTGACGAGAATCAGATCGCTGTTCCAACCTAGTGCTCCTCCTTGGAGTTTAAATCCTGTTCTTAAGGTTTTGCAGAGGGCTCCGTTTGAGCCTATGCACGGCCTTGACATTAAATTACTATCTTGGAAGGTTCTCTTTTTACTGGCTATTGCTGTGGCACGCAGAGTATCTGAGATGGCTGCCTTGCAATGTGAGCCCCCTAGTATCCCATGCTGATAAGGCTGTTCTTCGTACTGGGTTAGGTTTTCTTCCTAAGGTTGTTTCTGATCACAACATAAATCAGGAGATTGTTGTTCCTTCCTTGTGTCCTAACCCCCTTCTTCGAAGGAGTGGTTACTTCATAATTTGTATGTGGTTCGGGCCTTGAGGTTCTATCTTCAAGCTGCTAAGGAGTTTAGACAGACTTCTTCTTTGTTTGTTGTATATTCTGGTAAGCGTAAGGGGCAGAAGACCTCGTCCACTTCCTTATCTTTTTGGTTGAGGAGCATTATTCGCTTAGCATATGAAACCGCGGGACATAAACCTCATCAGAGGATTAAGTCTCATTCAACTAGAGCTGTGGCTTCCTCTTGGGCCTTCAAGAATGAGGCCTCTAAGGAGGAGATTTGTAAGGCGGCTACCTGGTGGTCCTTGCATACTTTTTCAAAATTTTACAAGTTTGACGTTTTTGCTTCGGCTGAAGCATCTTTAGGGAGAAAGATTTTGCAGACTGTGGTGTCCTCAGAATAGGGTCCGCCTCTCTTTTTTTTTTTTTACCCTTTTGTTTCATTTAGTGTCCTCTAGAGCTTGGGTATATGTTTCCCACAAATAAGGAATGAAGCCGTGGACTCTCCTCATATTAAGATGGAAAAAATAAATTATGCTTACCAGATAATTTCCTTTCCTTCTGTATGAGGAGAGTCCACGGCTCCCACCCGTTTCTCCGTTGGGGGGACCAAAATTTTTGTTTTGTTCTTCTGGCACCATTTATACCCTGATATTTCTCCTACTGTTCCTTGTTCCCTCGGCAGAATGACTGGGGGATGAGGGGAGTGGGGGAAGTATTTAAGCCTTTGGCTGGGGTGTCTTTGCCTCCTCCTAGTGGCCAGGTTCAGTATTTCCCATAAGTAAGGAATGACGCCGTGGACTCTCCTCATACAGAAGAAAATGAAATTATCTGGTAAGCATAATTTGTTTCTTTCTAATGACACAGTGAGTCCACGGATCATCATAATTACTATTGGGAATATCACTCCTGTCCAGCAGAAGGAGGCAAAGAGCACCACAGCAAAGCTTACTCCCTTACCCACAACCCCCAGTCATTCTCTTTGTTTCAATTGCAAGGATGGGTAAAGTTAGGTGTCTGATTCTTCAATCAAGACTTTGTTATTTTTAAGCAGAGCAGGTTTGCTCTGTTTTCCTGGGGTGTAGCCGTAATCCATGTCAGTCTCTTCAGTAGAGCAGTGGTGGCTTTTAAGCATTTGGGAACTTGTGGGGTATAATCCCCACTGTGCCTCCCAATCAGTCTTTTGCTGCCCTTATTTTAAAAGGTTTAAGTAGGTTTACTTGGTCTTTTTTTGCTTTTCCACAGGTCGATGTGAGGGATGAAGCCTTTCAAACCTTGTGAGCTGCCCTGCTGCCGGGCAGACTGTGATGGAGGTAAGTGCTACTTTTATTTTTCTGATGGAGGAGCTCAGAATTTTTTCAGCACTTATGGGGTTAATTTTGGTATTTGGTTGGAGGAGATCACGTAGAGGTGTGCTGCAGGGGTCCTGGGTTAATTGTGTGGTGTTTTAATACTTTTTCTTAAAGGGATATTAACGTTTTTTATTTCTATCTAAAAAATTTCAAGATTTTTATTTTTTATTTTAGGTGTGTTTGAGATGGACCAAGAGGACTTGCAAGCTGTTACTTGCAATCTATGTTTAGATGCTAATGTGGAGCCTCCTTTTTTGTTCCTCATGTATAGAGAGAACATTACATTACAGGGATAGGCTTTTTGATTCAGAGCCTTCATTTTCTAAGGAGAATGTTGTTCAGGAGTCTCCTGTTCAAGATGTTGCGCAGCTTTCTCCCCAAACATCCCAATCTCAATCCTCTTCTCATGCAGTGCCCTGCGTTTCGTCTCAGGTTGGTTTTTCTTTGCAGGATATGGCTACTAACATATCCTCTGCTGTATCTGAGGCTTTGTCTGCTTTTCCTGTATTGCAGGGGAAGCGCAAAATGAAGTATGAGGTTTCTGACTCTGTTGGAGTTATGTCAAATGTTTCTTCCTTTAGGTCTGAGGAGAAAGATACTTCAGTAGCGTCTGAGGGTGAAATTTTAGACTTTAATAGCGTAATTCCTTCTGCTGATTCTGAGGTTGTTTCTTTCAGACTTAAGCTGGAGCACCTTCGTTTGTTACTCAGGAAGGTTTTGGCTACCTTGGATGACTCTGATTCAACGGTAATAGTTACTCCCAAGAAGGCTAGTAAACTTAATACGTTTTTTGAGGTTCCTTCTGTGGCGGAAGTTTTTCCTGTTCTAGATCGTGTTTCAGAGATTATTACACGGGAATGGGAGAAGCCTGGAATTCCTTTTTCACCTTCGCCTATTTTTAGGAAGTTGTTTTCTATTGCAGATTCTATTAAGGAATCTTGGCAGACGATTCCTAAGGTAGCTATTTCCACTTTGGCCAAGAGGACCACTATTCCTATTGAGGATAGTTGTTCTTTTAAGGATCCCATGGATAAGAAGTTGGAGGCTTTGCTTAAAAGGATGTATGTTCACCAGGGGTTTCAATGGCAGCCTGCTGTGTGTATTGCTACGATTACCAGTTCGGCTGCATATTGGTTTGATGCATTGTCTGATTCTATTCAGCAGGATACTCCTCTCTCTTGAAGAGATTCAGGATAGAATTAGGGCTTTAAAATTGGCTAATTCTTTTATTGCGGATGCTTCTTTACAGGTCATTAAATTAGGAGCAAAGATTTCTGACTTTGCTGTTCTGGCGCACAGGGCTTTATGGTTAAAGTCCTGGTCTGCGGATGCATCATCTAAATCTAAGCTTTTATCCATTCCTTACAAGGGTAAGACCTTGTTCGAGCCAGGTTTGACTGAGATTATTTCTGATATTACTGGAGGGAAGGAGCATTCTCTCCCTCAGGATAAGAGAAATAAACAGAAGGGTCGTCAGAGTAATTTTCGTTCCTTTCATAACTTCTTCCTCCTCCAAGCTGGATCAGTCAAAGTCCTCTTGGAAGTCCAATCAGTACTGGAGCAAGGGGAAGCAAGCTAAGAAGCCTGCTGCTGACTCAAAGTCGGCATGAAGGGTCTGCCCCCGATCCGGGAATGGATCTCGTGGGGGGGAGGCTTTCATTTTTCGCTCAAGCCTGGGTTTGAGATGTTCCAGATCCTTGAGTGGTAGATATTGTGTCACGGGGATACAAACTCGAGTTAAAAACTTTTCTTCCTGGAGGCAGGTGTCTTCTTTCCTGGTTACCTGTAGACCAGATAAAAAGAAAGGCATTCTTAAGTTGTGTTCAGGATCTTTCCAACATGGGAGTGATCGTTCCTGTTCCAGTCCAGGAGCAGGGAATAGGTTTCTATTCCAATCTGTTTATCGTTCCAAAAAAGGAGGGAACTTTCAGACCCATCCTAGATCTCAAGTGTGTAAACAAGTTTCTCAGAGTTCTGTCTTTCAAGATGGAAACTATTCGGTCAATTCTTCCTCTGGTTCAAGAGCGTCAATTCATGACTACGGTAGATTTGAAGGATGCGTATCTGCATATTCCCATCCACAAGGAACATCACAAGTTTCTGAGATTTGCTTTTCTAGACAAGCATTTTCAGTTTGTGGCTCTTCCGTTTGGTATTGCGACTGCGCCCAGGGTGTTCTCAAAGGTCCTGGGTGCGTTACTGACAGTGCTCAGATTGCAGGGGTTTGCGGTAGCTCCTTATCTGGACCACTTTCTAGTTCAGACGCCATCTTTTCAACTAGCAAGCTCCCACACAGAGTTGTTGTCTTTTCTGCGCTCACACGGTTGGAAGGTGAATTTAGGAAAAAGTACCTTGATTCCGGCTACAATAGTGCTATTCTTGGGAACTAGGGCTGCAACTAACGATTATTTTCATAATCGATTAGTTGGTCGATGTATTATTTCGATTAATCGGTTAAAAAAAAAACTATTAAAAAAAAACAACTTACAGGGAATACGTATACTAGTCTGCGACTGGCTGATGTGACGTCTGTCACATGATGATATAGGTGGCCGGCAAATGGGAGAAGAAAAAAATAATTTGTCAGAAAAAAACAATGCTTACTTATTTGAAATTCAGAGTAGGTGTTAAATCATGACTGCAGGGTGTAAGGGTTTTAATCTGATTCTGGGGGCACAGTATGACTGCAGGGTGGGAGAGAGTCTGATTCTGACTCACTCATGCTGTAAAAAGAATAGACCCAGTATTTTACACAAGCAATAGCATATCAATTAGTATTTGTGCTCAGTTAGTTCTAAATATTTTTTATTATAAATATTTCAGATATCCTCCAAAAATAAATTGTGCAGGATGTATTCTATTCACAAAATGGGAAAAATAACTCAATTACTTCAATATTTCATTTTTTGTTCTTTGTTGGTTTCCCGCTTGCTGATTTCACTATGTGTGCCACTTTTATCTTTGCTTTCAGAGCACTGTTCAACCCCATGTCTAACCCTTCCATGTATATGGTGGCTTATTTAACCACTAACTTGCAAGAGAAAGGTAATGCTTCTCTTGGCTTTAGACTAGTTTAGATCAGAAAAAAACAGAGGGCATTGTGGGACAAGAACCTTTATGTTGGAAGTGATCGATACATTTAAAAGCTGCTTTTGGTTATTGATATTATTAGCTGTAGCTGGCTGCTACTTAATGTTGCTTATTATTACAGCTGCTATTGTATGAACTGCTGACTCAGTGACTCCAAATGATTAATAATGTTCTTTTTGCCAATTATATTTTTTATTGTATGCTCGGTTCGAGCTTCTCTTGGCTTTAGAGTTAGATAAAAAAACAGTCAGGCCAGAGCTAATGGATTATCTCTCCTTGAGTCTCAGCAAGTTACTTGATCCGGACCCTCACCTTGGCCCCTCCCCTTCCATGCGATCTGGTCCCCGCAATCTCCTCACACCCCATGCGATCCTAACAGACAGCTCTATTTTTATATAAAAAAAACATCCACTGCTGACTGCAAACAACACTGCTTCTGTTAGGATCGCATAAGGTGTGAGGAGTTTGCGGGCATCGGACCGGATCGCATGGAAGGGGAGGGGCCAAGGTGAGTGTCCGGATCAAGTAACTTGCTGAGACCCAAGAAGAGATAATCCATTAGCTCTGGCCTGACTGTTTTTTTTTTTTTATCTAACTCTAAAGCCAAGAAAAGCTCGAACTGAGCATACAACAAAAAATATAATTAGCAAAAAGAACATTATTAATCATTTGGAGTCACAGAGTCAGCAGTTCATACAATAGCAGCTGTAATAAGCAGCGTTAAGTGGCAGCCAGCTACAGCTAATAATATCAATAACCACTAGCAGCTTTTAAATGTACCGATCACTTCCAACATAAAGGTTCTTGTCCCACAATGCCCCAAAGTATGCTCGGGTATACCGGGAAGTTTATTATCTCTGACACTGTCAGTTTCCTGCACACACATCAGCTGACCTGAAAGCTGGATCGGTCACGGATAATAATTACATCCTGCAGTTTTCTTCTCTATCGCACTTCTTCTGACTTCACTTCTCTCTTCCTACACGTCTTTTCTGATCTCTTCCCCGCTCAGCAATAGGCACGCCTTCTCTAGCGTGGCTGCGTGCTGCAAGCAGCCCAACTAATCGACAGATCAACTAATCGATAATGAAAATCGTTGACGACTATTTTCATTAAAGATTATTATCGATTGTGTCGATAAGTTGTTTCAGCCCTATTGGGAACCATTATAGATTCTCTAGAAATGAAGATTTTTTTTGACAGAGGCAAGGAAATAAAAAATGTTCAATTCATGCCTTGCTCTTCAGTCCTCTCCTCGGACGTTGGTGGCCCAGTGTATGGAGATTATTGGTCTGATGGTTTCAGTCATGGACATTATTCCATTTGCTCGGTTCCATCTCAGACCTCTGCAGTTATGCATGCTCAGGCAGTGGAACAGGGATTATACGGATCTGTCCCCAAAGATTGTTCTAGATGAGGCTGCAAGAGATTCTCTTCCGTGGTGGTTGTCTCAAGATCTTCTCTCTCAGGGAACCTGTTTTCGCAGGCCTACCTGGATGATCGTGACCACGGATACCAGTCTGCTGGGATGGGGAGCTGTCTGGGGTTCGTTGAAGGCTCAGGGTCTATGGTCTTGGGAAGAGTCGATTCTTCCCATAAATATTCTAGAGCTGAGGACAATCTTCAATGCTCTTCTGACCTGGCCTTAGTTAGCTTCAACCCAGTTTATCAGGTTTCAGTCGGACAACATTACATCAGTGGCTTACATCAATCATCAAGGAGGGACTCAGAGTTCCCTGGCCATGACAGAGGTAACCAAGATTATGCAGTGGGCGGAGGATTACAACTGCCGTCTATCTGCGATCCACATTCCAGGGGTGGACAATTGAGAAGCAGATTTTCTGAGTAGACAGACTTTTCATCCCGGGGAGTGGGAACTTCATCCGGAGGTGTTTTCCAGGTTGATTCTCAAGTGGGGTCAACCGTTGTTGGATCTTATGGCATCTCGTCACAATGCCACGCTTCCGAAGTACGGTTCTAGGTCAAAGGATCCTCAGACTGTCCTGATAGATGCGCTAGCAGTTCCTTGGAAGTTCAGTCTGGCATACGTGTTTCCTCAGTTTGCCCTTCTTCCTCGGGTCATTGCCCGGATCAGACAAGAGAGGTCATCAGTGATTCTAATTGCACCGGCGTGGCCTCGCAGAATCTGGTATGCAGATCTGGTGGAGATGTCATCCTCCCATCTTGGAGTCTTCTGTTAAGGAAGGACCTTCTTTTTCAGGGGCTCTTCCTTCATCCAAATCTCGTTTCTCTGAAGCTGACTGATTGGGGATTGAACGCTTGATTCTATCCAAGCGTGGTTTTTCTGAATCATTTGAGACTATGATTCAGGCGCGTAAACCTGTGACTAGAAAGATCTATTATAAGATATGGCGTAAATATCTGTATTGGGGTGAATCCAGAGGCTACTCTTGGAGTAGAGTCCGGATTCCGAGGATTTTGTATTTTCTCCAGGAGGGTCTGGAGAAGGGTTTATCTGCAAGTACCCTGAAGGGTCAAATGTCTGCTTGATCTATTTTGTTGCACAAGCGTCTGGCGGATGTGCCAGACGTTCAGTCTTTTTGTCAGGCCCTGTTTAGTATCTGGCCGATGTTTAAGTTTGTGACTCCTCTTTGAAGTCTTAATTTGGTTTTGAGAGTTCTTCAACAGGCTCCGTTTGAGCCTATGCATTTTTTTGATATTAGGTTGTTATCCTGGAAGGTTTTGTTTTTGGTTGCTTTCTCGGGTAGAAGAGTTTCGGAGCTTTCTGCGTTGCAGTGTGAAGCTCCTTTCCTTATTTTTCATTCTGATAAGGTAGTACTGCTTACTGCTCTAGGTTTCCTTCCAAAAGTTGTTTCGGATAGGAATATTAATCAAGGAATTGTTGTTCCTTCTCTGTGTCCTAATCCTTCTTCTCATAAGGAACGTTTGTTGCACAACCTTGATCTAGTACGTGCATTTAAATATTATTTGCAGGCGACTAAGGATTTTCGCCAGTCTTCTTCTTTGTTTGTTGTTTTTTCTGGGAAGCGTAAGGGTCAGAAAGCTACGGCTATTTCTCTTTCTTGTTGGTTGAGGGGTATTATTCGCTTATAAATATAGAAAGAGGGAGCGCCAGCTATAGGCTAAAGTATCAGAATAACAGAATAATATTAAAATATTAAAATACATTTATTACATTCACATAAACTAGGGTACCCTATGTATATATAACAATTCAATTAAAAACAATTAAAAAATAGTTAAAAACAATAGAGTAAGTGCCCCTCAGGAGAGAGGGGAATACCAAAACATATAAACACAAAAAATGTGTATTAAAAGTCCCAAATGATATAAAAAGTCTTAATAAGTGATGATATCCTTAACAAATGTCCTGTGTAACAGATCCTGTGTAATGTCCTGTGTAATCAAAAATCAAAATAAAGATGGTTATCAAAAATATATGATAAAAAAAAAATAATAAAAATAAATAAATAAACCCTTCTCTTTAACCTGGCCTTGGAGCCTTTAGCAATTAAGCTGCGTAAAATATACCCGGGCATCGTCGTCGGAAGAGTCAGGTTACATCTGGCGCTGTACGCGGACGATATGCTTCTATTTGTAGAACATCCGGTAAAGTATATCCCCAAAATCTTGGCGACCATTGAGGCCTTTGGGTCCTTTTCGGGCTACAAGGTAAATGAAACTAAGTCGGAGATCTTGTGGCTCCGTAGACACCGTACTAAACCGAATACTTTTCCGTTCAGGGAGGCTGCTCCCACCTTGACTTATTTAGGGATTCGACTATCAACGGATGTGGATACTTTATACAAAGCTAATATCACGCGGGTGAGTAGAGAGGTCGAGCAGACTTTGGAGGGCTGGAGGAAGCTCCCTGTGTCTCTCTCGGGGCGAGTCAGCCTGATAAAGATGGTGATTCTACCGCGAATCTTGTATCCATTACTAATGCTACCCCTATTAATATCAAAGAAGGACCTGGCTTCATACACGCGAGCTATAATAGGCTTCTTATGGAGGCGGATAGCCCTTCATAAACTTTATGCGCCTCCCTCTCAGGGAGGATTGGGTCTGCCCAACCTGCGGTTATATAATTGGGCGGCATTGCGTCGCTTGGTACTGGATTGGCAGCTTAGCACGGAGCACTTCTGCACGAATGAACTGGAGGGTTCGGCGCTGGGGGACTTTAGTATAGCTTTCTTGCCCTTTGCTCACTTTGGTGATATTCCTGCAGAGGTCCGAGGAAACTTTCTATATAGAGACATACTGAGGGCGTGGAGGTTGACGCTCCGTCATCTAGGACGCACTTGTGTGTCCTCCAGGATGATACCGCTGAGGTACAACAGCGACTTCCCCCCGGGAGTCGACACCTCCCCCTTCATTGTGTGGGAGGGTGCGGGCTTACGCTTGGTGGGAGATGCTCTAGATCACTCTACGAAGGGAGTTAAAACATTTACTGACTTGCAGCACCAGTATGGACTACCGAGGAGGCATTTTTATGCTTACCTACAAATGAGACACTATATAGACCAATTGATCAAAACAGACTCACATTTTTGGGAACCACATGCACTTAACCCTTCTATGGTATCGTTTAAGTTAGGTAAATTCACACTTTCAGGACTATACAAAACACTACTTGGCAAGATTGAGACAAAAAATTTGGAGACACTGGTGGATAGGTGGAGCACTGACTTGAGTAGGGAAGGCCTGCCGGAAACAATTCTACAAAGCTTAGAGAATGTGAGAAGGGCGACCCTATCTATGACATTCAGAGAGTCCCAGGTCAGAATGCTACACAGAGATTACCTAACTCCCCGAAGGACCTCTAAATGGAATTCTACGGTAGTGAATGAGTGTAGCAAATGCAGACTGACTGACCCTGACTTTCTTCACTATTTTCTTATGTGTCCTAGGATTGGACAGTTTTGGGGACGCATTGCTTACTGGATCACCAATACCTTGATGACCAGGGTTGAAATTGGAATAGAACAAGTATGCTTTTTGAATTGGGGAGAGCAGAATCCCAAAATGAGCCCCTTACTAACGACGGTAATACTAGTCGCAAGAAAAGTTATATTGAAGGTTTGGACTGAAAAAACAGCACCCTCCTTTGTGACGTTTAGACATAGTCTCTTTAGGCAGCTTCTTATAGAACAACTAGATACTAAGATGGACACTAGCAAGCGCCTAAAGCACTTTTTAAATAAATGGCAGGTTTATATAGCTACACTGAGTATTGAACATCAGAGGCGGATCTTGACACCCTTTGCCCATACTGAACTCATGCTAACGGCCTCCCTGAGGGGTGAATGGGGATTTCTATACCAACAAATAGGCGGTTTTTCTCTCCGCCATCATTAAGGCCAGAGAAGTGTGACCACAACGGTGTAATTAGAAGACATACTATTGTCAACAGTAGACTTATACTAAAAGAGTATGTTTGTTATAGTTTATAAAGTTAAATGAAGATGAGGTATATTATAGTCACCAATGAAGCTTAGTCACTAAAGAACACAGAAATCTGTATGCAAGAGTGAGGCAATCTCTTACTAATTACTGAAGTATGATGCAATGGAATCTACTGCCCTCACCAATGATACACTGCTAATTGTGAAATCTATCTGTACATTTTATTGTAAACCTTACTGAATGGTACACTTGAAATTGCAATGTTTGTAATGTGTATTTCATCTCCTATATCCTCAATAAAAAGTTAATTTAAAAAAAAAAAAAAAATTGGAGAAAAGTGAATCAAGTGAAAAAAGTGAATAAGAAATCCAATAGGATCCAAAAATTGCAGTACCTGTCAAAAACAAAAATCATAGTGCAATAACGCTAATATGAATATAAACTTATTTGAAAATAGGCTTACCCTATATGTAAACTCAAGCAGTGACTACTTATAACATGTACATCAACGCGTTTCAGCCCCAAAGCTGGGCCTTTCTCAAGATGTCTACTGCTGGTAAAAGTATGGCTTAAATAGCCTATAGGGACCAATCAAGATGGGTGTAATTTCCCGCCTTAAATTGCCATTACATGTATCATGACAACCCTCTATTGCCCTTAATAAAGATGGTGGCCACTGGCTCTTTTACTTCCTGTAATTTCCCACCTTAAAATACCATAACATGTATCATGGCAATCCTCTAATGCCCTTAATAAAGATGGTGCCTACTAGCTCTTTTACTTCCTGTAATTTCCCGCCTTAAAATGCCATTACATGCCACCAATAAATGTGTTAAATTTACTGGTCTCCTAGGTATAGGGCCCGTGCCAGGGAGATTGGGTCTAACTACATTTTACCATAGACAGTAATTTTCCCCTCATACTGCTATAGCTGTATTTTGGTTCTAAGTTTTCACCAACTTTCTATACAGCATAGCACTAAGTTTATATGTGAGCTTTTGCTCTATATTGGAAGGTATTAGGTTTTTGTTTCAGCCCCTTCTTTAGATATTTCAACAAAGGATCTACTGAGATGAAAGTAGTAACTATAATGTTAATAGTCTTATACAGTAATTACTTGAGTTGTTCTGGTTTTAAGACCTCTGAAATAATTCTTAGGGGAAAAGGTTTAAGGCCTAGTTACACGTAGTAGAAAGCCATTAAGACCACTGAAGTAAAACAAAAGCTACATAACTTTAACTTCAGCACTAATAATCAAATTACTGACAAATCTGCTTCCTTCCATTTTACGGTCATATGAGGAGATATAAAAGGGTTCGGATGGCTGCGATCATTGTGAGCTGATCTTGGTTGTGTATAATTTATAACAGTTGTACGTTGAACTTTTAGAATTTCCATTTTCTAATACCTCTATATGATCCTTTTTTGAACACAACTAATACAAGGTTTATATGTATATTATAGATTCTTTGACAGGTCTTTGGGTTTAATTTTCTCCACTAGAATATTATATCACTATAGTCCTAAGGACCCAAGAGTGGTCCTATATGCTTAATTGCTTATAGTGGTCTAGATATAACGTTGATATTAATAGTTCTATGGATGGTTCAGATATAGCGTTGGTGTTAATAGTTCCATAGAATACTACTCAAAAATAAAAAAAAAAAGTGGTTTACAATTTGGGACCCAATAGTGGTACTTTACTGTTCGTGATTGTCTTTTGTAATGGTTATTTCTATAGTACTACAAGGTCCAAAAGTGGCCTCTTATATTATTTGGAAGACATACAGTTTACTTGGCAGATATTCTGTTTATTATGACTGCTAGATATGTTATATAATACGTATTGTCTTTTTGTGTAATATGTATGGTTTTCTAGTATGGAACAATTTCTCTGTAAAGATTGTAATATTGTTTTATGTTTGTATGCCGCGAAATTAAACCTCAATAAAAATATATTTAAAAAAAAATAAAAAATGCCATTACATGTATCATAGCAATCCTCTAATGCCCTTAATAAAGATGGTGGCTACTGACTCTTTCACTTCCGGCTCTGAGGTCACAGCCGGTTGCATGATGGAATTCTGGGACATGTAGTTCTGATATATAAAGAGGATATTGATTTATTGTCAGTTTATACTAATATGCTCAAGTCTAAAATAAATAAAAGCTACTAGTATTAGGGATTGTCCATATCGGTAGGTATATACCTCTAATGTAATTCACATTGTGAATACAATACATACATATAAAGAGTTTATACAATTGGATGAAATGTATTGATAAAACCACATATATTTAATAGACAGAATATCTCACTAAAAAGAAGATATTTTCTAAAACATTATAGAAATGACATTAAAAACAAAATAGTTTTATAAATAGCATTTAAAAACATTAAAAAACATTAGAAAACAGTAAAAAACGGTGAGATGTAAAAACATATTGATGATTTATACTGAGTAGAAGTATAAAAAATGAAAGTGTATGAAGTATAAAAAGTGAAAAGTGAATCAAACTTGTAGGAGGGGGAGTTGTATCAATATTTTCAAATTGAAATTTATTTAAAAATTAAAGTTGTATCAAAATAATTTAGTTAAAAAGATGAAAGACTTCGAAATCAGCATTTAGGCCCTGTGGATATATACTATCTATGTAAAAAATCCATTTTGCCTCGGCCTGTATTAGTCTTTTACCATAATCTCCCCCTCTCCATTGTTTTGGTACTTTACATATAGCCATATATTTGAGACTTGTACTTTTGTCTCCATGTTTGTCTTGAAAATGTTTGTATAGTGGGACATCGTCTCTATTATGTTTAATGGCTAATAAATGTACCCTGATTCTGTCCTTGACACTCCGTGTTGTCTGTGCAATATATTGGAGGCCACAACCACATTCTAACAGATAAATTACCCCTTTGTCCTGACATTGAATGATATCATTGATCTTAAAAACCTCTTGGCTAATATTTGATTTAAATGTGTCACCCTTGATACCATGCTGGCAAGCTTTATTAAGGGTATTATTCACTTGGCATATGAGACTGCTGGTCAGCAGCCTACTGAGAAAATCACGGCTCATTCCATGAGGGCTGTTACTTCTACTTGGGCATTCAAAAATGAAGCTTCTGTAGATCAGATTTGCAAAGCTGCCACTTGGTCATCTTGGCACACTTTTTCTAAATTTTCCAAATTTTATATGTTTGCTTCAGCTGAGACTTCTTTTGGGAGAAAGGTTCTTCAGGCAGTGGTGCCTTCTGTTTAGGCTGTCTTGTCCCTCCCTTATCATCCGTGTCCTCTAGCTTGGGTATTGATTCCCAATAGTAATTCTGATCCGTGGACTCACTGTGTCATTAGAAAGAAAAGGAAATTTATGCTTACCTGATAAATTTATTTATTTATTGACACGGTGAGTCCACGGCCCGCCCTGTATTTTCAGACATTTTATTTTTATATAAACCTCAGGCACCTCTGCTCCTTATATTACTTCCTTTCTCCTTTCCCTTTGGTTGAATAACTGGGGGTTGTGGGTAAGGGAGTGGTATTTAACAGCTTTGCTGTGGTGCTCTTTGCCTCCTCCTGCTGGTCAGGAGTGATATTACCAATAGTAATTATGATGATTCCTTTTCTTCTACTAGATACGACGAGTCCACGGATTCATCCTTACTTGTGGGATATTATCCTCCTGCTAAAAGGAAGTGGCAAAGAGCACCACAGCAGAGCTGTCTATATAGCTCCTCCCTTGACTCCACCCCTCAGTCATTCTCTTTGCCTATACTAGTAATAGGAAGAGGTAAAGTGAGAGGTGTTAAAATGCAGTCTGGAATTCCCTGAAGGCTCAGAGTGTTTGGACTCAGGAGGAGTCCCTACTACCAATCAATATTCTGGAACTGAGAGCAATATTCAACGCGCTTCAAGCGTGGCCTCAGTTGGCTTTGGCCAAATTCATAAGATTCTAGTCGGACAATATCACGACTGTAGCATATATCAATCATCAAGGGGGAACAAAGAGTTCTCTAGCGATGATAGAGGTTTCCAAGATAATTCGATGGGCAGAGACTCACTCTTGCCATCTATCAGCAATCTATATCCTAGGAGTAGAGAACTGGGAAGCGGACTTTCTAAGTCGTCAGACTTTTCATCTGGGGTAGTGGGAGCTCCATCCGGAAGTGTTTGCGGCATTAATCTGGGAATGGGGCACACCGGAATTGGATCTGATGGCATCTCGTCAGAATGCCAAACTTTCTTGTTACGGGTCCAGATCAAGGGATACCCATGCAATACTGATAGATGCTTTAGCAGTACCTTGGTCGTTCAACCTGGCTTATGTGTTTCCTCCTTTTCCTCTCCTACCTTGTCTGATTGCCAGAATCAAACAGGAGAGGGCTTTGGTAATCTTGATAGCGCCTGCGTGGCCACGCAGGACTTGGTATGCAGATCTGGTGGAAATGTCATCTCTGCCACCGTGGAAACTGCCACTGAGACAGGACCTTCTCAGCCAAGGTCCGTTCCAACATCCAAATCTAAATTCTCTGCAGCTGACTGTCTGGAGATTGAACGCTTAATTTTATCTAAGCGGGGGTTCTCCGGGTCGATCATTGATACCTTGAATCAGGCTTGTAAGCCTATCACTAGGAAAATTTACTTTAAGATATGGCGTAAATATCTTTATTGGTGCGAATCCAAGGGCTACTTATGGAGTAGGGTTAGGATTCATAGGATTTTGTCCTTTCTCCAAGAAGGATTGGAGAAGGGATTATCGGCTAGTTCCTTAAAGGGACAAATTTCTGCTTTGTCAATTTTACTACACAAGCGTCTGACGGATGTCCCAGACGTTCAGTCTTTCTTTCATGTAATTAGCAAGAGTCCATGAGCTAGTGACGTATGGGATATACATTCCTACCAGGAGGGGCAAAGTTTCCCAAACCTTAAAATGCCTATAAATACACCCCTCACCACACCCACAAATCAGTTTTACAAACTTTGCCTCCTATGGAGGTGGTGAAGTAAGTTTGTGCTAGATTCTACGTTGATATGCGCTCCGCAGCAGGTTGGAGCCCGGTTTTCCTCTCAGCGTGCAGTGAATGTCAGAGGGATGTGAGGAGAGTATTGCCTGTTTGAATTCAATGATCTCCTTCTATGGGGTCTATTTCATAGGTTCTCTGTTATCGGTCGTAGAGATTCATCTCTTACCTCCCTTTTCAGATCGACGATATACTCTTATATATATACCATTACCTCTGCTGATTTTCGTTTCAGTACTGGTTTGGCTTTCTACAAACATGTAGATGAGTGTCCTGGGGTAAGTAAGTCTTATTTTCTGTGACACTCTAAAGCTATGGTTGGGCACTTTTTTAATAAAGTTCTAAATATATGTATTCAAACATTTATTTGCCTTGACTCAGGATGTTCAACATTCCTTATTTTCAGACAGTCAGTTTCATATTTGGGATAATGCATTTGAATCAATCATTTTTCTTACCTTAAAAAATTTGACTTTTTTTCCCTGTGGGCTGTTAGGCTCGCGGGGGCTGAAAATGCTTCATTTTATTGCGTCATTCTTGGCGCAGACTTTTTTGGCGCAAAAAATCTTTTCTGTTTCCGGCGTCATACGTGTCGCCGGAAGTTGCGTCATTTTTTGACGTTCTTTTGCGCCAAAAATGTCGGCGTTCCGGATGTGGCGTCCTTTTTGGCGCCAAAAGCATTTAGGCGCCAAATAATGTGGGCGTCTTATTTGGCGCTAAAAAAATATGGGCGTCGCTTTTGTCTCCACATTATTTAAGTCTCATTTTTCATTGCTTCTGGTTGCTAGAAGCTTGTTCCTTGGCATTTTTCCCATTCCTGAAACTGTCATTTAAGGAATTTGATCAATTTTGTTTTATATGTTGTTTTTTCTCTTACATATTGCAAGATGTCTCACGTTGCATCTGAGTCAGAAGATACTTCAGGAAAATCGCTGTCTGGTGCTGGAACTACCAAAGCTAAGTGTATCTGCTGTAAACTTTTGGTAGCTGTTCCTCCAGCTGTTGTTTGTATTAATTGTCATGACAAACTTGTTAATGCAGATAATTTTCCTTTAGTAAAGTACCATTACCTGTTGCAGTTCCATCAACATCTAATGTTCAGAGTGTTCCTGATAACATAAGAGATTTTGTTTTTGAATCCATCAAGAAGGCTATGTCTGTTATTCCTCCTTCTAGTAAACATAAAAAATCTTTTAAAACTTCTCTTTTTACAGATGAATTTTTAAATGAACATCATCATTCTGATTCTAATGACTCTTCTGGTTCAGAGGATTCTGTCTCAGAGGTTGATGCTGATAAATCTTCATATTTATTTAAAATGGAATTTATTCGTTCTTTACTTAAAGAAGTACTAATTGCTTAGAAATTGAGGATTCTGGTCCTCTTGATACTAAATCTAAACGTTTAGATAAGGTCTTTAAATCTCCTGTGGTTATTCCAGAAGTTTTTCCTGTTCCTGGTGCTATTTCTGAAGTAATTTCCAGAGAGTGGAATAATTTGGGTAATTCATTTACTCCTTCTAAACGTTTTAAGCAATTATATCCTGTGCCGTCTGACAGATTAGAATTTTGGGACAAAATCCCTAAAGTTGATGGGGCTATTTCTACCCTTGCTAAACGTACTACTATTCCTACGGCAGATGGTACTTCGTTTAAGGATCCTTTAGATAGGAAAATTGAATCCTTTCTAAGAAAAGCTCATCTGTGTTCAGGTAATCTTCTTAGACCTGCTATATGATTGGCTGATGTTGCTGCAGCTTCAACTTTTTGGTTGGAAACTTTAGCGCAACAAGTAACAGATCATGATTCTCATAATATTATTATTCTTCTTCAACATGCTAATAATTTTATCTGTGATGCCATTTTTTATATTATCAGAGTTGATGTCAGGTTTATGTCTCTAGCTATTTTAGCTAGAAGAGCTTTATGGCTTAAAACTTAGAATGCTGATATGTCTTCTAAATCAACTCTACTTTCCCTTTCTTTCCAGGGTAACAAATTATTTGGTTCTCAGTTGGATTCTATTATCTCAACTGTTACTGGTGGGAAAGGAACTTTTTTACCACAGGATAAAAAATCTAAGGGTAAAAACGGGGCTAATAATCGTTTTCGTTCCTTTTGTTTCAACAAAGAACAAAAGCCTGATCCTTCATCCTCAGGAGCAGTTTCAGTTTGGAAACCATCTCCAGTCTGGAATAAATCCAAGCCTTCTAGAAAAGCAAAGCCAGCTTCTAAGTCCACATGAAGGTGCGGCCCTCATTCCAGCTCAGCTGGTAGGGGGCAGGTTACGTTTTTTCAAAGAAATTTGGATCAATTCTGTTCACAATCTTTGGATTCAGAACATCGTTTCAGAAGGGTACAGAATTGGTTTCAAGATAAGACCTCCTGCAAAGAGATTTTTTCTTTCCCGTGTCCCAGTAAATCCAGTGAAAGCTCAAGCATTTCTGAAATGTGTTTCAGATCTAGAGTTGGCTGGTGTAATTATGCCAGTTCCAGTTCTGGAACAGGGGCTGGGGTTTTATTCGAATCTCTTCATTGTACCAAAGAAGGAGAATTCCTTCAGACCAGTTCTGGATCTAAAAATATTGAATCGTTATGTAAGGATACCAACATTCAAAATGGTAATTGTAAGGACTATCTTGCCTTTTGTTCAGCAAGGGCATTATATGTCCACAATAGATTTACAGGATGCATATCTGCATATTCCGATTCATCCAGATCACTATCAGTTCCTGAGATTCTCTTTCCTGGACAAGCATTACCAGTTTGTGGCTCTGCCGTTTGGCCTAGCTACAGCTCCAATAATTTTTACAAAGGTTCTCGGTGCCCTTCTGTCTGTAATCAGACAACAGGGTATTGTGGTATTTCCTTATTTGGACGATATCTTGGTACTTGCTCAGTCTTTACATTTAGCAGAATCTCATACGAATCGACTTGTGTTGTTTCTTCAAGATCATGGTTGGAGGATCAATTCACTAAAAAGTTCATTGATTCCTCAGACAAGGGTAACCTTTCTGGGTTTCCAGATAGATTCAGTGTCCATGACTCTGTCTTTGACAGACAAGAGACGTCTAAAATTGATTTCAGCTTGTCGAAACCTTCAGTCACAATCATTCCCTTCGGTAGCCTTATGCATGGAAATTCTAGGTCTTATGACTGCTGCATCGGACGCGATCCCCTTTGCTTGTTTTCACATGCGACCTCTTCAGCTCTGTATGCTGAATCAATGGTGCAGGGATTACACAAAGATATCTCAATTAATATCTTTAAAACCGATTGTACGACACTCTCTGACATGGTGGACAGATCACCATTGTTTAATTCAGGGGGCTTCTTTTGTTCTTCCGACCTGGACTGTAATTTCAACAGATGCAAGTCTTACAGGTTGGGGAGCTGTGTGGGGATCTCTGACGGCACAAGGAGTTTGGGAATCTCAGGAGGTGAGATTACCGATCAATATTCTGGAACTCCGTGCAATTTTCAGAGCTCTTCAGTCTTGGCCTCTTCTGAAGAGAGAATCGTTCATTTGTTTTCAGACAGACAATGTCACAACTGTGGCATACATCAATCATCAAGGAGGGACTCACAGTCCTCTGGCTATGAAAGAAGTATCTCGAATTCTGGTTTGGGCGGAATCCAGCTCCTGTCTAATCTCTGCGGTTCATATCCCAGGTATAGACAATTGGGAAGCGGATTATCTCAGTCGCCAAACGTTGCATCCGGGCGAATGGTCTCTTCATCCAGAGGTATTTCTTCAGATTGTTCAAATGTGGGAACTTCCAGAAATAGATCTGATGGCGTCTCATCTAAACAAGAAACTTCCCAGGTATCTGTCCAGATCCCGGGATCCTCAGGCGGAGGCAGTGGATGCATTATCACTTCCTTGGAAGTATCATCCTGCCTATATCTTTCCGCCTCTAGTTCTTCTTCCAAGAGTAATCTCCAAGATTCTGAAGGAATGCTAGTTTGTTCTGCTGGTAGCTCCGGCATGGCCTCACAAGTTTTGGTATGCGGATCTTGTCCGGATGGCCTCTTGCCAACCGTGGACTCTTCCGTTAAGACCAGACCTTCTGTCGCAAGGTCCTTTTTTCCATCAGGATCTCAAATCCTTAAATTTAAAGGTATGGAGATTGAACGCTTGATTCTTGGTCAAAGAGGTTTCTCTGACTCTGTGATTAATACTATGTTACAGGCTCGTAAATCTGTATCTAGAGAGATATATTATAGAGTCTGGAAGACTTATATTTCTTGGTATCTTTCTCATCATTTTTCTTGGCATTCTTTTAGAATACCGAGAATTTTACAGTTTCTTCAGGATGGTTTAGATAAAGGTTTGTCCGCAAGTTCCTTGAAAGGACAAATCTCTGCTCTTTCTGTTCTTTTTCACAGAAAGATTGCTAATCTTCCTGATATTCTTTGTTTTGTACAAGCTTTGGTTCGTATAAAACCTGTCATTAAGTCAATTTCTCCTCCTTGGAGTTTGAATTTGGTTCTGGGGGCTCTTTTAGCTCCTCCTTTTGAACCCATGCATTCATTGGACATTAAACTTCTTTCTTGGAAAGTTTTGTTTCTTTTGTCCATCTCTTCTGCCAGAAGAGTCTCTGAATTATCTGCTCTTTCTTGTGAGTCTCCTTTTCTGATTTTTCATCAGGATAAGGCGGTGTTGCGAACTTCTTTTGAATTTTTTCCTAAGGTTGTGTATTCTAACAATATTAGTAGAGAAATTGTGGTTCCTTCATTATGTCCTAATCCTAAGAATTCTAAGGAGAAATCATTACATTCTTTGGATGTTGTTAGAGCTTTGAAATATTATGTTGAAGCTACTAAGTCTTTCCGAAAGACTTCTAGTCTATTTCATCTTTTCCGGTTCTAGAAAAGGCCAGAAAGTTTCTGCCATTTCTTTGGCATCTTGGTTGAAATCTTTAATTCATCATGCCTATGTCGAGTCGGGTAAAACTCTGTCTCAAAGGATTACAGCTCATTCTACTAGGTCAGTTTTTACTTCCTGGGCGTTTAGGAATGAAGCTTCGATTTTTCAGATTTGCAAAGCAGCAACTTGGTCCTCTTTGCATACTTTTACTAAATTCTACCATTTTGATGTGTTTTCTTCTTCTGAAGCAGTTTTGGTAGAAAAGTACTTCAGGCAGCGGTTTCAGTTTGAATCTTCTGCTTATGTTTTCATTAAACTTTATTTTGGGTGTGGATTATTTTTCAGCAGGAATTGGCTGTCTTTATTTTATCCCTCCCTCTCTAGTGACTCTTGCGTGGAAAGATCCACATCTTGGGTAGTCATTATCCCATACGTCACTAGCTCATGGACTCTTGCTAATTACATGAAAGAAAACATAATTTATGTAAGAACTTACCTGATAAATTCATTTCTTTCATATTAGCAAGAGTCCATGAGGCCCACCCTTTTTTGTGGTGGTTATGATTTTTTTGTATAAAGCACAATTATTCCAATTCCTTATTTTTTATGCTTTCGCACTTTTTTCTTATCACCCCACTTCTTGGCTATTCGTTAAACTGATTTGTGGGTGTGGTGAGGGGTGTATTTATAGGCATTTTAAGTTTTGGGAAACTTTGCCCCTCCTGGTAGGAATGTATATCCCATACGTCACTAGCTCATGGACTCTTGCTAATATGAAAGAAATGAATTTATCAGGTAAGTTCTTACATAAATTATGTTTTTGTCAGGCTTTAATCAGAATCAATCCTGTGTTTAAACCTATTGCTCCGCCATGGAGTTTGAATTTAGTTCTCAATGTTCTTCAAAGGGTTCTGTTTGAACCCATGCATTCCATAGATATAAAGCTTTTATCTTGGAAAGTTTTGTTTTTAGTTGCTATCTCTTCTGCTCGAAGAGTTTGAGCTTTCTGCGTTACAATGGGATTCGCCTTATCTTATATTCCATTCTGATAAGGTGGTTTTGCGTACTAAACCTGGATTCCTGCCTAAGGTTGTTTCAAATAAGAATATTAATCAGGAAATTGTTGTTCCTTCCTTGTGTCCTAATCCTTCATCTAAGAAGGATAACCTGGACGTGGTTCGTGCCTTGAAGTTTTACTTACAAGCGACCAAGGATTTCCGTCTAACATCTTCTCTATTGTTTATTCTGGAAAGCGTAGGGGTCAAAAAGCTACGGCTACCTCTCTTTCTTTTTGGCTGAAAAGCATCATCCGCCTGGCATACGAGACTGCTGGACAGCAGCCTCCTGAAAATATTACGGCTCATTCTACTAGAGCGGTGGCTTCCACATGGGCTTTTTAAAACGATGCTTCTGTTGAACAGATTTGTAAGGCTGCGACTTGGTCCTCCCTTCATACATTTTCCAAATTTTCCAAATTTGATACTTTTGCTTCTTCGGAGGCTATTTTTGGGAGAAAAGTTCTTCAAGCAGTGGTGCCTTCCGTTTAGGTATCTGTCTTGTCCCTCCCGTTCATCCGTGTCCTGTTGCTTTGGTATTGTATCCCACAAGTAAGGATGAATCCGTGGACTCGTCGTATCTAGTAGAAGAAAAGGAAATGTATGCTTACCTGATAAATTGATTTCTTCTACGATACGACGAGTCCACGGCCCTCCCTGTCATTTTAGACAGATTATATTTTTGTTTTCAAACTTCAGTCACCTCTGCACCTTTTTTAGTTTCTACCTTCGGTCGAATGACTGGGGGGTGGAGTCAAGGGAGGAGCTATAGACAGCTCTGCTGTGGTGCTCTTTGCCACTTCCTGTTAGCAGGAGGATAATATCCCACAAGTAAGGATGAATCCGTGGACTCGTCGTATCGTAGAAGAAATCAATTTATCAGGTAAGCATAAATTTCCTTTTTTCTTTTGATATTTTGTTTCAACACTAGTCTACCAGTGCTACTGTTTGAGCAGCAGCTGCAGGGAACTTTTCTCTCTACATTGTAGCTTGTTGCATAGTAACACTAGTGAAAGCATCTCTTGATATCCTTTTATTAGTTTGTGAAACTATATAGAATAACTCCATACAGTATGTTTAACAGCATTTAAACCTATATGCTGATTAATTGTGAGTGGGCTCCATATATTTTTCAATTTGGATATAGTGCTGAACCTTTTGATTTTTTGCCTTGGAGTGAAGTAAAAGATCAATAATAAAATGCTCTGATGTGCTAGAGCATTTTCTTTTAGCACCAACTATGGCTGCATTCACATAGTTGCTAATAATCTCCAACTGTAATACGGAAAAAAATATCACTTCACAAAATTCTCCTTTCATTTTTAAACACAGTTTACGTTTGCTTTTGCTTTACTTTTACCAGCTTGTGAAAAACTTAGCAGGTAATAAGTGCAAAAGAGGTCTTTACGTCATGTTTGCCTCTATCTTTATTGTATAGTATTCAGTACTGGGTGGTACAGAAAGTTTCATATATATTTAATGGATATTTTGTACTGCTCTGTAGGAAAAGCAAGATAATGTAAGTCCATAACATCTAGAAATGGCGTGTAGCAATCCGGTTCATAAAATCTTTCTTTCTCCAACATAGGTGTGTCCGGTCCACGGCGTCATCCTTACTTGTGGGATATTCTCTTCCCCAACAGGAAATGGCAAAGAGCCCAGCAAAGCTGGTCACATGATCCCTCCTAGGCTCCGCCTTCCCCAGTCATTCTCTTTGCCGTTGCACAGGCAACATCTCCACGGAGATGGCTCAGAGTTTTTTGGTGTTTAAATGTAGTTTTTATTCTTCTATCAAGAGTTTATTTTAAAATAGTGCTGGTATGTACTATTTACTCTGAAACAGAAAAGAGATGAAGATTTCTGTTTGTAAGAGGAAAATGATTTTAGCAACCGTTACTAAAATCGATGGCTGTTTCCACACAGGACTGTTGAGAGGAATTAACTTCAGTTGGGGGAAACAGTGAGCAGACTTTGGCTGCTTGAGGTATGACACATTTCTAACAAGACTTGGTAATGCTGGAAGCTGTCATTTTCCCTATGGGATCCGGTAAGCCATTTTCTTAATTTTCAATATAAGAATAAAAGGGCTTCACAAGGGCTTTAAAGACTGGTAGACATTTTTCTGGGCCAAAACGATTACTTTATAAGCATATTTAATGGTTTATAACTTTGGAGAGTTATTTTAATCTTGGGAATTTTGTTAAAAAAACGGCAGGCACTGTATTGGACACCTTTTTCACTGGGGGCCTTTTCTAGTCATAGGCAGAGCCTCATTTTCGCGCCACTAATGCGCAGTTGTTTTTGAGAAGCAAGGCATGCAGATGCATGTGTGAGGAGCTCAGATCCACTGAAAAAGCTTATTGAAGGCGTCATTTGGTATCGTATTCCCCTCTGGGCTTGGTTGGGTCTCAGCAAAGCAGATACCAGGGACTGTATAGGGGTTAAATGTAAAAACGGCTCCGGTTCCGTTATTTTAAGAGTTAAAGCTTTCAAATTTGGTGTGCAATACTTTTAAGGCTTTATGACACTGTGGTGAAATTTTGGTGAATTTTGAACATTTCCTTCATACTTTTGCGTATATTCAGTAAAAAAGTGTGTTCAGTTTAAAATTTAAAGAGACAGTAACGGTTTTATTTTAAAACGTTTTTTGTGCTTTATCAAGTTTATGCCTATTAACATGTCTGAACTATCAGATAGACGATGTTCTGTATGTTCGGAAGCCAAGGTTCCTCTCCATTTAAATATATGTGATGATTGTGACAAACAAAGTAGGGACAATGATGCCACTGATAATAATGTTGCCCAAAATGATTCCTTAAGTGAGGGGAGTAAGCATGGTACTGCATCATCTCCTTCTATGTCTACACCAGTCTTGCCCACTCAGGAGGTCCCTAGTGCATCTAGTGCGCCAATCCTCCTTACTATGCAACAATTAACGGCTGTAATGGATAATTCTATTAAAAATATTTTAGCCAAAATGCCCACTTATCAGCGAAAGCGCGACTGCTCTGTTTTAGATACTGAAGAGCATGAGGACGCTGATGATGATGGTTCTGACATGCCCTTACACCAGTCTGAAGGGGCTAGGGAGGTTTTGTCTGAGGGAGAAATTTCAGATTCAGGAAAAATTTCTCAACAAGCTGAACCTGACGTTATTACATTTAAATTTAAATTGGAAAATCTCTGCGCTCTGCTTAAGGAGGTGTTATCTACTCTGGATGATTGTGACAATGTGGTCATTCCAGAGAAATTATGTAAGATGGACAGGTTCCTAGAGGTCCCGGTGCCCCCCGAAGCTTTTCCTATACCCAAGCGGGTGGCGGACATTGTAAATAAAGAATGGGAAAGGCCCGGCATACCTTTTGTCCCTCCCCCTATATTTAAGAAATTATTTCCTATGGTCGACCCCAGGAAGGACTTATGGCAGACAGTCCCCAAGGTCGAGGGGGCGGTTTCTACTCTAAACAAACGCACCACTATCCCTATAGAAGATAGTTGTGCTTTCAAAGATCCTATGGATAAAAAATTAGAGGGTTTGCTTAAAAAGATGTTTGTTCAGCAAGGTTACCTTCTACAACCAATTTCATGCATTGTTCCTGTCACTACAGCAGCGTGTTTCTGGTTCGAGGAACTAGAATAGTCGCTCAATCAAGCATCTTCTTATGAGGAGGTTATGGACAGAGTTCAAGCACTTAAGTTGGCTAACTCTTTTACCTTAGACGCCACTTTGCAATTAGCTAGATTAGCTGCGAAAAATTCAGGTTTTGCTATTGTGTCGCGCAGAGCGCTTTGGCTGAAGTCCTGGTCAGCGGATGTGTCCTCCAAGAACAGATTGCTTAACATCCCTTTCAAGGGGAAAACGCTGTTTGGCCCTGACTTGAAAGAGATTATTTCAGACATCACTGGGGGAAAGGGCCACGCCCTTCCTCAGGATAGGTCTTTTAAGGCTAAGAATAAAACAAATTTTCGTCCCTTTCGCAGAAACGGACCAGCCTCAAATTCTACATCCTCTAAGCAAGAGGGTAATTCTTCTCAAACCAAGCCAGCCTGGAGACCGATGCAAGGCTGGAACAAAGGTAAGCAGGCCAAGAAGCCCGCTACCGCTACCAAGACAGCATGAGATGCTGGCCCCCGATCCGGGACCGGATCTGGTGGGGGGGGAGACTCTCTCTCTTCGCTCAGGCTTGGGCAAGAGATGTTCAGGATCCTTGGGCGCTAGAAATAGTTTCTCAAGGTTATCTCCTGGAATTCAAGGAACTACCCCCAAGGGGAAGGTTCCACAGGTCTCAATTGTCTTCAGACCAAATAAAAAGACAGGCATTCTTACATTGTGTAAAAGACCTGTTAAAAATGGGAGTGATTCATCCTGTTCCATTAGGAGAACAAGGGATGGGGTTTTACTCCAATCTGTTCATAGTTCCCAAAAAAGAGGGAACATTCAGGCCAATTTTGGATCTCAAGATCCTAAACAAATTTCTCAAGGTCCCATCGTTCAAGATGGAAACCATTCGGACAATTCTTCCTACCATCCAGGAAGGTCAATTCATGACCACGGTGGATTTAAAGGATGCGTATCTACATATTCCTATCCACAAGGAACATCATCGGTTCCTAAGATTCGCCTTTCTGGACAAGCATTACCAGTTTGTGGCACTTCCATTCGGACTAGCCACTGCTCCAAGAATTTTCACAAAGGTACTAGGGTCCCTTCTAGCGGTGCTAAGGCCAAGGGGCATTGCAGTAGTACCCTACTTGGACGACATACTGATTCAAGCGTCGTCTCTGCCACAAGCAAAGGCTCATACGGACATTGTCCTAGCCTTTCTCAGATCTCACGGGTGGAAAGTGAACGTAGAAAAAAGTTCTCTATTCCCGTCAACAAGAGTTCCCTTCTTGGGAACAATAATAGATTCCTTGGAAATGAAGATTTTTCTGACAGAAGCCAGAAAATCAAAACTTCTAAGCTCTTGTCAAGTACTTCATTCTGTTCTTCTTCCTTCCATAGCGCAGTGCATGGAAGTAATAGGTTTGATGGTTGCGGCAATGGACATAGTTCCTTTTGCGCGAATTCATCTAAGACCATTAAAACTGTGCATGCTCAGACAGTGGAATGGGGATTATACAGATTTGTCCCCGACGACCCAAGTAGATCAGAGGACCAGAGATTCACTCCGTTGGTGGCTGACCCTGGACAACCTGTCCCAAGGGATGAGCTTCAGAAGACCAGAGTGGGTCATTGTAACGACCGACGCCAGCCTGGTGGGCTGGGGCGCGGTCTGGAAACACCTGAAAGCTCAGGGTCTATGGTCTCGGGAAGAATCTCTTCTCCCGATAAACATTCTGGAACTGAGAGCGATATTCAATGCTCTCAAGGCTTGGCCTCAACTAGCAAAGGCCAAATTCATAAGGTTTCAATCAGACAACATGACGACTGTTGCATATATCAACCATCAGGGGGGAACAAGGAGTTCCCTGGCGATGGAAGAAGTGACCAAAGTAATTCAATGGGCGGAGCTTCACTCCTGCCACTTGTCTGCAATCCACATCCCAGGAGTGGAAAATTGGGAAGCGGATTTTCTGAGTCGTCAGACATTTCATCCGGGGGAGTGGGAACTCCATCCGGAAATCTTTGCCCAAATAACTCAATTATGGGGCATTCCAGACATGGATCTGATGGCGTCTCGTCAGAACTTCAAGGTTCCTTGCTACGGGTCCAGATCCAGGGATCCCAAGGCGACTCTAGTAGATGCACTAGTAGCGCCCTGGACCTTCAACCTAGCTTATGTGTTCCCACCGTTTCCTCTCATTCCCAGGCTGGTTGCCAGGATCAATCAGGAGAGGGCTTCGGTGATCTTGATAGCTCCTGCGTGGCCACGCAGAACTTGGTATGCAGACCTGGTGAATATGTCATCGGCTCCACCATGGAAGCTACCTTTGAGACGGGACCTTCTTGTTCAAGGTCCGTTCGAACACCCGAATCTGGCATCACTCCAACTGACTGCTTGGAGATTGAACGCTTGATTTTATCAAAGCGTGGGTTCTCAGATTCTGTCATTGATACTCTTATTCAGGCTAGAAAGCCTGTAACTAGAAAAATTTACCATAAAGTATGGAAGAAATATATCTGTTGGTGCGAATCGAAAGGATTCCCATGGAACAGGGTAAAAATTCCTAAGATTCTATCCTTTCTACAAGAGGGTTTGGAGAAAGGATTATCTGCAAGTTCTTTGAAGGGACAGATTTCTGCTTTATCTGTTTTACTTCACAAGAAGCTGGCGGCTGTGCCAGATGTTCAGGCTTTTGTTCAGGCTCTGGTTAGAATCAAGCCTGTTTACAAACCTTTGACTCCTCCTTGGAGTCTCAATTTAGTTCTTTCAGTTCTTCAAGGGGTTCCGTTTGAACCCTTACATTCCGTAGATATTAAGTTATTATCTTGGAAAGTTTTGTTTTTGGTTGCAATTTCTTCTGCTAGAAGAGTTTCAGAGTTATCTGCTCTGCAGTGTTCTCCTCCTTATCTGGTGTTCCATGCAGATAAGGTGGTTTTGCGTACTAAACCTGGTTTTCTTCCGAAAGTTGTTTCTAACAAAAATATTAACCAGGAGATAGTCGTGCCTTCTTTGTGTCCGAATCCAGTTTCAAAGAAGGAACGTTTGTTGCACAATTTGGATGTAGTTCGTGCTCTAAAATTCTATTTAGAGGCTACAAAGGATTTCAGACAAACATCTTCCTTGTTTGTTGTTTGTTGTTTATTCTGGTAAAAGGAGAGGTCAAAAAGCAACTTCTACCTCTCTCTCTTTTTGGCTTAAAAGCATCATCAGATTGGCTTATGAGACTGCCGGACGGCAGCCTCCTGAAAGAATCACAGCTCATTCCACTAGGGCTGTGGCTTCCACATGGGCCTTCAAGAACGAGGCTTCTGTTGATCAGATATGTAAGGCAGCGACTTGGTCTTCACTGCACACTTTTACCAAATTTTACAAATTTGATACTTTTGCTTCTTCTGAGGCTATTTTTTGGAGAAAGGTTTTGCAAACCGTGGTGCCTTCCATCTAGGTGACCTGATTTGCTCCCTCCCATCATCCGTGTCCTAAAGCTTTGGTATTGGTTCCCACAAGTAAGGATGACGCCGTGGACCGGACACACCTATGTTGGAGAAAACAGAATTTATGTTTACCTGATAAATTACTTTCTCCAACGGTGTGTCCGGTCCACGGCCCGCCCTGGTTTTTTAATCAGGTCTGATGATTTATTTTCTCTAACTACAGTCACCACGGTATCATATGATTTCTCCTATGCAAATATTCCTCCTTTACGTCGGTCGAATGACTGGGGAAGGTGGAGCCTAGGAGGGATCATGTGACCAGCTTTGCTGGGCTCTTTGCCATTTCCTGTTGGGGAAGAGAATATCCCACAAGTAAGGATGACGCCGTGGACCGGACACACCGTTGGAGAAAGTAATTTTTCAGGTAAACATAAATTCTGTTTTTTATTGTTTTTGGAATTTGCCATTCCATTTTGTTTGTTTGTGACTGAGATTGTTTGCATGATCTTCTTAAAGTAAAAGAAATATTATTCAACAAAGACATTCCCCATTCTCTTACTTCTCATGAAACCTAGTATCTTAGGGGTGTCATGATTTACAGTATAAGAATTATTAATGTTAGTATTACACAAGGTGATATCAGTTGCAATCACTTTCTTCTTATAGAAAATTTACTGCATCATTATTCGATTTCAGGTGAAAATCTTGCCAAACTGGAAAATAGTGTTTTTTTCAATAAATTGACAAAAAAATATATATATATATTTTTTTAAAATAGTTAAAGTAAAAATCTCTGTGGAAACATGTCGAGTATACCCATTATGCCCATATGTAATTTGGTATTAAAGGGGCAGTAAACCTAAAAAATGCTATAATTCTGCATATAATGCAGAATTATATAACATTATCTTAACATAAACTTTATACAACATAATATTGCCGCTATCTTTTATGATATATTGTTGTATAAAGTTTGCACTAAGATAATGTTATATAATTCTGCACTATGTGCAGAATTATATAACATTATCTTTTAGGTTTATTGCCCCTTTAATATGGTTAAAGGGATCTGAAACCGAAAATGTTCTTTTGTGGTTTAGACAGGGCATACAATTTTAAAAAGTTTTCAATTTACTTTTATTATTAAATTTGCTTTGTTTGCATGGTATTTGTTTAAGAGATACATAGGTAGGTGTCTGGAGCCCTAAGTGGCAGGAAATAGTGCTGCCATCTAGTGTACATGCAAATGGATTACATACTTGCACAATTGCTGCCATATAGTGCTGCAGCCGCAAACACTCTTGAGCTTACGTCCCCGCTTTTTAAGAAAAGATACAGAGAGAGAGAGCAAAGAAAATTTGATAATAGAAGTAAATTAGTAAGTTAAAAATCTCATCTGATTCAAGAAAAAAATTGAATTTCACGCCCGTTTTATTGTTACACATGTATATTATTATTTTCTTTAGGCCGTGTATAAAGGGTTAAATCCAAACACCACCATGTTTGTAAAATTTTGTTTCCACAACATTTAGCCCCATTTGTGTGTCTTGCCATTCCCTTTTGTGACATGTAAGTTTTGGCCAAAGTTCACCAGTAGTTAAAAGATCATTTTTGCAGTTTTAACGTTGTTTAAATTATCATTTAGAGAATCCATTGATTTCAATGGGAGACAGTAATAGTAAATTGGCTTTTAATTCCAGGACTTGATGACATGCTGGGAAATACAAGTACAAGATTTGTTCACGGTATTGAAATGTAGACAGGGACCTGTAACTTTTGAAAGAAAATGGATACAGAAAATTTTGCCATCCATTTTTAATACTGGCTAATTTTGGCTAAAATTTCGGTCAGGTGGTCAGAAAAATCAGCTGGGTGGTGCATCCGCTAAAAAGGTTCTGGGTAGAACAATGAATGATATAATTAGACGGGCAATTCCTTGTAGTAAACAATAGATATATTTATCAATTTTAGGTGATCTCTGCATACCAGACTGGAGTCTCTGCCCTGCGTTTGGCCTTAATAGATGTCAACCTAGAAAAGGCTGAGAGTTTGGTGGATCAGATCCAGGAGGTAATTTGGCTGCCACTGTGTTTTTACTCCATTTCTGGCTATAACATTCTGTATATAATATGAATCTCTCTAAACCTTATAATATACCCTGTATACATTTTGCATAGTTTCCTTAAGTATATTTCAAATTCACTTTTATATTTTTATTTATGACTAGAAAAAAGAAAGACCTGATCTTGTTTTTTAACTTAAATAATTAAGTTAGTTGAAAAATTAATCTTATATTAACAGTATCAAACATGATAAAATATTCAGTTAACATATAAACCATACAGTACATGAGTCTAGTAAAAAATTAACTGGTTTACCATCAAGTGAATATATTAATATAACAGGGAGTCAGATTTGCCCATGCTCAGATCAGTCAGAATGCAACCTAAGTTGACAAGATGCCAGCTCTCTATTTAAACATTTTGTTAAGTTTTATGTTTACTTTGACTTATTTAACATATTTAGTTTTTTTCCAAAGGAGCACTGTTTAATATCCATTTAAAGCATTACAGTCAGTTCTTTGATATTCAGAAGTAGAGTTTCAAATAAAGGTGGTTATAAAAAGCATAGTAATACAAGACCTAATCTATTCACACAATTTGATTAATTTAAGATAGATTAAACACAGATTGTGAATAAGTCAAAAAAGGCTGAAACAGTCACAAGAAATATGTAGTCGAGTCATGTGTGATGACTGAAAATATCTTGTGTATTAGTACCTATTAGCTGCCACATAGACTGAATCATGTTGTACGCATCCATCTGAAAATAGGCAATGGAATAATTTATATCTCGTATCCTAATGATTTGTTTCATTTGTAATCTGTACAGTATAAAGATGAAAAAGTAAAATGATTTAAAGTGATTGTAAAGTTTAATAATGTAAAGCCCAGTATCTAAAAATACTCTTAAAAACAGGGGCACTTTAAGTAATTAAACTTTACAAAGACTCTTCTTTTTTTAAATACTTACCATTTTGTTAGGGTAAACATACCGCGCCAAACTTATGCCTGCATCTCCTTCTCTATTGAGGAGATTGATGATGAATAAGACTTCCTCCAATCGTTGCGTACCCCCTTTGGCATCCAGCTCGTGGGACACGCAACAATTGGAGGAAGCCAGATTCGTCATCGATAAGCTAAATATAGAAGGAGATGTGGGCGGAAGATCGGCGGTATGTTTGCCGTAATAAAATGGTAAGTATTTAAAAAAAGAAGAGTCTTTGTAAAATTCAATGACTTAAAGTGCCCCTGTTTTTAAGAGTATTTTTAGATACTGGGCTTTAAATTATTAAACTTTACAATCACTTTAAGTAGTCTGACTTTTAAAAGAATGTTGCAGAATATAAAAACCTCTATCTCTTTGTCTTGTTTCTTGTGTACATACAGTATCTGCACTTTTTCTAATATATCTGTTCATTCCTGCTTCTTTCTTATTGCTGCTATTTTTTGAATCTATCTCTGATCACTAAAGCTTTACCTTTTGGATCTTATTTCTGTAGTAACATATTCTGTCTCTGTAACTTCCAGTTCTGTGATCTTCAAGATGACCTTAATCAAACCCTTTCTGGAGCAACATTCAATGAAGCCAGTAAGCATTGTTCTTTTCAGTTTGTAAAACGATATCTGCTCCTACAAAAAAATACTACTGCTCCCTATAATCCTGTCCCATCATTTTATTGTGTCTTGTCTCTCCCATCATTTTATTGTGTCTTGTGTTGTTATACCTCATGTGTGTATATATATATATATATATATATATATATATATATATATGTATGTATGTGTGTATATATATATATATATATATATATATATGTATATGTATATATTTATTTATATACATATATACACATACAAACAGAGAAGTGCTCTACCAGGAACAAACAACAGCTCATTAGCTAGTTCTATGGCGAATTACCACCCGGAAGCAGCCTCTTCCAGTAGACCAGTGTGCTTTTTCACAAAGGAAAACTTTCCTTAAGTATATCAGTCTGATCCCGCCAAGTAAGGTCAGTCCAGCCCCGAAATACCAGGCAATTCTCCTCTGAACAAGAAACATGACAACCCCAGACGATCGTTTCGGCCTCCTATGGGCCTCGTCAGTGAGGTGCAGCCACATTTCTCTAAGCACACTGGGCATGGAGTCCCCCATCACCCATAGGGAGACTTCCCCAGGGTCATATTAATTTGCATACAGAGAAGCGCTCTACCAGGAACGAACAACAGCTCACTAGCTAGTTCTATGGCGATTTACCACCCGGAAGCAGCCTCTTTTAGACCAGTGTGCTTTTCACAAAGGAAAACTTTCCTTAAAGGGACACTGTACCCAATTTTTTTCTTTTGTGATTCAGATAGAGCAGGCAATTTTAAGCAACTTTCTAATTTACTCCTATTATCAATTTTTCTTCGTTCTCTTGCTATCTTTATTTGAAATAAAAGCCATTTAAGCTTTTCTTGGGTTAAGAACTCTGGACAGCACTTTTTGATTGGTGGATTAATTTTTTCCACCAATCAGCAAGGACAACCGATGATGTTCACCAAAAATGGGCCGGCATCTAAACTTAGATTCTTGCATTTCAAATAAAGATACCAAGAGAATAAAGAAAATTTGATTATAGGAGTAAATTAGAAAGTTGCTTAAAATGTCATGCTCTATCTGAATCATGAAAGAAAAAATTTGGTTACAGTGTCCCTTTAAGTATATCAGTCTGATCCCGCCAAGTAAGGTCAGTCCAGCCCCGAAATACCAGGTAATTCTCCTCTGAACAAGGAACATAACAAACCCAGACGATCGTTTTGGCCTCCTAGGTGGTAAATTGCCATAGAACTAGCTAATGAGCTGTTGTTCGTTCCTGGTAGAGCGCTTCTCTATTTGTATGCAAATTAATATGACCCTGGGGAAGTCTCCCTATGGGTGATGGGGGAAACCAGACGTGGACTCCTTGCCCAGTGTGCTTAGAGGAATGTGGCTGCATCTCACTGACAAGGCCCATAGGGGGCCGAAATGATCGTCTGGGGTTGTCATGTCCCTTGTTCAGAGGAGAATTGCCTGATATTTCGGGGCTGGACTGACCTTACTTGGCGGGATCAGACTGATATACTTAAAGGGCCACTAAATCCAAAATCTTTCTTTCATGATTCAGATAGAACATACAAATTTAAACAACATTACAATTTACTTCTATTATTTATTTTGCTTCATTTCTGAGAAATCCTTATTTGAAGAAAAAGCAATGTACATGGGTGAGCCAATCACATGAGACTTCTATGTGCAGCAACCAATCAGCAGCTACTGAGAATATCTAGATATGCTTTTCAGCAAATAATATCAGGAGAATAAAACAAATTAGATAATAGAAGTAAATTAGAAAGATGTTTAAAAATGCATTCTCTTTCTAAATCATGAAAGAAAAAATGTGGATATCATGGCCCTTTAAGGAAAGTTTTCCTTTGTGAAAAGCACACTGGTCTAAAAGAGGCTGCTTCCAGGTGGTAAATCGCCATAGAACTAGCTAATGAGCTGTTGTTCTTTCCTGGTAGAGCGTTTCTCTCTTTGTATGCAAAAATATATATACACACCTATACAATTTTACCATCCCGGCGGCATTATCAATTAGCTGGCTATAGCCATATTGACCCCTTCACTACCAGAAATTTCAGAGATTAACTTGGCCAAAATACTGGAGAATTTTTAGCATATTTGCTATCAATCAATTTTAACAGAAATAGAGGCTTATTTTTTTTAAACATATTAAAACTATATATATATATATATATATATATATATATATATATATATATATATATATATATATATATATATATATTTCTCCAACATAGGTGTGTCCGGTCCACGGCGTCATCCTTACTTGTGGGATATTCTCTTCCCCAACAGGAAATGGCAAAGAGCCCAGCAAAGCTGGTCACATGATCCCTCCTAGGCTCCGCCTACCCCAGTCATTCTCTTTGCCGTTGTACAGGCAACATCTCCACGGAGATGGCTTAGAGTTTTTTAGTGTTTAACTGTAGTTTTTATTATTCAATCAAGAGTTTGTTATTTTGAAATAGTGCTGGTATGTACTATTTACTCAGAAACAGAAAAGAGATGAAGATTTCTGTTTGTATGAGGAAAATGATTTTAGCAACCGTCACTAAAATCCATGGCTGTTCCACACAGGACTGTTGAGAGCAATTAACTTCAGTTGGGGGAACAGTGAGCAGTCTCTTGCTGCTTGAGGTATGACACATTCTAACAAGACGATGTAATGCTGGAAGCTGTCATTTTCCCTATGGGATCCGGTAAGCCATGTTTATTACGATCGTAAATAAGGGCTTCAAAAAGGGCTTATTAAGACTGTAGACTTTTTCTGGGCTAAATCGATTGATTATTAACACATATTTAGCCTTGAGGAATCATTTTATCTGGGTATTTTGATATAATAATATCGGCAGGCACTGTTTTAGACACCTTATTCTTTAGGGGCTTTCCCAAAGCATAGGCAGAGCCTCATTTTCGCGCCGGTGTTGCGCACTTATTTTTGAGAGGCATGGCATGCAGTCGCATGTGAGAGGAGCTCTGATACTTAGAACAGACTTTCTGAAGGCGTCATTTGGTATCGTATTCCCCTTGGGGCTTGGTTGGGTCTCAGCAAAGCAGATACCAGGGACTGTAAAGGGGTTAAAGTTCAAAACGGCTCCGGTTCCGTTATTTTAAGGGATAAAGCTTCCAAATTTGGTGTGCAATACTTTTAAGGCTTTAAGACACTGTGGTGAAAATTTGGTGAATTTTGAACAATTCCTTCATGTTTTTTCGCAATTGCAGTAATAAAGTGTGTTCAGTTTAAAATTTAAAGTGACAGTAACGGTTTTATTTTAAAACGTTTTTTGTACTTTGTTATCAAGTTTATGCCTGTTTAACATGTCTGAACTACCAGATAGACTGTGTTCTGAATGTGGGGAAGCCAGAATTCCTATTCATTTAAATAAATGTGATTTATGTGACGATGACAATGATGCCCAAGATGATTCCTCAAGTGAGGGGAGTAAGCATGGTACTGCATCATTCCCTCCTTCGTCTACACGAGTCTTGCCCACTCAGGAGGCCCCTAGTACATCTAGCGCGCCAATACTCCTTACTATGCAACAATTAACGGCTGTAATGGATAATTCTGTCAAAAACATTTTAGCCAAAATGAACACTTATCAGCGTAAGCGCGACTGCTCTGTTTTAGACACTGAAGAGCATGACGACGCTGATAATAATATTTCTGAAGGGCCCCTAACCCAGTCTGATGGGGCCAGGGAGGTTTTGTCTGAGGGAGAAATTACTGATTCAGGGAACATTTCTCAACAAGCTGAACCTGATGTGATTGCATTTAAATTTAAGTTGGAACATCTCCGCATTCTGCTTAAGGAGGTATTATCCACTCTGGATGATTGTGACAAGTTGGTCATCCCAGAGAAACTATGTAAAATGGACAAGTTCCTAGAGGTGCCGGGGCTCCCAGAAGCTTTTCCTATACCCAAGCGGGTGGCGGACATTGTTAATAAAGAATGGGAAAGGCCCGGTATTCCTTTCGTCCCTCCCCCCATATTTAAAAAATTGTTTCCTATGGTCGACCCCAGAAAGGACTTATGGCAGACAGTCCCCAAGGTCGAGGGAGCGGTTTCCACTTTAAACAAACGCACCACTATACCCATAGAGGATAGTTGTGCTTTCAAAGATCCTATGGATAAAAAATTAGAAGGTTTGCTTAAAAAGATGTTTGTTCAGCAGGGTTACCTTCTACAACCAATTTCATGCATTGTCCCTGTCGCTACAGCCGCATGTTTCTGGTTCGATGAGCTGATAAAGGCGGTCGATAGTGATTCTCCTCCTTTTGAGGAGATTATGGACAGAATCAATGCTCTCAAATTGGCTAATTCTTTCACCCTAGACGCCACTTTGCAATTGGCTAGGTTAGCGGCTAAGAATTCTGGGTTTGCTATTGTGGCGCGCAGAGCGCTTTGGTTGAAATCTTGGTCGGCTGATGCGTCTTCCAAGAACAAGCTACTTAACATTCCTTTCAAGGGGAAAACGCTGTTTGGCCCTGACTTGAAAGAGATTATCTCTGATATCACTGGGGGTAAGGGCCACGCCCTTCCTCAGGATCGGCCTTTCAAGGCAAAAAATAAACCTAATTTTCGTCCCTTTCGTAGAAACGGACCAGCCCAAAGTGCTACGTCCTCTAAGCAAGAGGGTAATTCTTCTCAAGCCAAGCCAGCTTGGAGACCAATGCAAGGCTGGAACAAGGGAAAGCAGGCCAAGAAACCTGCCACTGCTACCAAGACAGCATGAAATGTTGGCCCCCGATCCGGGACCGGATCTGGTGGGGGGCAGACTCTCTCTCTTCGCTCAGGCTTGGGCAAGAGATGTTCTGGATCCTTGGGCGCTAGAAATAGTCTCCCAAGGTTATCTTCTGGAATTCAAGGGACTTCCCCCAAGGGGGAGGTTCCACAGGTCTCAGTTGTCTTCAGACCACATAAAAAGACAGGCATTCTTACATTGTGTAGAAGACCTGTTAAAAATGGGAGTGATTCATCCTGTTCCATTAAGAGATCAAGGGATGGGGTTCTACTCCAATCTGTTTATAGTTCCCAAGAAAGAGGGAACGTTCAGACCAATGTTAGATCTCAAGATCTTAAACAAGTTTCTCAAGGTTCCATCGTTCAAGATGGAAACCATTCGAACAATTCTTCCTTCCATCCAGGAAGGTCAATTCATGACCACGGTGGATTTAAAGGATGCGTATCTACATATTCCTATCCACAAGGAACATCATCGGTTCCTGAGGTTCGCATTCCTGGACAAACATTACCAGTTCGTGGCGCTTCCTTTCGGATTAGCCACTGCTCCAAGGATTTTCACAAAGGTACTAGGGTCCCTTCTAGCTGTGCTAAGACCAAGGGGCATTGCTGTAGTACCTTACTTGGACGACATTCTGATTCAAGCGTCGTCCCTTCCTCAAGCAAAGGCTCACACGGACATTGTCCTGGCCTTTCTCAGATCTCACGGATGGAAAGTGAACGTGGAAAAGAGTTCTCTATCTCCGTCAACAAGGGTTCCCTTCTTGGGAACCATAATAGACTCCTTAGAAATGAGGATTTTTCTGACAGAGGCCAGAAAAACAAAACTTCTAGACTCTTGTCGGATACTTCATTCCGTTCCTCTTCCTTCCATAGCTCAGTGCATGGAAGTGATCGGGTTGATGGTAGCGGCAATGGACATAGTTCCTTTTGCACGCATTCATCTAAGACCATTACAACTGTGCATGCTCAGTCAGTGGAATGGGGACTATACAGACTTGTCTCCGAAGATACAAGTAAATCAGAGGACCAGAGACTCACTCCGTTGGTGGCTGTCCCTGGACAACCTGTCACGAGGGATGACATTCCGCAGACCAGAGTGGGTCATTGTCACGACCGACGCCAGTCTGATGGGCTGGGGCGCGGTCTGGGGATCCCTGAAAGCTCAGGGTCTTTGGTCTCGGGAAGAATCTCTTCTACCGATAAATATTCTGGAACTGAGAGCGATATTCAATGCTCTCAAGGCTTGGCCTCAGCTAGCGAGGGCCAAGTTCATACGGTTTCAATCAGACAACATGACAACTGTTGCGTACATCAACCATCAGGGGGGAACAAGGAGTTCCCTGGCGATGGAAGAAGTGACCAAAATCATTCTATGGGCGGAGTTTCACTCCTGCCACCTGTCTGCTATCCACATCCCAGGAGTGGAAAATTGGGAAGCGGATTTTCTGAGTCGTCAGACATTGCATCCGGGGGAGTGGGAACTCCATCCGGAAATCTTTGCCCAAGTCACTCAGCTGTGGGGCATTCCAGACATGGATCTGATGGCCTCTCGTCAGAACTTCAAAGTTCCTTGCTACGGGTCCAGATCCAGGGATCCCAAGGCGGCTCTAGTGGATGCACTAGTAGCACCTTGGACCTTCAAACTAGCTTATGTGTTCCCGCCGTTTCCTCTCATCCCCAGGCTGGTAGCCAGGATCAATCAGGAGAGGGCGTCGGTGATCTTGATAGCTCCTGCGTGGCCACGCAGGACTTGGTATGCAGATCTGGTGAATATGTCATCGGCTCCACCTTGGAAGCTACCTTTGAGACGAGACCTTCTTGTTCAGGGTCCGTTCGAACATCCGAATCTGGTTTCACTCCAGCTGACTGCTTGGAGATTGAACGCTTGATCTTATCGAAGCGAGGGTTCTCAGATCCTGTTATCGATACTCTTGTTCAGGCCAGAAAGCCTGTAACTAGAAAGATTTACCACAAAATTTGGAAAAAATATATCTGTTGGTGTGAATCTAAAGGATTCCCTTGGGACAAGGTTAAGATTCCTAGGATTCTATCCTTCCTTCAAGAAGGATTGGAAAAAGGTTTATCTGCAAGTTCCCTGAAGGGACAGATTTCTGCCTTGTCTGTGTTACTTCACAAAAAGCTGGCCGCTGTGCCAGATGTTCAAGCTTTTGTTCAGGCTCTGGTTAGAATTAAGCCTGTTTACAAACCTTTGACTCCTCCTTGGAGTCTCAATTTAGTTCTTTCAGTTCTTCAGGGGGTTCCGTTTGAACCCTTGCATTCCGTTGATATTAAGTTATTATCTTGGAAAGTTTTGTTTTTAGTTGCAATTTCTTCTGCTAGAAGAGTTTCAGAATTATCTGCTCTGCAGTGTTCTCCTCCTTATCTGGTGTTCCATGCAGATAAGGTGGTTTTACGTACTAAACCTGGTTTTCTTCCAAAAGTTGTTTCTAACAAAAACATTAACCAGGAGATTATCGTACCTTCTCTGTGTCCGAAACCAGTTTCGAAGAAGGAACGTTTGTTGCACAATTTGGATGTTGTTCGCGCTCTAAAATTCTATTTAGATGCTACAAAGGATTTTAGACAAACATCTTCCTTGTTTGTTGTTTATTCCGGTAAAAGGAGAGGTCAAAAAGCAACTTCTACCTCTCTCTCTTTTTGGATTAAAAGCATCATCAGATTGGCTTACGAGACTGCCGGACGGCAGCCTCCCGAAAGAATCACAGCTCATTCCACTAGGGCTGTGGCTTCCACATGGGCCTTCAAGAACGAGGCTTCTGTTGATCAGATATGTAGGGCAGCGACTTGGTCTTCACTGCACACTTTTACCAAATTTTACAAGTTTGATACTTTTGCTTCTTCTGAGGCTATTTTTGGGAGAAAGGTTTTGCAAGCCGTGGTGCCTTCCATTTAGGTGACCTGATTTGCTCCCTCCCTTCATCCGTGTCCTAAAGCTTTGGTATTGGTTCCCACAAGTAAGGATGACGCCGTGGACCGGACACACCTATGTTGGAGAAAACAGAATTTATGTTTACCTGATAAATTACTTTCTCCAACGGTGTGTCCGGTCCACGGCCCGCCCTGGTTTTTTAATCAGGTCTGATAATTTATTTTCTTTAACTACAGTCACCACGGTACCATATGGTTTCTCCTATGCAAATATTCCTCCTTAACGTCGGTCGAATGACTGGGGTAGGCGGAGCCTAGGAGGGATCATGTGACCAGCTTTGCTGGGCTCTTTGCCATTTCCTGTTGGGGAAGAGAATATCCCACAAGTAAGGATGACGCCGTGGACCGGACACACCGTTGGAGAAAGTAATTTATCAGGTAAACATAAATTCTGTTTTTTTTTAGTGCAAGCCCTATCCCTCCCTCTCCCATCATTATTTGTTTCTGGAGTGTAGGGTGCCTTCAACTCCCTCCCCCCCCCCTCCACCACTGGACTTCCCTCCCGCCGGCACCAGTAGAAGGTGATATACACAGTGTCACTGCCTGTAACGGTCAGGAATCTACCTTTTTTATGGAACCGGAGCACCGATTGCGCTTAGTTTTCATATACAGACTTTACAGCCTCGGCTGCTGTGGGTTCTTGAAGCCAGGAAGCATATATATATACGTTATGCGGTATGATGGTCACTGGATGATGTGTCAAGGGGTTAATACTTTGCATTATTAGAATTTTTTCTGTTATTAACAAATGTTACTTCAACTATCCAAACAAATATAGATTTAACAATAATTTGTACAGAAAAGATTGAAAAAGCTTAAACATTAGCTAATTTTAGCTTAATGTATTCTTAAATTTTAGCTGGGTCAGAAAAATTAGCTGGATGGTGTGTCCATTAAATTATATAGAAAATAGAATATGTTTTAATATATATATATATATATATATATATATATATATATATATATATATATATATATCATAACTCTTTACCATTAGCTGGTGTCCTGTTGAACTGGTTAAGATTGAAAAAAAAGTAAAAAAATATATTAATAGTAACATTTTAACTACAGTTAAAGTGACATTCTAATGCAAAAATGAAACGCTCTAATTTGTTAGAGCATGTCATTTGTGCACAAAGCGGTTAAACACATAGCTTCTCCTGAGCAGGGTATGTTTGGTGATTGAAAGATACCTACGTATGCTAATCCTAATTGACACAATAATATGCCACCACTGCCTCTCTGAACAGATGCAGTGTTTGAATGCTTTTAGCAGGTGCAGCATATGCACTTATGCTACTGAGGAGTAATGCCTTTTAGTAGAAACCTTATGCTAATACAATTAATATATCATTAGATCGCTTTTATTCAAAACTGAAAAACATTCATGCAAATTTCTATTTCTTCTGTTATGTGTGATCAGTCCACGGGTCATCATTACTTCTGGGATATAACTCCTCCCCAACAGGAAATGCAAGAGGATTCACCCAGCAGAGCTGCATATAGCTCCTCCCCTCTACGTCAGTCCCAGTCATTCTCTTGCACCCAACGACTAGATAGGATGTGTGAGAGGACTATGGTGATTATACTTAGTTTTTATGACTTCAATCAAAAGTTTGTTATTTTAAAATAGCACCGGAGCGTGTTATTACTTCTCTGGCAGAGTTTGAGGAAGAATCTGTCAGAGTTTTCTACTATGATTTTAACCGGAGTAGTTAAGATCATATTGCTGTTCTCGGCCATCTGAGGGAGGTAAAGGCTTCAGATCAGGGGACAGCGGGCAGATGAATCTGCATTGAGGTATGTAGCAGTTTTTATTTTCTGAATGGAATTGATGAGAAAATCCTGCCATACCGTTAAAATGACATGTATGTATACACTTCAGTATTCTGGGGATGGTATTTCACCGGAACTACTCTGTTAAAGGTCACTAATCCTTTTTAATAACTATTTATCATGTTAAACGTTTTTGCTGGAATGTAGAATCGTTTACATTGCTGAGGTACTGTGTGAATAAATATTTGGGCATTATTTTCCACTTGGCAGTTTTTTTTTTTTGCTTTAATTGTGACAGTTTCGTTTCTCTTCACTGCTGTGTGGGAGAGGGAGGGGCCGTTTTTGGCGCTCTTTGCTACGCATCAAAAAATACCAGTCAGTTACTTTTATATTTCCTGCATGATCCGGTTCATCTCTGATAGATCTCAGGGGTCTTCAAACTTCTTTGAAGGGAGGTAAATTCTCTCAGCAGAGCTGTGAGAATTCTTATAGTGACTGTGAATAAAAACGTTGCTTTGTATTTTTTATGTCAAATTTAATTATTGTTATTTTACTAATGGGAACAAACCTTTGCTAAAAGTTTTGTTATTTTAAAGTTTGATGCTATAACTGTTTTTCAGTTCATTATTTCAACTGTCATTTAATCGTTAGTACCTCTTTGAGGCACAGTAGGTTTTTTGCTAAAAAAGATTATAACCAAGTTGTAAGTTTTTTGCTAGTGTGTTAAACATGTCTGACTCAGAGGAAGATATCTGTGTCATTTGTTCCAATGCCAAGGTGGAGCCCAATAGAAATTTATGTACTAACTGTATTGATGCTACTTTAAATAAAAGTCAATCTGTACAATGTGAACAAATTTCACCAAACAGCGAGGGGAGAGTTATGCCGACTAACTCGCCTCACGCGGCAGTACCTGCATCTCCCGCCCGGGAGGTGCGTGATATTTTGGCGCCTAGTACATCTGGGCGGCCATTACAGATAACATTACAAGATATGGCTACTGTTATGACTGAAGTTTTGTCTAAATTACCAGAACTAAGAGGCAAGCGTGATCACTCTGGGGTGAGAACAGAGTGCGCTGACAATGCTAGGGCCATGTCTGATACTGCGTCACAGCTCGCAGAGCATGAGGACGGAGAGCTTCATTCTGTGGGTGACGGTTCTGATCCAAACAGATTGGACTCAGATATTTCAAATTTTAAATTTAAATTGGAGAACCTCCGTGTATTACTAGGGGAGGTCTTAGCAGCTCTCAACGATTGTAACACCGTTGCAATACCAGAGAAACTGTGTAGGTTGGATAAATACTTTGCGGTACCGGCGAGTACTGACGTTTTTCCTATACCTAAGAGACTAACTGAAATTGTTACTAAGGAGTGGGATAGACCCGGTGTGCCGTTCTCACCCCCTCCAATATTTAGAAAGATGTTTCCAATAGACGCCACCACTCGGGACTTATGGCAAACGGTCCCCAAGGTGGAGGGAGCAGTTTCTACTTTAGCTAAGCGTACCACTATCCCGGTGGAGGATAGCTGTGCTTTCTCAGATCCAATGGATAAAAAATTAGAGGGTTACCTTAAGAAAATGTTTGTTCAACAAGGTTTTATATTACAACCCCTTGCATGTATCGCGCCGATTACGGCTGCGGCAGCATTTTGGATTGAGTCGCTTGAAGAGAACCTTAGTTCATCTACGCTAGACGACATTACGGACAGGCTTAGAGTCCTTAAACTAGCTAATTCCTTCATTTCGGAGGCCGTAGTACATTTAACCAAACTTACGGCTAAGAACTCAGGATTCGCCATACAGGCACGTAGGGCGCTGTGGCTAAAATCCTGGTCAGCTGATGTTACTTCTAAGTCCAAATTACTTAATATACCTTTCAAGGGGCAGTCTTTATTTGGGCCCGGTTTGAAAGAGATTATCGCTGACATTACAGGAGGTAAGGGCCACGCCCTACCTCAAGACAAAGCCAAAGCTAAGGCTAGACAGTCTAATTTTCGTCCCTTTCGGAACTTCAAAACAGGAGCAGCATCAACCTCCACTGCACCAAAACAGGAAGGAGCTGTTGCTCGTTACAGGCAAGGCTGGAAGCCTAACCAGTCCTGGAACAAGAGCAAGCAGGCCAGGAAACCTGCTGCTGCCCCAAAGACAGCATGAACCGAGAGCCCCCGATCCGGGACCGGATCTAGTGGGGGGCAGACTCTCTCTCTTCGCCCAGGCCTGGGCAAGAGATGTTCAGGATCCCTGGGCACTAGAGATCATATCTCAGGGATACCTTCTAGACTTCAAATTATCTCCCCCAAGAGGGAGATTTCATCTGTCAAGGTTGTCAACAAACCAGATAAAGAAAGAAGCGTTTCTACGCTGCGTACAAGATCTGTTAATAATGGGAGTGATCCATCCGGTTCCGCGGTCGGAACAAGGACAAGGGTTCTACTCAAACCTGTTTGTGGTTCCCAAAAAAGAGGGAACTTTCAGGCCAATCTTAGATTTAAAGATTCTAAACAAATTCCTAAGAGTTCCATCGTTCAAAATGGAAACTATTCGGACAATCTTACCCATGATCCAAGAGGGTCAGTACATGACCACAGTGGATTTAAAGGATGCTTACCTTCACATACCGATCCACAAAGATCATCACCGGTATCTAAGGTTTGCCTTCTTAGACAGGCACTACCAGTTTGTAGCTCTTCCATTCGGATTGGCTACGGCTCCAAGAATCTTCACGAAGGTTCTGGGTGCCCTTCTGGCGGTACTAAGACCGCGAGGGATTTCGGTAGCTCCATACCTAGACGACATTCTAATACAAGCTTCAAGCTTTCAAACTGCCAAGTCTCATACAGAGTTAGTTCTGGCATTTCTAAGGTCGCATGGATGGAAAGTGAACGAAAAGAAGAGTTCTCTTTTTCCTCTCACAAGAGTTCCATTCTTGGGGACTCTGATAGATTCTGTAGAAATGAAGATTTACCTGACAGAGGACAGGTTAACAAAGCTTCAAAATGCATGCCGTGTCCTTCATTCCATTCAACACCCGTCAGTAGCTCAATGCATGGAGGTGATCGGCTTAATGGTAGCGGCAATGGACATAGTACCTTTTGCACGCCTACACCTCAGACCTCTGCAATTATGCATGCTAAGTCAGTGGAATGGGGATTACTCAGATTTGTCCCCTACTCTGAATCTGAATCAAGAGACCAGAAATTCTCTTCTATGGTGGCTTCATCGGCCACACCTGTCCAGGGGGATGCCATTCAGCAGGCCAGACTGGACAATTGTAACAACAGACGCCAGCCTACTAGGTTGGGGCGCTGTCTGGAATTCTCTGAAGGCTCAGGGACTATGGAATCAGGAGGAGAGTCTCCTTCCAATAAACATTCTGGAATTGAGAGCAGTTCTCAATGCCCTTCTAGCTTGGCCCCAATTAACAACTCGGGGGTTCATCAGGTTTCAGTCGGACAACATCACGACTGTAGCTTACATCAACCATCAGGGAGGGACAAGAAGCTCCCTAGCAATGGTGGAAGTATCAAAGATAATTCGCTGGGCAGAGTCTCACTCTTGCCACCTGTCAGCAATCCACATCCCGGGAGTGGAGAACTGGGAGGCGGATTTCTTGAGTCGCCAGACTTTTCATCCGGGGGAGTGGGAACTTCATCCGGAGGTCTTTGCCCAAATACTTCGACGTTGGGGCAAACCAGAGATAGATCTCATGGCGTCTCGCCAGAACGCCAAACTTCCTCGCTACGGGTCCAGATCCAGGGATCCGGGAGCGGTTCTGATAGATGCTTTGACAGCACCTTGGAACTTCGGGATGGCTTATGTGTTTCCACCCTTTCCGCTGCTTCCTCGATTGATTGCCAAAATCAAGCAGGAGAGAGCATCAGTGATTCTAATAGCGCCTGCATGGCCACGCAGGACTTGGTATGCAGATCTAGTGGACATGTCATCCTGTCCGCCTTGGTCTCTACCTCTAAGACAGGACCTTCTGATACAGGGTCCATTCAAACATCAAAATCTAACTTCTCTGAAGCTGACTGCTTGGAAATTGAACGTTTGATTTTATCAAAACGTGGTTTTTCTGAGTCGGTTATTGATACCCTGATACAGGCTAGGAAGCCTGTTACCAGAAAGATTTACCATAAAATATGGCGTAAATACCTATACTGGTGCGAATCCAAACATTACTCATGGAGTAAGGTTAGGATCTCTAGGATATTGTCCTTTCTACAAGAAGGGTTAGAAAAGGGTTTATCAGCTAGTTCATTAAAGGGACAGATTTCAGCTCTGTCCATCTTGTTACACAGGCGTCTGTCAGAAAATCCAGACGTCCAGGCTTTTTGTCAGGCTTTAGCTAGGATCAAGCCTGTGTTTAAAGCTGTTGCTCCGCCATGGAGTTTAAACTTAGTTCTTAACGTTTTACAGGGTGTTCCATTTGAACCCCTTCATTCCATTGATATAAAATTGTTATCTTGGAAAGTTCTGTTTTTAATGGCTATTTCCTCGGCTCGAAGAGTCTCTGAGTTATCAGCCTTACATTGTGATTCTCCTTATCTGATTTTTCACTCAGACAAGGTAGTTCTGCGTACTAAACCTGGGTTCTTACCTAAGGTGGTCACTAACAGGAATATCAATCAAGAGATTGTTGTTCCATCCTTGTGTCCAAATCCTTCTTCAAAGAAGGAACGTCTTCTACACAATCTGGATGTAGTTCGTGCCCTCAAGTTCTACTTGCAGGCAACTAAAGATTTTCGCCAAACTTCTTCCCTGTTTGTCGTTTATTCTGGACAGAGGAGAGGTCAAAAAGCTTCTGCTACCTCTCTCTCTTTTTGGCTTCGTAGCATAATACGTTTAGCCTATGAGACTGCTGGTCAGCAGCCTCCTGAAAGAATTACAGCTCACTCCACTAGAGCTGTGGCTTCCACTTGGGCCTTTAAGAATGAGGCCTCTGTTGAACAGATTTGCAAGGCTGCAACTTGGTCTTCGCTTCATACTTTTTCCAAATTTTACAAATTTGACACTTTTGCTTCTTCGGAGGCTATTTTTGGGAGAAAGGTTCTTCAGGCAGTGGTTCCTTCTATATAATGAGCCTGCCTATCCCTCCCGTCATCCGTGTCCTTTTGCTTTGGTATTGGTATCCCAGAAGTAATGATGACCCGTGGACTGATCACACATAACAGAAGAAAACATAATTTATGCTTACCTGATAAATTCCTTTCTTCTGTTGTGTGATCAGTCCACGGCCCGCCCTGTTTTAAGGCAGGTAAATATCTTTTAAATTATACTCCAGTCACCACTTCACCCTTGGTTACTCCTTTCTCGTTGATTCTTGGTCGAATGACTGGGACTGACGTAGAGGGGAGGAGCTATATGCAGCTCTGCTGGGTGAATCCTCTTGCATTTCCTGTTGGGGAGGAGTTATATCCCAGAAGTAATGATGACCCGTGGACTGATCACACAACAGAAGAAAGGAATTTATCAGGTAAGCATAAATTATGTTTTTGACTATTCGGAACCCTTTTAGGTTTATTAAACATATTTTTGCAAAATCGTGATGTATGCTGTGTCAAAATTAGTGAAAGCATTAAAGGGCACAGAACAAAAAGAGAGAAACTTTACATATTTTAAAGGGACAGTCTACTCCATTATTTTGATTGTTTAAAAAGATAGATGATCCTTTTATTACTCATTCCCCAGTTTTGCATAACCAACATATTTATATTAATATACTTTTTACCTCTGTGATTACCTTGTATCTAAGCCTGTGCAGACTTCCCCCTTATTTATGTTCTTTTGACAGACTTACATTTTAGCCAATTAGTGCTGACTCATAAATTATGCCATGGGTGTGAGCGCAATATTATCTATATGACCCACATGAACTTGCTGTGTCTATGAAAAACTGTCAAATGCACTGAGATAAGAGGCGGCTTTCAAGGGATTAGAAAATAGCATATGAGCCTACCTAGGTTTAGCTTTCAACAAAGAATACCAAGAGTACAAAGCAAATTTGATTATAAAAGTTAATTGGAAAGTTGTTTAAAATTGCATGCCCTATCTGAATCATTAAAGTTTAATTTTGACTAGACTGTCACTTTTTAATATTCTGTTTACTAAATCAGCAAGTACTGTTGAATTGCTATATTTCTAGAAATGATTGTATTTATAACTTCTTGACTGATAATTTGATGGTAACACGTATCCTTTTTATTATTCATTACTTTTCAGATCTGGATTCTGAAGAACTTGAGAAAGAGTTGGATGAGATTCTTCAGAGGGAAGAGGTTTTGTCAAACAAAGAAATGCATATTGACCTTCCTGATGTCCCCACTGGTCCAATGATCACCACTCCCCAGCAGCCCATTCTAGAATTTGATGATAGAGGTGAGCTTTTGATAATTTGTTCATCATTGTACAAAATTAAATTAAATATCATGTCTTATGACCCAATAGATTATTATCCTTGAAGATCATTAACCATCCCAGATATTACCTTATAGATAATTCCTTACAGACCATAGACTTTCACCTTGCTTTTAAAAGAGGTTCTTGCTACTTTGGAAGAATCAGATTAGTCTGTCGCAGAGAATCCAAAGAGGTCTAGTAAACTTAATAGGGTATATGATGATCCCTCTTTCTATGAAAGTGTTTCCAGTTCCAGACCGTATGGCAGATATCATTACTCAGGAATGGGATAAACCAGGGATTCCTATTTCCCCATCCCCTGTTTTTAAAAAGATGTTCCCTGTTGGTGACTCTATTTGTGACTCGTGGTGCAAAGTGCCCAAATTACAAGGAGCTAGTTCTACTCTTGCCAAAAGAACTGATATTCCTATTGAAGGTAGTTGTTCTTTCAAAGATCCCATGGATAAGAAACTTGAGGCATTTTAAAAAAAAAATGTACGTTCATCAGGGGTTACAGTGGCAGCCTGTTGCTAGTATTGCTACAGTTGCGGGGGTAGCTTCTTATTGGTGTGATGATTTATCTAATCTCAATTTGGAAGAGACTACTGTAGAGGAGATCTGAGACAGAATAAAGGCTCTAAAGCTAGCCAATACCTTTTATTTGTAATGCCAACATGCAAGTTCTTAGACTAAGAGCTAAGATTTCTGGTTTCACTATTTTAGCTTGCAGAGCTCTGTGGTTAAAGTCTTGGTCTGCAGATGTCACATCCAAGTCCAAGATTTTATCTTTACCTTATAAGGGTAAAACCTTGTTTGATCCAGGTCTGGCTGAAATTATTTCCGATATTTCAGGTGGAAAGGGTTCTTTTCTACCTCAGGATAAAAAGAATAGGACCAAAGGTCGCCAGAATTCTATTTTTCATTCCTTTCGTAACTTTAAAGGACAAAAGTTTTCCTCCTCCTCTTCCAAGTCGGATCACTCCAAGTCTTCTTGGAGGTCCAGTCAGCCTTGGAATAAAGGAAAGCAAGCCAATAAGCCTTCTGTTGTTTCTAAATCAGTATCATGGGTCTGCCCCATATCCTGTATTTGATCAGGTGGGGGGAAGGCTCTCTTTTTTTTGGCATGCTTAGTCTCCCAAGGTTACAGAATAGGATTCAAATCTTGTCCTCCCAGGGGCAGATTCCATCTGTCAAGGTTATCTGTGAATCGGATAAAAAGACAGGCTTTCTTAAATTGCGTAAAAGATCTTTCCTCCCTGGGAGTGATTGTTCCTGTTCCTCTAGAGGAACAGGGGCTAGGATTCTATTCAAATCTATTTGTAGTGCCCAAAAAGGAGGGAACTTTCCGTCCTATATTGGACTATTGGACCTAAAGTGTCTGAATCAATTCCTTAGGCTTCCATCCTTCAGGATGTACACTATCCGCTCCATTCTTTCTTTGGTTCAAGAGTCAATTCATGACGACTATAGCTCTGAAGGATGCGTATCTTCATATTCCCATTCACAGGGATCATTATCAGTATCTGAGGTTTGCCTTTCTGTACAAACATTTCCAGTTTGTTGCCCTTTCTTTTGGTCTTGCTACAGCTCCCAGAATTTTTACAAAGGTTCTGGGACTCTTCTGGCAGTGGTCAGATCCCGGGGTATTGCTGTGGCTTCTTCTTTGTCTTCTTCTTCTTATTAATATTATTATTCTTTATTTATAAAGTGCCAACAGATTCCGCAGCGCTGCCCATGGGTACAAGGATAACAGTACAATGGAGAAACAATACAATAAAAGACAACATTTTACAGACAAATACAGGGGAAATTGAGGGCCCTATTCCTGTGGGAACTTACAATCTAAATGAAAAAGTAATCTCCAGCTATGGCGAGCAAAGTGACCTTTATTTTTCATACAGGGTCCAATAACAAAGCAACGTTTCGGGCTAACTATAAACCCTTTTTCAAGCCTGACATTAAGTGAGTATAACAGTGTTTAAATAGCCCTAATGGCGCCAAACAATTGTGATAAGTGCATAAATATCGCCATCTAGTGGTCAAACATAGATACTGCATATAAAAATTTTCTATACAAAAATTGTTGCAAAATATATGTTACAAAATTTAACAGTATATCCACTAAGGGATACAATGCCAAGTGATCCTAAAAAACAAGTCAATTTATAAAAACATCATAATATAACGTAAGCATAAGTAAATTTAATGTTAAAAAATAACTTGCATTTGAATTGGTGACAAATACTCATATTATAGTTACATCTATACTACCTTCATATTTGTAAGAACACAATAACATATATGGATTTATTAAAAAAATTTGATATATGAGAATCCTTAAAATTAGAATCCCCTATATCTTAATAAGTCAAAAATATTTAAAAACTAATGGATACTCAGTATATCAATGGGTTAATACCAAATCTATACTTGATATTATTACATAATTAAACATAACCCATAAAAATGCAAAATCAACAATAACTTAAACACATAGTTAAAGTAAATACATAAAAAGAGTCTACCAAAAAGAACAAGAATGTTAAACATTGAATCTTTAAATCTTAAACGTTGTCCAATTGCATTCTCTATTAAGGCCTTTGGGCCATAAGGTGTTAAGTTCATTAATCCAAAAGGCCTCCCTTTTATTTAATAAAGCTTCCCTATCACCACCTCTTCTAGGCATATGAATTTGTTCCAAAATTTGGAAACAAAGTTGGCTGATATTATGGCCGGCTTGTAAAAAGGGTGAGGAAACTGAAGCATCCTTACTACATCTAATATTTGACTTGTGTTCAGAGTTTCTCTCACGTGCTTCTCTGGTCGATTGTCCAATATATAACAACGAACATGGACACTTGATTGCATAAATAATAAACTCTGATCTACAAGTCAAATATTCCCTAATCTAATATCTGGACGACATCTTAGTTCAAGCGCCATCTTTTCATCTAGCAAGATCTCATACAGAGATGTTGTCTATTCTACGTTCCCACAGGTGTAAAGTAAATCAGGGAAAGAGTTCCCTTGTACTAGATACAAGGGTATGTTTTTTAGGAACAATTATAGATTATTTGTCCATGAAGATTTTTCTGACGGATGTCAGAAAATCAAAACTTCATGCTTCATGCCTTTCTCTCCAGACAACTGTTCATCCATCAGTGGCTCAATGCATGGAGGTGATCGGTCTGATTGTAGCTTCCATGGACCTCATTCCTTTTCCTTGGTTCCATCTGAGACCTCTGCAACTATGCATGCTCAGTCTATGGAACGGGGACCACTCAGATCTCTTACAGAGGATAAATCTGGACTCCCCAAAAAGAGTCTCTCTCTCGTGGTGGACTTCACAAGACCATCTGTCTCAAGGCACATGCTTCCTGAGGCCGTCCTGGGTGATCGTGACCACAGACGTCAGCCTAATGGGCTGGGGAGCAGTTTGGGGTTCCTTAAAAACTCAGTGGCTGTGGACTCCGGAGTCGTCGTCTCTTTCAATAAACATCTTGGAATTGAGACAATCTTCAATGTTTTGTTAACTTGGCCTCAACTAGCTTTGGTCAGATTCCTGTCGGAAAACATTACTTCAGTGGCTTACATCAATCACCAAGGGGGGACTCTGAGTTCCTTAGCATTGGGTGGAAACTCACGATTGTCTTCTATCTGCCATCCACATTCCAGGAGTGGACAATTGGGAGGCCGATTTTCTGAGCAAACAGACTTTTCATCCTGGGGAGTGGGCTCTTCATCCGGAGGTCTTCTCAATGATAACCCTCAGGTGGGGGGGGTTCTGGAGTTGGATCTTATAGCATCTTGTCAAAACGCCAAGCTTCCACGGTACAGTTCAAGGTCAAGAGATCCTCAGGCCGTTCTGATAGACGCTTTAGCTTACCTATTTCCTCCATTTGCTCTTCTTCCACAAGTGATTGCTCGCATCAAACAGGAGAGAGCTTCTGTAATTCTAATAACTCCTGCATGGCCTCACAGGATATGGTCCACGGATCTGGTGACAATGTCATCTCTTCCGCCTTGGAGGTTACCTTTAAGGAAGGACCTTCTACTTCAGGTTACCTTCCTTCATCCAAATCTGGTTTCTCTGAAGCTGACTGCTTGGAGATTGAACATCTAGTTTTGGCTAGACGTGGCTTCTCTGAGAAAGTCATAGATACTATGCTTCAGGCTCGTAAACGGGTTACTCGCAAGATCTACCATTGGGTATGGTGCAAATACCTTCATTGGTGCGATTCTAAGTTTTTTGTTTTTTTTTTGGAACAAGGTAAAGTTTCCTTGAACTTTGTCTTTTCTTCAGGAAGGTCTGGAGAACAGTTTGTCAGTCAGTACTCTGAAGGGTCAGATTCCGGCGCTGTCTATTCTTTTGCAGAAACGTCTGGCAGTTCTTCCAGATGTTCAGTCTTTTGTTCAAGCTTTAGTCAGAATCAGGCCTGTGTTTAAATCTGTTGCTCCTCCTTGGAGCCTTAATCTTGTTCTTAGGGTTTTGCAGCAGGCTCCGTTTGAGCCGCTGCATTCTATTGATATCAAGTTACTATCTTGGAAGGTTTTATTTCTTATTGCTATTTCTTCTGCTCACACAGTTTCTGAACTCTTGGCTTTGCAGTGTGATTCCCCTTACCTTATTTTCTCTTGTTAAGTGTAGTCAGTCCACGGGTCATCCATTACTTATGGGATTATATCTCTTCCCCAACAGGAAGTTGCAAGAGGATCACCCAAGCAGAGCTGCTATATAGCTCCTCCCCTCACATGTCACATCCAGTCAACCAAGATGGAGGTCGTGAGAGGAGTGTGTGGTGTTTTATACTTAATTATTTCTTCAATCAAAAGTTTGTTATTTTTAAATGGCACCGGAGTGTGCTGTTTATCTCAGGCAGTATTTGGAAGAAGAATCTGCCTGCGTTTTCTATGATCTTAGCGTAACTAAGATCCACTGGCTGTTCTCATACATTCTGAGGAGTGAGGTAACTTCAGAACTGGGGAATAGCATGCAGGGCCCCCCTGCAAGGAGGTATGTGCAGTAAATTATTTTCTAAGGAATGGAATTGACTGAGAAAATACTGCTAATACCGATGTAATGTAAGTTCAGCCTTAAATGCAGTGGTAGCGACTGGTATCAGGCTGATGAGTGTGTGTGTGTACATTGAAGTATTTTTTCTAGGAAATGGAATTTTACTCAGAAAATACTGTTAAAATTGAAGTAATGTATGAGCCTTCACTGCAGTATCAGCGACTGTCAACAGGCTTATTAATAACACTTCATAACTTTAAAATACATATTCAAAACGTTTTTACTAGCATGTTAATCGTTTTTTGTGAGGTACTTGGTGATAAAACTTATTGGGCATGATTTTTACCACATGGCTATCGTTTTTTCTGCATAAAAACAGTTTACTGAGCTTCCCCTCTGTTGTAATATGAGTGGGAGGGGCCTATTTTAGCGCTTTTTTGCGCAGTAAAAATTCAGTCACAGTCTTCCTATTTCATCCTCCATGATCCAGGACGTCTCTACAGAGCTCAGGGGTCTTCAAAGTTCGTTTTGAGGGAGGTAATCAGTCACAGCAGACCTGTGACAGTGTGTTTGACTGTGATAGAAACGTTAATTATTACAATTGTTATCCGTTTTTGGGTATTAAGGGGTTAATCATCCTTTTGCTGGTGGGTGCAATCCTCTGCTAACTTTATATACTTACTGTAAAAATTTGGTTGCTATAACTAATTTGGTTCATTGTTATTTCAACTGTGGCAGCTTTTTGTGCTTCTTAAAGGCACAGTAGCGTTTTTTATATTGCTTGTAAATTTATTTGAAAGTATTTTCCAAGCTTGCTAGTGTCATTGCTAGTCTGTTTAAACATGTCTGACACAGATGAATCTGTTTGTTCACTATGTTTAAAGGCCAATGTGGAGCCCAATAGAAATTTGTGCACTCAATGTATTGATGTCACTTTAAATAAAAGTCAGAATTTACATGTAAAGAAATTATCACCAGACAACGAGGGGGAAGTTATGCCGACTAACTCTCCTCACGTGTCAGTACCTTCGCCTCCCGCTCAGGAGGTGCGTGATATTGTGGCGCCAAGTTCATCAGGGCGGCCCATTCAAATCACTTTGCAAGACATGGCTACTGTTATGACAGAAGTATTATCTAAATTGCCAGAATTAAGAGGTAAGCGTGATCACTCTGGGGTAAGAACAGAGCGCGCTGATAATGGAAGGGCCATGTCTGATACTGCGTCACAATTTGCAGAACATGAGGACTGAGAGCTTCATTCTGTGGGTGACGGATCTGATCCAGGCAGACTGGATTCAGAGATTTCTAATTTTAAATTTAAGCTTGAGAACTTCCGCGTATTGCTAGGGGAGGTATTAGCGGCTCTGAATGATTGTAACACGGTTGCAATCCCAGAGAAATTATGTAGGCTGGATAAATACTTTGCGGTACCGGTGTGTACTGACGTTTTTCCTATACCTAAGAGGCTTACAGAAATTATTAATAAGGAGTGGGATAGACCCGGTGTGCCTTTTTCACCCCCTCCTATATTTAGGAAAATGTTTCCAATAGACGCCACCACACGGGACTTATGGCAGACAGTCCCCAAGGTGGAGGGAGCAGTTTCTACATTGGCTAAGCGTACCACTATCCCGGTGGAGGATAGCTGTGCCTTCTCAGATCCAATGGATAAAAAATTAGAAGGTTGCCTTAAGAAAATGTTTGTTCAACAAGGTTTTATTTTACAGCCCCTTGCATGCATTGCGCCTGTCACTGCTGCGGCGGCATTCTGGTTTGAGTCTCTGGAAGAGGCCATTCGCACAGCTCCATTGGATGAAATTATGAACAAGCTTAAAGCACTTAAGCTAGCTAATTCATTTGTTTCTGATGCCGTCGTACATTTAACTAAACTTACGGCTAAGAACTCCGGATTCGCCATCCAAGCGCGCAGAGCTTAAATCCTGGTCAGCTGATGTGACTTCTAAATCTAAATTGCTTAATATTCCTTTCAAAGGGCAGACCTTATTCGGGCCCGGCTTGAAAGAAATTATCGCTGACATTACCGGAGGTAAGGGCCATGCTCTGCCTCAAGACAGGGCCAAATCAAAGGCTAAGCAGTCTAATTTTCGTGGCATCAACTTCCTCCGCTCCAAAACAGGAAGGAGCTGTTGCTCGCTACAGACAGGGCTGGAAAGCTAACCAGTCCTGGAACAAGGGCAAGCAGGCCAGAAAACCTGCTGCTGCCCCTAAGACAGCATGAAGTGAGGGACCCCTATCCGGAAACGGATATAGTGGGGGGCAGACTTTCTCTCTTTGCCTAGGCTTGGGCAAGAGATGTCCAGGATCCCTGGGCGTTGGAGATCATATCTCAGGGATATCTTCTGGACTTCAAAGCTTCTCCTCCACAAGGGAGATTTCATCTTTTAAGGTTATCAGCAAACCAAGTAAAGAAAGAGGCGTTTCTACGCTGTGTACAAGACCTCTTACTAATGGGGGTGATCCACCCAGTTCCGCGGACGGAACACGGGCAAGGTTTCTATTCAAATCTATTTGTGGTTCCCAAGAAAGAGGGAACCTTCAGACCAATCTTGGACTTAAAGATCCTAAACAAATTCCTAAGAGTTCCATCATTCAAAATGGAAACTATTCGAACCATCCTACCCATGATCCAAGAGGGTCAGTACATGACCACAGTGGACTTAAAGGATGCCTACCTTCACATACCGATTCACAAGGATCATTACCGGTATCTAAGATTTGCCTTCCTAGACAGGCATTACCAGTTTGTAGCTCTTCCCTTCAGATTAGCTACGGCTTCAAGAATCTTTACAAAGTTTCTGGGCTCACTTCTGGCGGTACTAAGACCGCGAGGCATAGCGGTTGCCCCGTACCTAGACGACATTCTGATACAAGCGTCAAGTTTTCAAACTGCCAAGTCTCATACAGAGATAGTTCTGGCATTTCTAAGGTCGCATGGGTGGAAGGTGAACGTGGAAAAGAGTTCTCTATTACCACTTACAAGGGTTCCCTTCCTAGGGACTCTTATAGATTCTGTAGAGATGAAAATTTACCTGACGGAGGCCAGGTTATCAAAACTTCTAAATGCTTGCCGTGTCCTTCATTCCATTCCACACCCGTCAGTGGCTCAGTGCATGGAGGTAATCGGCTTAATGGTGGCGGCAATGGACATAGTGCCATTTGCGCGCCTGCATCTCAGACCGCTGCAATTGTGCATGCTAAGTCAGTGGAATGGGGATTACTCAGATTTGTCCCCTCCGCTAAATCTGGATCAAGAGACCAGAGATTCTCTTCTATGGTGGCTTTCTCGGCCACATCTGTCCAAGGGGATGCCCTTCCGCAGGCCAGATTGGACGATTGTAACAACAGACGCCAGCCTTCTAGGTTGGGGCGCAGTCTGGAGTTCCCTGAAGGCTCAGGGATCATGGACTCAGGAGGAGAGACTCCTCCCAATAAACATTCTGGAGTTAAGAGCAATTTTCAATGCTCTTCTTGCTTGGCCTCAGTTAGCAATTCTGAGGTTCATCAGATTTCAGTCGGACAACATCACGACTGTGGCTTACATCAACCATCAAGGGGGAACCAGGAGTTCCCTAGCGATGTTGGAAGTCTCAAAGATAATTCGCTGGGCAGAGTCTCACTCTTGCCACCTGTCAGCGATCCACATCCCAGGCGTGGAGAACTGGGAGGCGGATTTTCTAAGTCGACAGACTTCTCATCCGGGGGAGTGGGGACTTCATCCGGAGGTCTTTGCCCAACTGATTCATCGTTGGGGCAAACCGAATCTGGATCTCATGGCGTCTCGCCAGAACGCCAAGCTTCCTTGTTACGGATCCAGGTCCAGGGACCCGGGAGCGGTGCTGATAGATGCTCTGACAGCACATTGGGTCTTCAACATGGCTTATGTGTTTCCACCATTTCCGATGCTTCCTCGATTGATTGCCAGGATCAAACAGGAAAGAGCATCGGTGATTCTGATAGCGCCTGCGTGACCACGCAGGACCTGGTATGCAGATCTAGTGGACATGTCGTCCTGTCCACCATGGTCTCTGCCTCTAAGACAGGACCTTCTAATTCAGGGTCCTTTCAACCATCCAAATCTAATTTCTCTGAGGTTGACTGCATGGAGATTGAACGCTTGATTCTATCAAATCGTGGCTTCTCGGAGTCAGTTATTGATACCTTAATACAGGCTAGGAAACCTGTTACCAGAAAAATTTACCATAAAATATGGCGTAAATATTTGTATTGGTGCGAATCCAAGAGTTACTCATGGAGTAAGGTTCGGATTCCTAGGATATTGTCTTTTCTACAAGAGGGTTTAGAAAAGGGTTTATCTGCTAGTTCGTTAAAGGGACAGATTTCGGCTCTGTCTATTCTTTTGCACAAACGTCTGGCAGAAGTTCCAGACGTTCAGGCTTTTTGTCAAGCTTTGGCTAGGATTAAACCTGTGTTTAAGACTGTTGCTCCACTGTGGAGCTTAAACTTAGTTCTTAACGCTCTGCAAGGCGTTCCGTTTGAACCCCTTCATTCCGTTGATATCAAGCTGTTATCTTGGAAAGTTCTGTTTTTGATGGCTATTTCCTCGGCTCGCAGAGTCTCTGAGTTATCTGCCTTACATTGTGATTCCACTTATCTGATTTTTCATTCAGACAAGGTAGTTTTGCGCACTAAACCTGGGTTCTTACCTAAGGTAGTCTCTAACAGGAATATCAATCAAGAGATTGTTGTTCCATCATTGTGTCCTAACCCTTCTTCAAAGAAGGAACGACTTTTGCATAATCTGGACGTAGTCCGTGCCTTGAAGTTCTACTTACAGGCAACTAAAGATTTTCGTCAAACTTCTTCTCTGTTTGTCGTTTGCTCTGGACAGAGGAGAGGTCAAAGGGCTTCGGCTACCTCTCTCTCTTTTTGGCTTCGTAGCATAATACGTTTAGCCTATGAGACTGCTGGACAGCAGCCTCCTGAAAGGATTACAGCTCATTCTACTAGAGCTGTGGCTTCCACCTGGGCCTTTAAGAATGAGGCCTCTGTTGAACAGATTTGCAAGGCTGCAACTTGGTCTTCACTTCACACTTTTTCAAAATTTTACAAATTTGACACTTTTGCTTCTTCGGAGGCTGTTTTTGGGAGAAAGGTTCTACAGGCAGTGGTTCCTTCCGTGTAAAGTTCCTGCCTTGTCCCTCCCGTCATCCGTGTACTTTTAGCTTTGGTATTGGTACCCCATAAGTAATGGATGACCCGTGGACTGACTACACTTAACAAGAGAAAATATAATTTATGCTTACCTGATAAATTCATTTCTCTTGTAGTGTAGTCAGTCCACGGCCCGCCCTGTCTTTTTACGGCAGGTCTAAATTTTTAATTAAACTCCAGTCACCACTGCACCCTATAGTTTCTCCTTTCTTGTCTGGTTTCGGTCGAATGACTGGATATGACATGTGAGGGGAGGAGCTATATAGCAGCTCTGCTTGGGTGATCCTCTTGCAACTTCCTGTTGGGGAAGAGATATAATCCCATAAGTAATGGATGACCCGTGGACTGACTACACTACAAGAGAAATGAATTTATCAGGTAAGCATAAATTATATTTTTCATGCTGATAAGGTGGTCCTCCGTACTAAGCTAGGGTTTCTCCCTAAGGTATTGTCAGATCGCAATATTAATCAGGTAATTGATGTTCTCTCTTTTTGTTCTAACCCTTCTTCACAGAAGGAACGTCTTTTGTATAACTTCAAGCAACTAAGGATTTTCGTCAGTCTTCTGCCTTCATTGTTTTCTTTGGTAAGCGTAGCGGTCAGAAGGCCACTTCTACCACTCTTTCTCTCTGGTTGAGAAGTGTCATCCGGTAAGCTTATGAGACGACTGGACAACAGCCTCCTGAGAGAATTACGGCTCATTCTACTAGAGCTGTTTCTTCTTGGGCTTTCAAGAATGAAGCTTCGATGGAGCAAATTTGCAAGGTGGCCACTTGGTCTTCTATTCATACTTTTTTCAACTTTTATAAATTTTGCCTCGGCTGAGGCTTCTTTTGGGGGGAAAGTTCTTCAAGCATTGTTGCCTTCGGTCTAGGTTCACCTGTCTTGTTCTCCCTCCCTTTCAATCCGTGTTCTCTTGCTTGTGTATTGGTTCCCACTAGTAATTGGAATGATTTGTGAACTCTCAATGCCATAGGAAAGAAAACAAAATTTATGCTTGCCTAATAAATGTATTTATTTCCAGGCATGGAGAGTCCACAAACCGTCCTTATTTATATCAGGTGGCAGTTTTTTTTGTTAAACCTCAGACACTTTGAACCAAAAGTACGTGTGACCCTACACCAAAAGTGTGTAACTATAAGCACTCATCTCGTGAATTGCCTTAAATTGGAGATGATAGTATTAAGTCATTGTTGATATTTGGACTATGATGGTTCCCCACACAGGGGAGACAGCGGTTAAAATTCAAAACTTTATTAATATAATTTAAAATGGGACACATACATGTATAAAAACAGAAAGTGGAGAGTGGGACTCTTAAAAACGAGGATCCCATAATCCTCAAAAAAACTGAGGTTTTTTTGAGGATTATGGGATCCTCGTTTCTCTTGTTAAGTGTAGTCAGTCCACGGGTCATCCATTACTTATGGGATTATATCTCCTTCCCAACAGGAAGTTGCAAGAGGATCACCCAAGCAGAGCTACTATATAGCTCCTCCCCTCACATGTCATATCCAGTCATTCTCTTGCAACTCAACATAGGTCGTTGTGAGAGGTCTGTGGTGTTTTCTAAACTTAGTTTATGTCTTCAATCAAAAGTTTGTTATTTTAAATGGCACCGGAATGTGCTGTTTTTTCTCAGGCAGTATTAGAAGAAGAATCTGCCTGCGTTTTCTATGATCTTAGCAGAAGTAACTAAGATCCACTGGCTGTTTCTCGCACATTCTGAGGAGTGAGGTAACTTCAGAAAGGGGAATAGCATGCGGGGCCCCCCTGCAAACGAGGTATGTGCAGTAAATTATTTTTCTAAGGAATGGAATTGACTAGAAAATACTGCTGTTACCAATGTAATGTAAGTACAGCCTTGAATGCAGTGGTAGCGACTGGTATTAGGCTGATGAGTGTACGTGCACTGAAGTATTTTTCTAGGGAATGGAATTTGTCTAAGAAAATACTGTTAATGCTGAAGTAATGTTTGAGCCTTAACTGCAGTAAAAGCGACTGGTAACAGGCTTATTAATAACACTTCATAATCTTTTAATGTTCAAAACGTTTACTGGCATGTTAATCGTTTTTTGTGAGGTATTTGGTGATAAAACTTATTGGGGCATGATTTTTCCACATGGCTAACGTTTATTTCTGCATAGAAACAGTTAACTGAGATTTCCCACTGTTGTAGTATGAGTGGGAGGGGCCTATTTTAGCGCTTTTGTGCGCAGTAAAAATTCAGTCACAGTCTTCGTACTTCATCCTCCATGATACAGGACGTCCCTAGAGAGCTCAGGGGTCTTCAAAATTCATTTTGAGGGAGGTAATCAGTCACAGCAGACCTGTGACAGTGTGTTTGACTGTGATAAAAACGTTATTTGTTAAATTGATATCCGTTTTTGGGTATTAAGGGGTTAATCATCCATTTGCTGGTGGGTGCAATCCTTTGCTAATTTAATACATTTACTGTGAAATTTTGGTTGCTATAACTGATTTGGTTCATTGTTATTTCAACTGTGACAGCTTTTTGTGCTTCTTAAAGGCGCAGTAGCTTTTTTTTTATATTGCTTGTAAATGTATTTGAAAGTATTTTCCAAGCTTGCTAGTCTCATTGCTAGTTTGTTTAAACATGTCTGACACAGATGAATCTGTTTGTTCACTATGTTTGAAGGCCAATGTGGAGCCCCATAGAAATTTGTGTACTAAATGCATTGATGTCACTTTAAATAAAAGTCAATCTTTACATGTAAAGAAATTATCACCAGACAACGAGGGGGAAGTTATGCCGACTAACTCTCCTCACGTGTCAGTACCTTTCGCCTCCCGCTCAGGAGGTGCGTGATATTGTGGCGCCAAGTACATCAGAGAGGCCCATACAAATCACTTTGCAAGACATGGCTACTGTTATGACCGAAGTATTATCTAAATTGCCAGAATTAAGAGGCAAGCGCTATTGCTCGGGGTTAAGGACAGAGCGCGCTGATGATGGGAGAGCCATGTCTGATACTGCGTCACAATTTGCAGAACATGAGGACGGAGTGCTTCATTCTGTGGGTGACGGATCTGATCCAGGGAGACTGGATTCAGAGATTTCTAATTTTAAATTTAAGCTTGAAAACCTCCGCGTACTGCTAGGGGAGGTATTAGCAGCTCTGAATGATTGTAACACGGTTGCAATTCCAGAGAAATTATGTAGGCTGGATAGATACTATGCGGTACCGGTGTGTACTGACGTGTTTCCTATACCTAAGAGGCTTACAGAGATTATTAGCAAGGAGTGGGATAGGCCCGGTGTGCCCTTTTCCCCCCCTCCTATATTTAGGAAAATGTTTCCAATAGACGCCACCACACAGGACTCATGGCAGACGGTCCCTAAGGTGGAGGGAGCAGTTTCTACATTGGCTAAGCGTACCACTATCCCGGTGGAGGATAGCTGTGCCTTCTCAGATCCAATGGATAAAAAATTAGGTTACCTTAAGAAAATGTTTGTTCAACAAGGTTTTATTTTACAGCCCCTTGCATGCATTGCGCCTGTCACTGCTGCTGCGGCATTCTGGTTTGAGTCTCTGGAAGAGGCCATTCGCACAGCTCCATTGGATGAGATTATGAACAAGCTTAAAGCACTTAAGCTAGCTAACGCATTTGTTTCTGATGCTGTTGTACATTTAACCAAATTAACGGCTAAGAACTCTGGTTTCGCCATCCAAGCGCGCAGAGCGCTATGGCTTAAATCATGGTCAGCTGACGTGACTTCTAAATCTAAATTGCTTAATATTCCTTTCAAAGGGCAGACCTTATTCGGGCCCGGCTTGAAAGAAATTATTGCTGACATTACTGGGGGTAAGGGTCATACTCTTCCTCAGGACAAGGCCAAATCAAAGGCCAAACAGTCTAATTTTCGTGCCTTTCGTAACTTCAAGGCAGGAGCAGCTTCAACTTCCTCTGCTCCAAAACAGGAAGGAACTGTTGCTCGTTACAGACAGGGCTGGAAAGCTAACCAGTCCTGGAACAAGGGCAAGCAGGCCAGAAAACCTGCTTCTGCCCCTAAGACAGCATGAAGTGAGGGCCCCCTATCCGGAAATCGATCTAGTGGGGGGCAGACTATCTCTCTTCGTCCAGGCTTGGGCAAGATATGTCCAGGATCCCTGGGCATTGGAGATCATATCTCAGGGATATCTTCTGGACTTCAAAGCTTCTCCTCCACAAGGGAGATTTCATCTTTTAAGGTTATCAGCAAACCAAATAAAGAAAGAGGCGTTTCTACGCTGTGTACAAGACCTCTTATTAATGGGGGTGATCCACCCAGTTCCGCGGACGGAACAAGGACAAGGATTTTACTCAAATCTGTTTGTGGTCCCCAAGAAAGAGGGAACCTTCAGACCAATCTTGGACCTAAAGATCTTAAACAAATTCCTAAGAGTTCCATCATTCAACATGGAAACTATTCGAACCATCCTACCCATGATCCAAGAGGGTCAATACATGACCACTGTGGACTTAAAGGATGCCTACCTTCACATACCGATTCACAAAGATCATTGTCGGTACCTAAGATTTGCCTTTCTAGACAGGCATTACCAGTTTGTAGCTCTTCCCTTTGGGTTAGCTACGGCCCCGAGAATTTTTACAAAGGTTCTGGGCTCTCTTCTGGCGGTACTAAGACCGCGAGGCATAGCGGTGGCTCCGTACCTAGACGACATTCTGATACAAGCGTCAAGTTTTCAAATTGCCAAGTCTCACACAGAGATAGTTCTGGCGTTTCTGAGGTCGCATGGGTGGAAGGTGAACGTGGAAAAGAGTTCTCTATTACCACTCACAAGGGTTCCCTTCCTAGGGACTCTTATAGATTCTATAGAGATGAAAATTTACCTGACGGAGTCCAGGTTATTAAAGCTTCAAAATGCTTGCCGTGCCCTTCATTCCATTCCACACCCGTCAGTAGCTCAGTGCATGGAAGTAATCGGCTTAATGGTTGCGGCAATGGACATAGTACCATTTGCGCGCCTGCATCTCAGACCACTGCAATTGTGCATGCTCAGTCAGTGGAATGTGGATTACTCAGATTTGTCCCCTCTAATAAATCTGGATCAAGAGACCAGAGATTCCCTTCTATGGTGGCTTTCTCGGCCCCATCTGTCCAAAGGGATGACCTTTCGCAGGCCAGATTGGACGATTGTAACAACAGACGCCAGCCTTCTAGGTTGGGACGCAGTCTGGAATTCCCTGAAGGCTCAGGGATCATGGACTCAGGAGGAGAAACTCCTCCCAATAAATATTCTGGAGTTAAGAGCAATATTCAATGCTCTTCTAGCTTGGCCTCAGTTAGCAACTCTGAGGTTCATCAGATTTCAGTCGGACAACATCACGACTGTGGCTTACATCAACCATCAAGGGGGAACCAGGAGTTTCCTAGCGATGTTGGAAGTCTCAAAGATAATTCGCTGGGCAGAGTCTCACTCTTGCCACCTGTCAGCGATCTACATCCCAGGCGTGGAGAACTGGGAGGCGGATTTTCTAAGTCGCCAGACTTTTCATCCGGGGGAGTGGGAACTTCATCCGGAGGTCTTCGCTCAACTGATTCATCGTTGGGGCAAACCAGATCTGGATCTCATGGCGTCTCGCCAGAACGCCAAGCTTCCTTGTTACGGATCCAGATCCAGGGACCCGGGAGCGGCGCTGATAGATGCTCTGACAGCCCCTTGGGTCTTCAACATGGCTTATGTGTTTCCACCATTCCCGATGCTGCCTCGACTGATTGCCAAGATCAAATAGGAGAGAGCATCTGTGATTTTGGTAGCGCCTGCGTGGCCACGCAGGACCTGGTATGCAGACCTAGTGGACATGTCGTCCTGTCCACCATGGTCTCTGCCTCTGAGGCAGGACCTTCTAATTCAGGGTCCTTTCAACCATCCAAATCTAATTTCTCTGAGACTGACTGCATGGAGATTGAACGCTTGATTCTATCAAAGCGTGGCTTCTCGGAGTCGGTTATTGATACTTTAATACAGGCTCGGAAACCTGTCACCAGAAAAATTTACCATAAGATATGGCGTAAATATTTATATTGGTGCGAATCCAAGAGTTACTCATGGAGTAAGGTTAGGATTCCTAGGATATTGTCTTTTCTACAAGAGGGTTTAGAAAAGGGCTTATCTGCTAGTTCGTTAAAGGGACAGATTTCGGCTCTGTCCATTCTTCTACACAAACGTCTGGCAGAAGTTCCAGATGTTCAGGCTTTTTGTCAGTCTTTGGCTAGGATTAAGCCTGTGTTTAAGACTGTTGCTCCGCCGTGGAGCTTAAACTTAGTTCTTAACGTTTTGCAAGGTGTTCCATTTGAACCCCTTCATTCCATTGAAACCCCTTCATTCCATTGATATCAAGCTGTTATCTTGGAAAGTTCTGTTTTTGATGGCTATTTCCTCGGCTCAAAGAGTCTCTGAGTTATCTGCCTTACATTGTGATTCTCCTTATCTAATTTTTCATTCAGACAAGGTAGTTCTGCGTACTAAACCTGGGTTCTTACCTAAGGTAGTCTCTAACAGGAATATCAATCAAGAGATTGTTGTTCCATCTTTGTGTCCTAACCCTTCTTCAAAGAAGGAACGACTTTTGCATAATCTGGACGTTGTCCGTGCCCTGAAGTTCTATTTGCAGGCAACTAAAGATTTTCGTCAAACTTCTTCTCTGTTTGTCGTTTACTCTGGACAGAGCAGAGGTCAAAAGGCTTCGGCTACCTCTCTCTCCTTTTGGCTTCGTAGCATAATACGTTTAGCCTATGAGACTGCTGGACAGCAGCCTCCTGAAAGAATTACAGCTCATTCCACTAGAGCTGTGGCTTCCACCTGGGCCTTTAAGAATGAGGCCTCTGTTGAACAGATTTGCAAGGCTGCAACTTGGTCTTCACTTCTCACTTTTTCGAAATTTTACAAATTTGACACTTTTGCTTCTTCTGAGGCTATTTTTGGGAGAAAGGTTCTTCAGGCAGTGGTTCCTTCCGTTTAAAGTTCCTGCCTTGTCCCTCCCATCATCCGTGTACTTTTGCTTTGGTATTGGTATCCCATAAGTAATGGATGACCCGTGGACTGACTACACTTAACAAGAGAAAACATAATTTATGCTTACCTGATAAATTTATTTCTCTTGTAGTGTAGTCAGTCCACGGCCCGCCCTGTCTTTAAGGCAGGTTTAAATTTTAATTAAACTCCAGTCACCACTGCACCCTATGGTTTCTCCTTTCTCGTCTTGTTTCGGTCGAATGACTGGATATGACATGTGAGGGGAGGAGCTATATAGCAGCTCTGCTTGGGTGATCCTCTTGCAACTTCCTGTTGGGAAGGAGATATAATCCCATAAGTAATGGATGACCCGTGTACTGACTACACTACAAGAGAAATAAATTTATCAGGTAAGCATAAATTATGTTTTTTTAAGCTAAAGTGGTGATTGCTGACTCCAAACTTAATATGTAATACATAAGTAACTTCTTGACTATAATATCCTTAGTGGGGACGTTGGCCCATTTTAAATAGAATTGCAAAAATACGCTGGGAAAGACTTCTCTTTGTTTAAATAGTAAGTTCTTTTTGAGTGGTTAATTTGTAACAGCGGTTATGTTTGCCAGTCCGCACAAAGAATAAGAGTAACAGTAACAATGCTAACAATATTTATAATATTGATCCGAACATAACATTGAGATTCAACAATTCAAATACAATATTTTATAGCAGCTACGACAATGCATTCCCTACGTTGACAGACTAATAGTTTTATCGGAACAACTTTACAAGGGGTATTTCGGAATTAATTATAACAATAAAGATTAATTGTAAACATATTTACTAAAATTAAACCACTAGGTGGTTATACCAGCTAGAGGCTTGCTACCTAACGGAACGGTAACATCCGGGGCAGAATCTAACTAATATGTTACCTCTACCTATATAAGTTTACAGTGTTACCAATTATTTGGACCAGGCTGAACAGCCTGGGGCAAGTTTCACAATATACTGTAACATTGTCAAGTGCACAAATTCAAGCCAATATGTGAAGTTCCCATATGAGACGTTTCTGACTTAACTATATCACGACTATCACTAACCAAGTAGCGACAGATAGATACTAGGATAACATTAGGTCTCCTGTATAAGTAAGATTCATCAATTATGATGTAAGAATCTAATATTATGATCCAATCTAGTCACACTATAGTGTTGTCTATTTGTTATTTCATGAATTGTCTACTATTACAGCTGAGCGAAACCATAGCTTAACTGGGTTAACTTTACTTCATACAGGCAATTTAGGCACAGTTACAATCTTGTGTGCCAACTTATTTAAGGACTATGCTTATAATTAAATGTTACATTTTGATATTTCAATCATACAGAGGATTTGATATTACTTAGTTTACTATCTTCGTTATATTGACTATATATGACCGGAAATCTATCCAGACTATTTAACTAACACAGGGATAACATCCCTATATTTCTTACCCCCTCGCCTCCTTTTCTCTCCTATAATCTGGCAATAGTGATCCCTCAATAACCTACACATTTGAGAGTATCAGGAGGACCTATTAATTAGAGCCAGGGAAGGAAAATAACAATATATACGGTCTATTTACCATCACCTACCCACGAAGTATCAGACATTTGCAGTTTGGAGTCCCACTTTCTGTTTTTATTTTTTATATATGTATGTGTCCCATTTTAAATTATATTAATAAAGTTTTGAGTTTTAACCGCTGTCTCCCCTGTGTGAGGAACCATCATAGTCCAAATATCAACAATTACTTAATACTATCATCTCCAATTAAAGGCAATTCACGAGATGATGAGTGCTTATAGTTACACACTTTTGGTGTAGGGTCACACCTACTTTTGGTTCAGTATTTTTTTAGTATACAGCACCTGATCCCATCTTGTTCACACGTAAACATTGTAGTGTAACATATATTGGGACATCTCATTGTAGTGCCGTTCTCCTCTCCATATTTCTTTTCCCATTCCCTTTCAAGCACATCTATACTTTTGTGTTATTTCCCTTTTCTTTCATTTGAATGACTTTGGGTTATGGGTAAGGGAAGTGATACTTAACAGCTCTGCTGGGGTGCTCTTTGCCTCCTCCTGCTGGCCAGGAGTGAATACCCCACTAGTAATTGGAATGATTCATGGACTCTCCATGCCTGGAAATAAATACATTTATCAGGTAAGTATAAATTTTGTTTTCTGTATGTGAAGGAGGGACAAGCCCAGTGCAATATAGCACTGCATGATATGAGTTTTGTTACACTTACTGTGCATTGTATCTTAACACTTCAGATTGGGTCCTTTCAGTATTATATTACTTGTGTGCTTTCTATTTTTATATATTTAAATCCAGCAGTAATTTTACAAAATTCTTATTGTATTTTAAAGTTTTTGTGTTTCTTTAACAAATCAGAATAATACTTTATATATTTCTGTGTATCTTTTACAACTTACATTGCACTTTGTATTTATTTTCTCTATTGTAAAATAAAACTGAGCTCCAGACAGTGGGAGGGACAGGGGAGTTCTCATGGTATGTCTGAAGCTCTTTCACAAGCATTTCTCACTTATTTGTCATGTCAGCTGTATGCAGATGAAAAATTCACAATACAGTTATTTAACTGACAAAAAAGAAATATATACTAAACTATAGGAAAAAAGCAAGTTCAATTGTAGTGAAAACATTTCAGTTTAATTTGTAATTGACGCAAACTGAGCCTTTATGTCAGCCCCTGGTGTTTTCCAATTACCTTCTACTCCTGTGTGAAACATCTCTCATCTATCTGTGACTTCCAGGTTACGCACTTTTCTTATAGAATTCATCAAGTTCAGCCGCTGTGAAGTCTGTACTATAATATAAAGTGCAATGTAATTTGTTAAAGATACACATAAAAATGCAAAGTATGATCCTAATTTGTTAAAGTTACACTGAAACTGTGAAAGCATAATTAGAACTTGTAAAATCACAATGCTAAATACACTGCTGTATACAAAATAAAATACGAAATAGAAAGTGCAAAGTTTAAATGTAATAAAACCTATTGTGAAGTGTAAAGTTATATAAAATACTGAGCATGAAGTGTAAATGTAAGTATAACTGTGATGTTATGCAGTGCTATATTGCCCTCTGCTTGTCTTTACTACACATACAGGAATGCAGGGAACGTAACGCCCCTTGGAGAAGTATAGAATAGTCTGCCTTTTAAGAATTTAACAAGGGATCTTACAGTACCAGAGGATCATGTTAGAGCATCTCACCTGAACGGACAGCTTTAGATTATCAGGCTCTATGCGTTTGATCACTGCAAAGTGGTAAAAGTTATACATTTATTACATTATCATGTCATCCCTGAGCAAGACATAGCTGGCAAGTGCTGAACACTTTGTTATGCTTTTTCCTGATTGTCTTCCTGGCTGTTTACTCCTGGGGAGTGGCAATGTATTGTGCCTGGATGCACAACGGTATCTGTGTTTAACCACCTTACAGGTGTTAAACGCATACAAAATTGATTTTACTCAATTGTAGCATGTGCACAAGGAGACCATCCTGTCAAAATGTACAAAAATAATGCTGACATACTAGAGCCTGGGCACCCCATATCTACAGTTTTGTTTCACTCTTTACAAATGATTTATCCTGTGTCTTTTTACCAGATAATCTAGAGCATAACACTAATCTTCTTCAGGTCCCCTTACTTAAACTCAGTAGCAACTCAAAGACACGCACTCACTGCTCTGATACAACTGTTTCCTTGTAGGCTTTCTTCATGCAGGTATGTCTCTCTAGTTGAATGATTTCAGTATATATTATAAAGGTTCCACTCTTACCTTTGCTTCCCCATTGTGCAGAGCTAGAAGCAATTTTTTCCCCTTTTGAATCAATGTAAATGTCTCCTGTTTGTATGGATTCTTTTGTAAGGAAACCTTTCAATTCAGTATATATTGTGTGTAATTCAGTAAAAGATGCGTGATTTAATGTAGTTCCTTAGTATATGCTTATGTGTGTGTAGAAAATGTTTCATGTGTTCAGCTGTGGTAAATTGAATTTCACTGTTTTTTTGTTTGTTCTTTTCCCCACCAGCTTCCCCACCAGGACAATCCACGGTCTTAAGTTACAAACCTGCACTGGATCCCATGTTTCAGTGACACTTGATTCCATGATGGTGCCATGTATTTAACATGTTTATGTGGTTGTATCAAGCAACTATCACTTGGCACTTTAAGTCTTTCTATTGTGATGAAGCAAACCTAGCAAATCTTGTCTGGTTGCCTTTGGTATTGCCACAGTGGTAAAGCACTAAAGAGATGATTTGCACCAATTGGAGATGGGCCATTGATGCTCCATACCCTTGGATTCTAGGGAGTATTCAGTTTTAATCCCCTCCCAATAAATTCAACAAATTGTGCTATTGACCAATCATATGTAACATATACACACACACAGTATTCTTCTGCCTATGGCCATTTTCAGTTAAGGTGACCAGTGAATGGGTCACACTGTAATTCCACCGTGCATAGGGCCAATGGGTAACATCATTACATTTTTAAAAATGACCACAATTATATATGTGCCTCTAGCTTTATGGTATATGCTAACATTTTGTAGAATATCTACATTAGACATTTCTGTCCTAAAAAGTTTTTATTTGTGTGCCATAGCCCTAAATTTATGGCATCTACTCGGGGTGACTAATGATATGTGTCTTTAGGCTGACATTAGATAGCTGCTTGTACTCTTGGTTACCTGAGTCATTTTGAACCACTTGCATTCATAGTCCCTGTGCATCTGCTCAAACATATCCAATCCACACTAACAATAGCCTCACTCTTCAACATCACAAGAAGTAGCTTAGAAATAACTAATATTATTCCTCATAAAATCTCACATAAGTACATCTTGAGTCATTATTGTACAAAGTTTCTTGGTTACTTTGGTAGACAATAAGTACTCGGGCTGCTTGACCCTCATGGATAGGTTATTTCTCAACAATAAAGCACCTTATTACCTAATTGAGAATAACCACTTAATACTGTGTACGTGTCTTAAAAGTGCTACCCCTACTACTATTTTATTTTTAAAACAAATCTAACTCTTAAACAAATCAAATGAAAGTACTCTCAAATGTAAACAATTTCTTACCTTGTCATGACTAAACATATGACACATTTACGTACCTTGTCATTACTAAACATATGACACATTTACTTACCTTGTCATTAGTAAACATATGACACATTTACATACCTTGTCATTACTAAACATATGACACATTTGCGTACCTTGTCATTACTAAACATATGACACATTTAATAATGTATCCAATGGCTTAAAACATAGTTTACTTTTTAAATGTTTTTGTCACAATTGTATGTTTTGTTCTGGTCATACTATTTCTGTTTTCAACAAATCAAGACATATTTTCTCTTGACCTTCTATGTTTTATGATGGGGAAATGCTGTAATCTTATCATGCACTTCTAATTAAAAAATAATGGTTGCATTCCTTTATTAATCTTATTTATTTTATTTTTTATTTTAAATATTTTGGTCCAAATACAGTTATGAAAAGAAGGAACCAGTTGATAAAAAAATATATATGTCTGGCATTATATATTAGGGCGTAACTTGTGAGCATATTGTAGTGAAGGGAAAAATACCTAAATATAATTTATTTAAATATTGCCTAACCTTGCTAAAATTTTACCACTTTGTAAAATAGGTTTTATAGTACCAATAAGCTTATTTATTACTCCTGTCAAAAAAATGATTTCTCTTGTAAGGTGTATCCAGTCCACTGATCCATCCTTTACTTGTGGGATATTCTCCTTCCCTACAGGAAGGGGCTAAGAGAGCACACAGCAGAGCTGTCCATATAGCTCCCCCTCTAGCTCCACCCCCCAGTCATTCTCTTTGCCGGCTCTAAGCAATCGGAAGGATAAAGTGAATGTGGTGTTAGAATTGTAGTTTTTATTTTCTACAAGCAAAGTTTGTTATTTTAAATGGTACCGGTGTGTACTGTTTACTCTCTAGCAGAAAGGAGATTAAGATTTCTGCAGGGAGGAAGATGATTTTAGCATGTTGTAACTAAAATCCACTGCTGTTCTCACAAAGGACTGAGGAGTACAAGAAAACTTCAGTTGGGGGGAACGGTTTGCAGGTTAGGCTGCAATGAGGTATGTTCAGTCATTTATTTCTAGACAAGACTGTGATAATGCTAGAAAAGACTGTTAATATCCCCATGAGGGAAGGGTAAGCTGTATTCAGAGACTAAGTATGGAATTGCAAGCTTACATAACAGGGCTAATTTATGCTGGCTGACACTGCTTAATGGCAAACGGTTTTTATTGAGAAATATCGTTTTTTGAGACACTTGAAGGTTCCTTTGGGTTTCTTTCAGGGGTTGTTACCCACATGGCTATTATTAAAACACTTAGGAGTGTTTCTTTAGGCCTCACAGCACCGGAGTAAGGTGTGAGGGGCCTAATTTCGCGCCTCAGATGCGCAGTTAGATTGACTAGAACTTCAGGCTGTTTCACATGGAGGGTCCTGCTGCAGTTTGAGGGCCTCTAAGAAGCTTTTTTCCCCACAAATCTGGTTCCTAAGGGCAGGTAGGGCCACAGCAGAGCTGTGGCAAGGTGCTGAAGTTGTTTTTACCGGTTTGTAGGCTTACTATCGATCCAGTTTGGGCATTAAGGGGTTAATCGTTTTTATTGCTAGTTGTGCAATCTTACTAATGCTTTAGGTACACACTGTAAAAATTTCGAAAAGTTTGCTGCATTTTTCACTGTTTTGAAAAATGGTATGCCTTTTTTATCTCTTAAAGGCACAGTAAAGTTTTTTGCAAAGTGTGTTTTTACTTGATTAAAGTGATTTCTAAGCCTGTTTGCCTTACTACTAGTCTGTTAAACATGTCTGACACCAAGGAAAATCCTTGTTCAATGTGTTTAGAAGCCATGGTGGAACCCCCTCTCAGAATGTGTCCCACTTGTACTGATATGTCTATACACTTTAAAGAACATATTGTTGCACTTAAAGATGTGGCCCAAGATGATTCTCAGACAGATGGTAATGAGGTTAGCCCGTTAACCTCTCCCCAAGTGTCACAACCAGTTACGCCCGCTCAAGCGACGCCTAGCACCTCTAGTGCGTCTAACTCTTTTACCTTGCAAGACTTGGCGGCAGTTATGGATAATACCCTCTCAGTGTTTTTATCTAAACTGCCCGTGTTACCTGCAAAGCGTGATAGCTCTGTTTTAAGAACAGATTCTGAGCATTCTGACGCTTTGGTAGCCGTATCCGATATACACTCACAACGCTCTGAAATGGGGGCGAGGGATGTGCTGTCTGAGGGAGAAATTTCCGATTCGGGAAAGGTTGCTCCTCAGACAGACTCAGATACGTTGGCTTTTAAATTTAAACTAGAACACCTCCGCTTATTGCTCAGGGAGGTATTAGTTACTCTGGATGACTGCGACCCTTTGGTGGTCCCAGAGAAATTGTGTAAAATGGACAAGTACCTAGTTCCTGTTTACACTGATGTGTTCCCGGTCCCTAAGAGGATTGCGGATATAGTGACTAGGGAGTGGGATAGACCAGGTATTCCATTTGTTCCCCCTCCTGTTTTTAAGAAAATGTTCCCCATATCTGACCCCATGCAGGACTCGTGGCAGACAGTCCCTAAGGTGGAGGGGGCTGTTTCTTCACTTTCTAAACACACAACCATACCAATTGAGGACAGTTGTGCTTTTAAAGACCCTATGGATAAAAAATTGGAGGGTTTACTTAAGAAAATTTTTGTTCAACAAGGTTTTCTTCTCCAACCTATTGCGTGCATTGTTCCTGTAACTACTGCAGCTGCTTTCTGGTTCGAGGCGCTGGAAGATGCGCTCCAGACGGAGACCTCATATGAGGACATTATGGACAGAATTAAGGCTCTTAAGCTGGCTAATTCTTTTTATCACAGATGCCGCTTTCCAACTAGCTAAGTTAGCGGCAAAAAATTCAGGTTTCGCAATTTTGGCGCGCAGGGCGCTATGGCTAAAGTCCTGGTCGGCCGATGTGTCGTCAAAATCCAAACTCTTGAACATCCCTTTCAAAGGAAAGACCCTCTTTGGGCCTGAATTGAAAGAGATTATTTCAGAAATCACTGGGGGAAAAGGCCATGCTCTCCCTCAGGACAATTCCTTTAAGATAAAGAACAAACAAAATAATTTTCGTTCCTTTCGGAATTTCAGGAGCGGCCTCGCTTCATCCTCCCCTGCTACAAAGCAAGAGGGTAACGTTTTTCAACCCAGGCCAGCCTGGAAACCTTACCAGGGCTGGAACAAGGGTAAACAGGCCAAGAAGCCTGCAGCTGCCTCCAAGACAGCATGATGGGGTAGCCCCAGATCCGGGACTGGATCTAGTAGGGGGCAGACTTTCTCTCTTCGCTCAGGCCTGGGCAAGAGACGTACACGATCCCTGGGCCTTAGAGATTGTATCCCAGGGATATCTTCTAGAATTCAAGGACTCCCCCAAGGGGAAGGTTCCACATTTCTCGTTTGTCTACAGACCAGACAAAGAAAGAGGCGTTCTTACGCTGTGTAGAAGACCTACATACAATGGGAGTGATCCACCCAGTTCCAATTGCGGAGCAAGTGCTGGGTTTTTACTCAAACCTGTTTGTGGTTCCCAAGAAAGAAGGAACTTTCAGACCAATACTGGATCTCAAAATTCTAAACAAATTCCTTGGAGTCCCATCATTCAAGATGGAGACCATTCGGACAATCTTACCAATGATTCAGGAGGGTCAATATTTGACTACCGTGGATCTAAAGGATGCGTATCTGCACATTCCTATCCACAAAGATCATCACCAGTTTCTCAGGTTCGCCTTTCTGGACAAGCATTATCAGTTTGTGGCTCTTCCTTTCGGGTTGGCCACTGCTCCCAGAATTTTTACAAAGGTGCTAGGGTCCCTCCTGGCGGTGCTAAGACCGCGGGGCATAGCAGTGGCGCCTTATCTAGACGACATCTTAATTCAGGCGTCGACTTTCCAAAGAGCCAAGTCTCACACGGAAATTGTAGTGGCCTTTCTGAGGTCTCACGGGTGGAAGGTGAACATCAAAAAGAGTTCTCTCTCCCCCCTCACAAGAGTTCCCTTCCTAGGAACCCTAATAGACTCGGTAGAGATGAAAATATTTCTGACGGAGGTCAGAAAGTTAAAACTCTTAAATACTTGCCGAGCTCTTCATTCCATTCCTAGGCCATCTGTAGCTTAGTGCATGGAGACAATCGGACTAATGGTAGCGGCATTGGACATAGTGCCTTTTGCACGGATACACCTCAGACCACTGCAACTATGCATGATCAAACAGTGGAATGGGGATTATGCAGATTTGTCTCCTCAAATACAGTTGGACCAGGGGACCAGAGATTCTCTTCTCTGGTGGTTGTCTCAGGATCACCTGTCTCAGGGAATGTGTTTCCGCAGACCAGAGTGGATCATCGTAACAACCGACGCCAGTCTGTTGGGCTGGAGTGCAGTCTGGGACTCCCTGAAAGCTCAGGGCTTATGGTCTCGGGAAGAAGCTCTTCTCCTGATAAACATTCTGGAACTGAGGGCGATATTCAACGCGCTTCAGGCATGGCCTCAGCTAGCTGCGGCCAAATTCATCAGATTTCAGTCGGACAACATCACGACTGTAGCTTATGTCAATCATCAAGGGGGAACAAGGAGTTCCTTAGCAATGATGGAAGTAACCAAAATAATCAGGTGGGCGGAGGATCACTCTTGGCACCTCTCAGCAATTCACATCCCAAGAGTAGACAACTGGGAGGCGGATTTTCTAAGTCGTCAGACTTTTCACCCAGGGGAGTGGGAACTCCACCCGGAGGTATTTGCTCAGCTGACTCGGCTATGGGGCATTCCAGAATTGGATCTGATGGCGTCCCGTCAGAACACCAAGCTTCCTCTTTACGGGTCCAGGTCCCGGGATCCCCAGGCGGTGCTGATAGATGCTCTGGCAGCGCCTTGGTCTTTCAATCTGGTCTATGTTTTTCCACCGTTTCCTCTCCTCCCTCGTCTGGTTGCCAGAATTAAACAGGAGAGGGCTTCGGTGATTCTAATAGCGCCTGCGTGGCCACGCAGGACTTGGTATGCAGACCTAGTGGACATGTCATCTGTGCCACCATGGACACTGCCAATGAGGCAGGACCTTCTAATGCAGGGTCCTTTCAAACATTTAAATCTAATTTCTCTGCGTCTGACTGCTTGGAGATTGAACGCCTAATTCTATCAAAGCGTGGTTTCTGAGTCGGTTATCGATACCCTGATTCAGGCTAGAAAGCCTGTCACCAGGAAAATCTACCATAAGATTTGGCGAACATATCTTTTTTGGTGCAAATCCAAGGGCTACTCATGGAGTTAAGGTTAGGATTCCCAGGATTTTGTCCTTTCTTCAAGAAGGATTGGAGAAAGGATTATCAGCTAGTTCCTTAAAGGGACAGATATCTGCTTTGTCTATTCTTTTACACAAACGTCTGGCAGAGGTACCAGACGTTCAAGCGTTTACTCAGGCTTTAGTCAGAATCAAGCCTGTTTATAGACCTGTGGCTCCGCCATGGAGTCTGTATTTAGTTCTTTCCGTTCTGCAAGGGGTTCCGTTTGAACCTTTACATTCCATAGATATTAAACTGTTATCTTGGAAAGTTTTGTTTTTGGTAGCTATCTCTTCTGCTCGAAGAGTTTCAGAGTTATCTGCTTTACAGTGTGATTCACCTTACATGGTGTTTCATGCAGATAAGGTAGTTTTGCGTACCAAACCAGTTTTCTTCCTAAGGTTGTGTCTATTAAGAATATTAACCAGGAAATTGTTGTTCCTTCTCTGTGTCCTAATCCTTCGTCAAGAAGGAACGTCTGTTACACAATCTTGATGTGGTTTGTGCTTTAAAGTTCTATTTATAAGCAACTAAGGATTTCAGACAAACAACTTCTTTGTTTGTTATCTATTCTGGTAAGGGGAGAGGTCAGAAGGCGACCGCTACCTCTCTTTCCTTTTGGCTGAAAAGCATCATCCGTTTGGCCTATGAGACTGCTGGCCAGCAGCCTCCTGAAACTATTACTGCTCATTCTACCAGAGCAGTGGCTTCCACATGGGCTTTTAAAAATGAGGCTTCTGTTGAACAGATTTGTAAGGCGGCGACTTGGTCTTCGCTGCATACTTTTTCCAAATTTTACAAATTCGATACTTTTGCTTCTTCGGAGGCTATTTTTGGGAGAAAGGTTTTACAAGCAGTGGTGCCTTCCGTTTAAGGTACCTGTCTTGTTCCCTCCCTTCATCCGTGTCCTAAAGCTTTGGTATTGGTATCCCACAAGTAAAGGATGAATCCGTGGACTGGATACACCTTACAAGAGAAAACAGAATTTATGCTTAACTGATAAATTACTTTTCTTTCATGTAATTAGCAAGAGTCCATGAGCTAGTGACGTATGGGATATACATTCCTACCAGGAGGGGCAAAGTTTCCCAAACCTCAAAATGCCTATAAATACACCCCTCACCACACCCACAATTCAGTTTTACAAACTTTGCCTCCGATGGAGGTGGTGAAGTAAGTTTGTGCTAGATTCTACGTTGATATGCGCTCCGCAGCAAGTTGGAGCCCGGTTTTCCTCTCAGCGTGCAGTGAATGTCAGAGGGATGTGAGGAGAGTATTGCCTATTTGAATGCAGTGATCTCCTTCTACGGGGTCTATTTCATAGGTTCTCTGTTATCGGTCGTAGAGATTCATCTCTTACCTCCCTTTTCAGATCGACGATATACTCTTATATATACCATTACCTCTGCTGATTCTCGTTTCAGTACTGGTTTGGCTTTCTACAAACATGTAGATGAGTGTCCTGGGGTAAGTAAATCTTATTTTCTGTGACACTCTAAGCTATGGTTGGGCACTTTGTTTATAAAGTTCTAAATATATGTATTCAAACATGTATTTGCCTTGACTCAGAATGTTCAACTTTCCTTATTTTTCAGACAGTCAGTTTCATATTTGGGAAAATGCATTTGATTTAATCATTTTTTTCTTACCTTCAAAAATTTGACTCTTTTTCCCTGTGGGCTGTTAGGCTCGCGGGGGCTGAAAATGCTTCATTTTATTGCGTCATTCTTGGCGCGGACTTTTTTGGCGCAAAAATTCTTTTCCGTTTCCGGCGTCATACGTGTCGCCGGAAGTTGCGTCATTTTTTGACGTTATTTTGCGCCAAAAATGTCGGCGTTCCGGATGTGGCGTCATTTTTGGCGCCAAAAGCATTTAGGCGCCAAATAATGTGGGCTTTTGTCTCCACATTATTTAAGTCTCATTTTTCATTGCTTCTGGTTGCTAGAAGCTTGTTCTTTGGCATTTTTTCCCATTCCTGAAACTGTCATTTAAGGAATTTGATCAATTTTGCTTTATATGTTGTTTTTTCTCTTACATATTGCAAGATGTCTCACGTTGCATCTGAGTCAGAAGATACTACAGGAAAATCGCTGTCTAGTGCTGGATCTACCAAAGCTAAGTGTATCTGCTGTAAACTTTTGGTAGCTATTCCTCCAGCTGTTGTTTGTATTGATTGTCATGACAAACTTGTTAATGCAGATAATATTTCCTTTAGTAAAGTACCATTGCCTGTTGCAGTTCCTTCAACATCTAAGGTGCAGAATGTTCCTGATAACATAAGAGATTTTGTTTCTGAATCCATAAAGAAGGCTATGTCTGTTATTTCTCCTTCTAGTAAACGTAAAAAATCTTTTAAAACTTCTCTCCCTACAGATGAATTTTTTCATCATTCTGATTCTGATGACTCTTCTGGTTCAGAGGATTCTGTCTCAGAGGTTGATGCTGATAAATCTTCATATTTATTTAAAATGGAATTTATTCGTTCTTTACTTAAAGAAGTTCTAATTGCTTTAGAAATAGAGGATTCTGGTCCTCTTGATACTAATTCTAAACGTTTGGATAAGGTATTTAAATCTCCTGTGGTTATTCCAGAAGTTTTTCCTGTTCCTAATGCTATTTCTGCAGTAATTTCCAAAGAATGGGATAAATTGGGTAATTAATTTACTCCTTCTAAACGTTTTAAGCAATTATATCCTGTGCCGTCTGACAGATTAGAATTTTGGGACAAAATCCCTAAAGTTGATAGGGCTGTTTCTACCCTTGCTAAACGTACTACTATTCCTACGTCAGATGGTACTTCGTTTAAGGATCCTTTAGATAGGAAAATTGAATCCTTTCTAAGAAAAGCTTATCTGTGTTCAGGTAATCTTCTTAGACCTGCTATATCTTTGGCTGATGTTGCTGCAGCTTCAACTTTTTGGTTGGAAACTTTAGCGCAACAAGTAACACATCATGATTCTCATGATATTATTATTCTTCTTCAGCATGCTAATAATTTTATCTGTGATGCTATCTTTGATATTATCAGAGTTGATGTCAGGTTTATGTCTCTAGCTATTTTAGCTAGAAGAGCTTTATGGCTTAAGACTTGGAATGCTGATATGGCTTCTAAATCAACTCTACTTTCCATTTCTTTCCAGGGTAACAAATTATTTGGTTCTCAGTTGGATTCTATTATTTCAACTGTTACTGGTGGGAAAGGAACTTTTTTTCCACAGGATAAAAAATCTAAAGGTAAAAACAGGGCTAATAATCGTTTTCGTTCCTTTCGTTTCAACAAAGAACAAAAGTCTGATCCTTCATCCTCAGGAGCAGTATCAGTTTGGAAACCATCTCCAATCTGGAATAAATCCAAGCCAGCCAGAAAGGCAAAGCCTGCTTCTAAGTCCACATGAAGGTGCGGCCCTCATTCCAGCTCAGCTGGTAGGGGGCAGGTTACGTTTTTTCAAAGAAATTTGGATCAATTCTGTTCACAATCTTTGGATTCAGAACATTGTTTCAGAAGGGTACAGAATTGGTTTCAAGATGAGACCTCCTGCAAAGAGATTTTTTCTTTCCCGTGTCCCAGTAAATCCAGTAAAAGCTCAAGCATTTCTGAATTGTGTTTCAGATCTAGAGTTGACTGGAGTAATTATGCCAGTTCCAGTTCAGGAACAGGGGATGGGGTTTTATTCAAATCTCTTCATTGTACCAAAGAAGGAGAATTCCTTCAGACCAGTTCTGGATCTAAAAATATTGAATCGTTATGTAAGGATACCAACGTTCAAGATGGTAACTGTAAGGACTATCTTGCCTTTTGTTCAGCAAGGGAATTATATGTCCACAATAGATTTACAGGATGCATATCTGCATATTCCGATTCATCCAGATCATTATCAGTTCCTGAGATTCTCTTTTCTGGACAAGCATTACCAGTTTGTGGCTCTGCCGTTTGGCCTAGGTACAGCTCCAAGAATTTTTACAAAGGTTCTCGGTGCCCTTCTATCTGTAATCAGAGAACAGGGTATTGTGGTATTTCCTTATTTGGACGATATCTTGGTACTTGCTCAGTCTTTACATTTAGCAGAATTTCATACGAATCGACTTGTGTTGTTTCTTCAAGATCATGGTTGGAGGATCAATTTACCAAAAAGTTCATTGATTCCTCAGACAAGGGTAACCTTTCTGGGTTTCCAGATAGATTCAGTGTCCATGACTCTGTCTTTAACAGACAAGAGACGTCTAAAACTGATTGCAGCTTGTCGAAACCTTCAGTCACAATCATTCCCTTCGGTAGCCTTATGCATGGAAATTCTAGGTCTTATGACTGCTGCATCGGACGCGATCCCCTTTGCTCGTTTTCACATGCGACCTCTTCAGCTTTGTATGCTGAATCAATGGTGCAAGGATTACACAAAGATAGCTCAATTAATATCTTTAAAACCGATTGTTCGACACTCTCTAACGTGGTGGACAGATCACCATCGTTTAATTCAGGGGGCTTCTTTTGTGCTTCCGACCTGGACTGTAATTTCAACAGATGCAAGTCTCACAGGTTGGGGAGCTGTATGGGGATCTCTGACGGCACAAGGAGTTTGGGAATCTCAGGAGGTGAGATTACCGATCAATATTTTGGAACTCCGTGCAATTTTCAGAGCTCTTCAGTTTTGGCCTCTTCTGAAGAGAGAATCGTTCATTTGTTTTCAGACAGACAATGTCACAACTGTGGCATACATCAATCATCAAGGAGGAACTCAGTCCTCTGGCTATGAAAGAAGTATCTCGAATTTTGGTTTGGGCGGAATCCAGCTCCTGTCTAATCTCTGCGGTTCATATCCCAGGTGTAGACAATTGGGAAGCGGATTATCTCAGTCGCCAAACGTTGCATCCGGGCGAATGGTCTCTTCACCCAGAGGTATTTCTTCAGATTGTTCAAATGTGGGAACTTCCAGAAATAGATTTGATGGCGTCCCATCTAAACAAGAAACTTCCCAGGTATCTGTCCAGATCCCGGGATCCTCAGGCGGAGGCAGCGGATGCATTATCACTTCCTTGGAAGTATCATCCTGCCTATATCTTTCCGCCTCTAGTTCTTCTTCCAAGAGTAATCTCCAAGATTCTGAAGGAATGCTCGTTTGTTCTGCTGGTAGCTCCGGCATGGCCTCACAGGTTTTGGTATGCGGATCTTGTCCGGATGGCCTCTTGCCAACCGTGGACTCTTCCGTTAAGACCAGACCTTCAATCTCCATACCTTTAAATTTAAGGATTTCAGATCCTGATGGAAAAAAGGACCTTGTGACAGAACGCTTGATTCTTCGTCAAAGAGGTTTCTCTGACTCTGTGATTAATACTATGTTACAGGCTCGTAAATCTGTATCTAGAGAGATATATTATAGAGTCTGGAAGACTTATATTTCTTGGTGTATTTCTCATCATTTTTCTTGGCATTCTTTTAGATTACCGAGAATTTTACAGTTTCTTCAGGATGGTTTAGATAAAGGTTTGTCCGCAAGTTCCTTGAAAGGACAAATCTCTGCTCTTTCTGTTCTTTTTCACAGAAAGATTGCTATTCTTACTGATATTCATTGTTTTGTACAAGCTTTGGTTCGTATAAAACCTGTCATTAAGTCAATTTCTCCTCCTTGGAGTTTGAATTTGGTTCTGGGGACTCTTCAAGCTCCTCCGTTTGAACCTATGCATTCATTGGACATTAAATTACTTTCTTGGAAAGTTTTGTTCCTTTTGGCCATCTCTTCTGCCAGAAGAGTTTCTGAATTATCTGCTCTTTCTTGTGAGTCTCCTTTTCTGATTTTTCATCAGGATAAGGCGGTGTTGCGAACTTCTTTTGAATTTTTACCTAAAGTTGTGAATTCCAACAACATTAGTAGAGAAATTGTGGTTCCTTCATTATGTCCTAATCCTAAGAATTCTAAGGAGAAATTGTTGCATTCTTTGGATGTTGTTAGAGCTTTGAAATATTATGTTGAAGCTACTAAATCTTTCCGAAAGACTTCTAGTCTATTTGTTATCTTTTCCGGTTCTAGAAAAGGCCAGAAAGCTTCTGCCATTTCTTTGGCATCTTGGTTGAAATCTTTAATTCATCTTTCCTATGTTGAGTCGGGTAAAACTCCGCCTCAGAGAATTACAGCTCATTCTACTAGGTCAGTTTCTACTTCCTGGGTGTTTAGGAATGAAGCTTCGGTTGATCAGATTTGCAAAGCAGCAACTTGGTCCTCTTTGCATACTTTTACTAAATTCTACCATTTTGATGTATTTTCTTCTTCTGAAGCAGTTTTTGGTAGAAAAGTACTTCAGGCAGCGGTTTCAGTTTGAATCTTCTGCTTATGTTTTTCGTTAAACTTTATTTTGGGTGTGGATTATTTTCAGCAGGAATTGGCTGTCTTTATTTTATCCCTCCCTCTCTAGTGACTTGTGTGGAAAGATCCACATCTTGGGTAATCATTATCCCATACGTCACTAGCTCATGGACTCTTGCTAATTACATGAAAGAAAACATAATTTATGTAAGAACTTACCTGATAAATTCATTTCTTTCATATTAGCAAGAGTCCATGAGGCCCGCCCTTTTTTTGTGGTGGTTATGATTTTGTATAAAGCACAATTATTCCAATTCCTTATTTTATATGCTTTCGCACTTTTTTATCACCCCACTTCTTGGCTATTCGTTAAACTGAATTGTGGGTGTGGTGAGGGGTGTATTTATAGGCATTTTGAGGTTTGGGAAACTTTTCCCCTCCTGGTAGGAATGTATATCCCATACGTCACTAGCTCATGGACTCTTGCTAATATGAAAGAAATGAATTTATCAGGTAAGTTCTTACATAAATTATGTTTCTCTTGTGGTGTATCCAGTCCACGGCCCGCCCTGTCATTTTAAGACAGGTGGTTTTTATTTTTAAACTACAGTCACCACTGCACCCTATGGCTTCTCCTTTTTCTTCCTAATCTTCGGTCGAATGACTGGGGGGTGGAGCTAGAGGGGGAGCTATATGGACAGCTCTGCTGTGTGCTCTCTTTGCCACTTCCTGTAGGGAAGGAGAATATCCCACAAGTATAGGATGAATCCGTGGACTGGATACACCACAAGAGAAAGTAATTTATCAGGTAAGCATAAAGTCTGTTTTCATTAAACCATTGTGTAAATTCCAGTAGTTATTGCCAAGCATCTATCAAATTAATGCTTTTGCAAAATAGTAAAGAACTTAAAAATGGCCCCAGCTGATCAGCATTTTTAAATAGATGGTAGGTTAGTAGAGTTGCTCTTGAAGAAGCAAAATCTGAGCAATGTATTTCTTTCCTAACATAGGGAGTGTCCACAACGTCATCAATTACTAGTGGGAATATCACTCCTGGCCAGCAGGAGGAGGCAAAGAGCACCACAGTAAAGCTGTTCGTCCACAACGTCATCAATTACTAGTGGGAATATCACTCCTGGCCAGCAGGAGGAGGCAGAGAGCACCACAGTAAAGCTGTTAAGCATCACTCCCCTACCCATCAACTCCAGTCATTCTCTTTGCCTCTGTCAATGGAGGAGGTGAAGTTCTGGTGTCTGAAGAAAATTGGATTTCTTTTGCTACAAGCAAGATTTTTTGGGTCTAGCCGCAGTCCACGTTAATCTCTAAAGTAGGGTAGTGGTGGCTTTAAAGCAGTTATGAACTTGTGAGGTGGGCCTTGCTGCATTTTCCTAACATTTTGCTGCCCTAGTATAGAAAGCCAGAGTAGGTTTACTCTGTTCTTTCTTTTTTTCTACAGGTCTCTGTAAGGAGTATGTATCCTTTCACGCCTTGTGAGCTGTCCTCCTGCCGGATGGCTAGATTGCAGGTAAGTGCCTTTTTTGTCTTTTAGGTAGGAGACTAGTACTTTAAGGATTCCCTGCAGTATTTAAGGGGACAAATAAATCCTTAGTAGGATTGTGGTATGGCAGAGCGCAGGCAAATTAATGTATGTGATGAGACTAAATGGTTAATCCTTCTTATGATCATGTATAGAAATGACCCTGATAGTATTTATTATTTCTCTTGTTAAGTGTATCCAGTCCACGGATCATCCATTACTTATGGGATATTCTCCTTCCCAACAGGAAGTTGCAAGAGGGTCACCCACAGCAGAGCTGCTATATAGCTCCTCCCCTAACTGCCATATCCAGTCATTCTCTTGCAAGCCTCAACCAAGATGGAGGTCGTAAGAGGAGAGTGGTGTTTTATACTTAGTTTATTTCTTCAATCAAAAGTTTGTTATTTTTAAATGGTACCGGAGTGTTCTGTTTATCTCAGGCAGTATTTAGAAGAATCTGCCTGCATTTTCTATGATCTTAGCAGAAGTAACTAAGATCCATGGCTGTTCTTACATATTCTGAGGAGTGAGGTAACTTCAGAGAGGGAATGGCGTGCAGGTTTTCCTGCAATAAGGTATGTGCAGTTAATATTTTTCTAGGCATGGAATTTGCTAGAATATGCTGCTTATACCGGATTAATGTAAGTAAAGCCTTAAATGCAGTGATAGCTACTGGTATCAGGCTTATTAATAGAGATGCATACTCTTATAAAAATGTAATATAAAATGTTTGCTGGCATGTTAATCGTTTTTATATATGTTTGGTGACAAAACTTATTGGGGCCTAGTTTTTTTCCACATGGCTGGTTTGATTTCTGCCTAGAAACAGTTTCCTGAAGCTTTCCACTGTTGCAATATGAGTGGGAAGGGCCTATTTTAGTGCTTTTCTGTGCAGCTAAAAATACTGACAGAGACATTCAGCTTCCCTCTGCATGATACAGGACATCTCTGAAGGGCTCAAAAGGCTTCAAAGTCGTGTTTGAGGAGGGTAACAATCACAGTAGACTGTGGCAGTTGTGACTGTGTTTAAAAAACGTTTTTGTCATTTATTATTCTGTTTTTGTTATTAAGGGGTTAATCATCCATTTGCAAGTGGGTGCGATGCTCTGCTGACTTGTTACATACACTGTAAAAATTTTGTTAGTGTAACTGCCTTTTTTCACTGTTATTTCAAATTTTGTCAAAATTTGTTTCTCTTAAAGGCACAGTAACGTTTTTTATATTGCTTGTTAACTTGCTTTAAAGTGTTTTCCAAGCTTGCTAGTCTCATTGCTAGTCTGTACAAACATGTCTGAAACAGAGGATACTTGTTCATTATGTTTAAAAGCCATGGTGGAGCCCCATAGGAGAATGTGTACTAAATGTATTGATTTCACCTTAAGCAGTAAAGATCAGTCTTTATCTATAAAAGAATTGTCTCCAGAGGGGTCTGTCGAGGGGGAAGTTATGCCGACTAACTGTCCCCACGTGTCGGACCCTTCGCCTCCCACTCAAGGGACGCATGCTAATATGGCGCCAAGTACATCAGGGACGCCCATAGCGATTACTTTGCAGGACATGGCTGCAATCATGAATAATACCCTGTCAGAGGTATTATCCAGATTGCCTGAATTGAGAGGCAAGCGCGATAGCTCTGGGGTTAGACGAGATACAGAGCGCGTAGATGCTGTAAGAGCCATGTCTGATACTGCGTCACAATATGCAGAACCTGAGGACGGAGAGCGTCTGTGGGTGACGTCTCTGATTCGGGAGACCTGATTCAGAGATTTCTAATTTTAAATTTAAGCTTGAGAACCTCCGTGTATTGCTTGGGGAGGTATTAGCTGCTCTGAATGACTGTGACACAATTGCAGTGCCAGAGAAATTGTGTAGGCTGGATAAATACTATGCAGTGCCGGTGAGTACTGATGTTTTTCCAATACCTAAAAGGCTTACAGAAATTATTAGTAAGGAGTGGGATAGGCCCGGTGTGCCCTTTTCCCCACCTCCTATATTTAGAAAAATGTTTCCAATAGATGCCACTACACGGGACTTATGGCAGACTTATGGCAAAGCGTACCACTATCCCGGTTGAGGACAGTTGTGCTTTTTCAGATCCAATGGATAAAAAATTAGAGGGTTACCTTAAGAAAATGTTTATTCAACAAGGTTTTATTTTACAGCCCCTTGCATGCATTGTGCCTGTCACTGCTGCGGCGGCATTCTGGTTTGAGGCCCTGGAAGAGGCCATCCATACAGCTCCATTGACTGAAATTGTTAGCTAGCTTAAGAGTTCTAAGCTTGTCAACTCATTTGTTTCTGATGCCATTGTTCATTTGACTAAACTAACGGCTAAGAATTCCGGATTCGCCATCCAGGCGCGTAGGGCGCTATGGCTCAAATCCTGGTCAGCTGATGTGACTTCAAAGTCTAAATTACTCAACATTCCTTTCAAGGGGCAGACCTTATTTGGGCCTGGTTTGAAAGAAATTATTGCTGACATTACTGGAGGTAAGGGTCATACCCTTCCTCAGGACAGGGCCAAATCAAAGGCCAAACAGTCTAATTTTCGTGCCTTTCGAAATTCCAAGGCAGGTGCAGCATCAACTTCCTCCGCTTCAAGACACGAGGGAACTTTTGCTCAATCCAAGCAGGCCTGGAAACCTAACCAGTCCTGGAACAAAGGCAAGCAGGCCAGAAAGCCTGCTGCTGCCTCTAAGACAGCATGAAAGAACGGCCCCCTATCCGGCGACGGATCTAGTAGGGGGCAGACTTTTTCTCTTCGCCCAGGCGTGGGCAAGAGATGTTCAGGATCCCTGGGCGTTGGAGATCATATCTCAGGGATATCTTCTGGACTTCAAAGCTTCCCCTCCACAAGGGAGATTTCATCTTTCAAGGTTATCTGCAAATCAGATAAAGAAAGAGGCATTCCTACGCTGTGTGCAAGACCTCCTAGTAATGGGAGTGATCCATCCAGTTCCGCGGACGGAACAAGGACAGGGTTTTTATTCAAATCTGTTTGTGGTTCCCAAAAAAGAGGGAACCTTCAGACCAATTTTGGATCTAAAGATCTTAAACAAATTCCTCAGAGTTCCATCTTTCAAAATGGAAACTATTCGGACCATCCTACCCATGATCCAAGAGGGTCAGTACATGACCACAGTGGACTTAAAGGATGCCTACCTTCACATACCGATTCGCAAAGATCATCATCGGTTCCTAAGGTTTGCCTTTCTAGACAGGCATTACCAATTTGTAGCTCTTCCCTTCGGGTTGGCTACAGCCCCGAGAATCTTTACGAAGGTTCTGGGCTCACTTCTGGCGGTTCTAAGACCGCGAGGCATAGCGGTGGCTCCGTATCTAGACGACATCCTGATACAGGCGTCAAGCTTTCAAATTGCCAAGTTTCATACAGAGATAGTTCTGGCATTTCTGAGATCGCACGGGTGGAAAGTTTACGAGGAAAAGAGTTCTCTATCCCCACTCACAAGAGTCTCCTTCTTAGGGACTCTTATAGATTCTGTAGAGATGAAAATTTACCTGACGGAGTCCAGGTTATCAAAGCTTCTAAATGCTTGCCATATTCTTCATTCCATTCCGCGCCCTTCGGTGGCTCAGTGTATGGAGGTGATCGGCTTAATGGTAGCGGCAATGGACATTGTGCCATTTGCGCGCCTACATCTCAGACCGCTGCAATTATGCATGCTAAATCAGTGGAATGGGGATTACACAGATTTGTCCCCTCTGCTAAATCTGGATCAAGAGACCAGAGATTCTCTTCTCTGGTGGTTGTCTCGGGTCCACCTGTCCGAGGGTATGACCTTTTGCAGGTCAGATTGGACAATTGTAACAACAGATGCCAGCCTTCTAGGTTGGGGTGCAGTCTGGAACTCCCTGAAGGCACAGGGATCGTGGACTCAGGAGGAGAAACTCCTTCCAATAAATATTCTGGAGTTAAGAGCAATATTCAATGCTCTTCTGGCTTGGCCTCAGTTAGCAACACTGAGGTTCATCAGATTTCAGTCGGACAATATCACGACTGTGGCTTACATCAACCATCAAGGGGGAACCAGGAGTTCCCTAGCGATGTTAGAAGTCTCAAAAATAATTCGCTGGGCAGAAACTGACTCTTGCCACCTGTCAGCAATCCATATCCCAGGCGTGGAGAACTGGGAGGCGGATTTTCTAAGTCGTCAGACTTTTCACCTGGGGCAAACCAGAGTTGGATCTCATGGCGTCTCGCCAGAACGCCAAGCTTCATTGTTACGGATCCAGGTCCAGGGACCCAGAAGCGACGCTGATAGATGCTCTAGCAGCGCCTTGGTTCTTCAACCTGGCTTATGTGTTTCCACCGTTTCCTCTGCTCCCTCGACTGATTGCCAAAATCAAACAGGAGAGAGCATCGGTGATTCTAATAGCGCCTGCGTGGCCACGCAGGACCTGGTATGCAGACCTAGTGGACATGTCATCCTTTCCACCATGGACTCTGCCTCTAAGACAGGACCTTCTAATACAAGGTCCTTTCAATCATCCAAATCTAATTTCTCTGAGACTGACTGCATGGAGATTGAACGCTTGATTCTATCAAAGCGTGGCTTCTCCGAGTCACTCATTGATACCTTAATACAGGCACAAAAGCCTGTTACCAGGAAAATCTATCACAAGATATGGCGTACATATCTTTACTGGTGTGAATCCAAGAATTACTCATGGAGTAAGGTTAGGATTCCTAGGATATTGTCCTTTCTCCAAGAGGGTTTGGACAAAGGATTATCAGCTAGTTCCTTAAAGGGACAGATTTCTGCTCTGTCTATTCTTTTGCACAAGCGTCTGGCAGAAGTTCCAGACGTCCAGGCATTTTGTCAGGCTTTGGTTAGAATTAAGCCTGTGTTTAAACCTGTTGCTCCCCCATGGAGCTTAAACTTGGTTCTTAAAGTTCTTCAAGGAGTTCCGTTTGAACCCCTTCATTCCATGGATATTAAGCTTTTATCTTGGAAAGTTCTGTTTTTGATGGCTATTTCCTCGGCTCGGAGAGTCTCTGAGCTATCTGCCTTACAATGTGATTCTCCTTATCTGATTTTTCATGCAGATAAGGTAGTTCTGCGTAACAAACCTGGGTTTTTACCTAAGGTGGTTTCTAACAAGAATATCAATCAAGAGATTGTTGTTCCATCATTGTGTCCTAATCCTTCTTCAAAGAAGGAACGTCTTTTACATAATCTGGACGTAGTCCGTGACTTGAAGTTTTACTTACAAGCTACTAAAGATTTTTGTCAAACATCTTCCCTGTTTGTCGTTTATTCTGGACAGAGGAGAGGTCAAAAAGCTTCAGCAACCTCTTTTTCCTTTTGGCTTCGGAGTATTATACGCCTAGCCTATGAGACTGCTGGACAGCAGCCCCCTGAAAGAATTACAGCTCATTCTACTAGAGCTGTGGCTTCCACCTGGGCCTTTAAAAATGAGGCCTCTGTTGAACAGATTTGCAAGGCCGCGACTTGGTCTGTTTTTGGGAGAAAGGTTCTTCAGGCAGTGGTTCCTTCCGCTTAATCCCTGCCTTGTCCCTCCCATCATCCGTGTACTTTAGCTTTGGTATTGGTATCCCATAAGTAATGGATGATCTGTGGACTGCATAATTTATGCTTACCTGATAAATTTATTTCTCTTGTAGTGTATCTAGTCCACGGCCCGCCCTGTCATTTTAAGGCAGGTCTAAAATTTAATTAAACTACAGTCACCACTGCACCCTATGGTTTCTCCTTTCTCTGTTTGTTTTGGTTGAATGACTGGATATGGCAGTTAGGGGAGGAGCTATATAGCAGCTCTGCTGTGGGTGATCCTCTTGCAACTTCCTGTTGGGAAGGAGAATATCCCATAAGTAATGGATGATCCGTGGACTGGATACACTACAAGAGAAATAAATTTATCAGTTAAGCATAAATTATGTTTTCTATTCGTCTGGGTGTTTCTGTCACTGTAGCGTGGTGAAAACGGAATTTAGGACTCAAGTGATTTACTAGCTTGTCAGCTAGTCGCCTCGGTATTGGAGCAGCCAGTGGACGGGCTCAGACTGAGCGGGTCTGTTATTTTTTTGCGCGCCTTCTTTGTTGCGTAGCTAGTTTTCCCACTGGTCACATGCCCTCTTTCCTTTCCGCTCCTCAGCTAAAGAATCAGTGTCAGCTGTGATCTAATGGAGGTCTGAATCAGCGTGTTGCCCTCCGTGTCTCTGGCAGTTCTGTAATCCGGAAGGGGCAGGTTGGCACCTCAGTTCAGCTGAGGTGTAGAGGCTGACATTGTGAGGCTTATTTTTCAAAGAATACGAACGCTCTGCTTCTCTAAGGTTAAATGTTATCGCGCTGAGCAGGGAACAATTTAAAGTAACAGTACATTTTTCAAATAACGTATTTTTCTCTCTGATACTGAAAAGACTTGGTCTTTTTCTGGGGGAAAGATTGTGTTGAAAGCAAAGTTTTTTTTCTTTAAACTGTTTTTTTGGGGCCATGTCTGTCATGGAGCAGGAGTCTGCTTTTTATGAATACGTGCTTATTGTGTTTAGAAGCCCAAATTGTTACTCCTATGCAATTTTGTTCCACATGTGTAGAGAGGACATTGAAATGTAAAGATAAACTTTTTTTTTTTGCTGAGCCTAATGTCTCTCAGGATGATGCTGTTCTGGCAATGCCACACCTTTCTCCTATAACGTCCCAAGCCTCTATGGGGTCACATGTAGTGCCCTGCGGTTCCTCTCAGCCTCCTGGAGGCGTATATTTTCCTGCAGAAATTACTTCTCGGGTTTCTTCTGCGGTATCTGCGGCATTATCTGCTTTTCCTTTGCTAAAGGGAAAACGCAAGAGAAAACTAGAGATTCAGATAACAAGGTTTTTGTTTTTCCCACTGCTTCTCAGGTTGCCCTCTCTCATGGGTAGGAGGAGGACACGTCGGTAGCTTCTGACAGTATAATTGGTTTGTCTGATGCTGAAGTGGTATACTTCAGATTTTAGCTTGAACACCTTTGTGTATTACTAAAGGAGATTTAGCTACTTTGGACGACTCCACTGTCATTAGTAAACTTAACTACTATGATGTTCCTTCTACTGTGGAAGTGTTACCTGTTCCAGACCGTACAACGGAGATTATTGCACAGGAATGGGAGAAACCAGGGATTCCTTTTTCCCCCGTCTCCTGTCTTTAAAAAGATGTTTCCTTTCGCTGACTCCATTAAGGATTCATGGTGCATGGTGCCTAAAGTCGAAGGGGTCATTCCTACTCTGGCTAAGAGAACTACTATTCCTATAGAGGATAGCTGCTCTTTTAAGGATCCGATGGACAAAAAGCTGGAGGCTTATTTGAAGAAGATGTACGTTCATCAGGGTCTTCAATGGCAACATGCTGTATGTATCGCAACTGTGGTGTCTAGTGTGGCACCATTTTGTTACAACGCCTTGTCTGATGCAGGTGGAGGAGATCCAAGACAGGATTAAGGTTCTCAAGCTATCCAATTCCGTTATTTCTGATGCCACCATGCAGGTTATTAAACTGGGAGCCAAGATATCTGACTTTGCTGTTTTAGCCCGCAGGGCGTTGTGGCTAAAATCTTGGTCAGCTGATGTTACTTCCAAGTCCAAGCTTCTGGCGCTTCCTTACAAGGGTAAGACTTTTGTGTTTGGGCCTGGTCTGGCAGAAATAATTTCTGATGTTACGGGTGGAAAAGGGTCTTTTCTGCCACAAGACAAGAAGAATAGACCTAAAGAACGTCAGAGTAATTTTCATTTCTTTCGTAACAAAGGAAAGTCTTCCTCTTCCAAGCAGGAGCTGTCCAAATCTTGGAAACTTTAATTAGTCCTGGAACAAGGGGAAGCAATCTTAGAAACCTGCGGCTGAGTCTAAATCAGCATGAAGGGTTTACCCCCGATCCGGGATTGGATCACGTGGGGGGCAGACTTTCTCTGTTTTATCAAGCTTGGATACGAGATGTCCCAGATTCCTAGGCTGTGGACATAGAATTCAAAACTTTTCCTCCCAGGGGCAGGTTCCACCTCTCAAAATTATCTGCAGACCAGATAAAAAGAAAGGTGTTCTTGAATTGCGTCCGGGAACCTTTCTTCCCTGGGAGTGATAGTTCCAGTTCCTATAAGGGAACAGGGTTTAGGATTCTATTCAAATCTGTTTGTGGTTCCCAAAAAGGAGGGAACTTTTCGTCCTATTCTAGACCCAAAGTGTCTCAACAAGTTTCTCAGGGTACTGTCCTTCAAAATTGAAACCATTCGTTCCATTCTTCCCCTGGTCCAAGAGGGTCAGTTCATGACGACCATAGACTTGAAGGATGCGTATCTTCATGTTCCCATCCACACAGATAATCGCAAGTTCCTGAGATTCGCATTTCTAGACAAACATTTTCAGTTTGTGGCTCTTACTTTTGGCCTTGCCACAGCTCCCAGAATTTTCTCAAAGGTTCTGGGGGCTCTCTTGGCACGGCTCAGGTCTCAAGGAATTGCAGTGGCACCCTACCTGGATGACATGTTGGTTCAGGCGCTATCTTTTCAACAAGCAAACTCTCATACAGGGATATTGTTGTCTTTTCTACCTTCCCACGGATGGAAAGTGAATCTGGAAAAGAGTTCCCTTGTTCCAGCTACAAGGGTAGTTTTCTTAGGGACCATAATAGATTCCCTATCTATGTAAATATTTCTGACAGAGGTCAGAAAATCCAAAATTCTTTCCTCTTGCCTCTCTCTGCAGTCTACTGTTCAGTCATCAGTGGCTCAATGTATGGAGGTAATTGGTCTGATGTTCGCTTCCATGGACATAATTCCCTTTGCTCGATTCCATTTGAGAGCTCTGCAAATATGCATGCTAGGACAATGGAACGGAGATCATTCGGATCTGTCTGAGGATAGATCTAGATCAGGTGAAAAGAGACTCTGTCCCGTGGTGGCTTTCTCGGGAGCATCTGTCTCAGGGCACATGCTTCCGGAGGCCTTCCTAGTTGGGCTGGGGAGCTGTCTGGGACTCATTAAAGGTGCAGGGTCTATGGACTTGGGAGGAGTCTGCTCTCCCCCTACATATCTTGGAGTTGAGAGCAATTTACAATACTCTGATGGCTTGCCCTCAGTTGTCCCGGTTTATCAGGCTCCAGTCGGACAATGTCACCTCAGTGGCTTACATCAACAACCAGGGAGGAACTTGGAGTTCCTTAGCCATGAAGGAGGTGGCTCGGATTCTTCTGTGGTCGGAAACTTACAATTGCTGTCTATCTGCCATCCACATTCCAGGGGTGGACAACTGGGAATCAGACTTCCTGAGCAGACAGACAATTCATCCGGGGGAGTGGGCTCTCCATCCGGAGGTGTTCTCCAGGTTAACCCTCAAATGGGGAGTGCCAGAGTTGGATCTGATGGTGTCAAGAGGTCTGCAGGCCTCCCTGATAGATGCTCTGGCGGTTCCTTGGGATTTCAGTCTGGCATATCCGTTTGCTCTTCTTCCACGAGTCATTGCTTGTATCAAACAGGAGAGAGCATCAATAATTCTAATAGCTCCTGCGTGGCCTCGCAGGATCTGGTATGCAGACCTAGTAAAGATGTCATCTTGGCCACCTTGGAGGTGGCCTCTGAGGAAGGACCTTCTAACTCAGGGTCCATTCCTTCATCCAAATCTCGCTTCTCTGAAGCTGACTGCATGGAGATTGAACGCTTAGTTCTGTCTAAGCGGGGTTTGAGACCATGATTCAGACTTGCAAGCCTGTTACTAGAAAGATTTACCATAAGGTATGGCGTAAATACCTTTATTGGTGTGAATCCAATGGCTATTCTTGGAGTAGGGTCAGGATTTCTAGGATTTTGTCTTTTCTCCAGGAAGGTCTGGAGAAGTGATTGTCAGTCAGTTCTCTGAAGGGTCAGATTTCTGCATTATCCATTTTGTTGCACAAGAGTCTGGCGGATGTGCCAGATATTCAATCTTTTTGTCAGGCCCTGGTCAGAATCAGGCCTGTGTTTAAGTCTGTTGCTCCTCCTTGAAACCTTAACCTTGTTCTTAAAGTTTTGCAGCAGGCTTCGTTTAAGCCAATGCATTCAATAGATATTAAGTTATCTTGGAAGGTTTTGTTTCTTTTTGCTATCTTTTCTGCTCAGAGTCTCGAAAATCTTGTCTTTGCAGTGTGATTCGCCTTATCTTATCTTTCATGCTGATAAGGCAGTTCTTCGTACTAAGTTAGGTTTTCTTCCGAAAGTGGTTTTGGATAGAAATATTAATATTTAATATTAAAAATTGTTGTTCGTTCACTATGTCCTAATCCTTCTTCTAACTTCTAAGGACCGTTTTTTGCACAGCTTGGATGTTGTGCGTGCTTTAAAATTTTGTCTACAGGCGACTAAGGATTTTCACCAGTCTCCTGCCCTGTTTGTTTCTTTCTTTGGAAAGTGTAAGGGTCAGAAAGCTACTGCTATTTCTCTTTCTCTCTGGTTGAGAAGTATTATTCATTTTGCTTATGAGACTGCTGGTCAGCCGCCTCCTGAGAGAATTAAGGCTCATTCCACGACGGCTGTCTCTTCTTCTTGGGATTTCAAAAATGTAGCTCCTGTGGAACAGATTAGCAAGGCTGCAACTTGGTCCTCTTTGCATACTTTTTCCAAATTCGATACTTTTGCCTCAGCCGAGGCTTCTTTTGGGAGAAAGGTTCTTCAAGCGTTGGTGCCTTCTGTTTAGGTTTGCCTGTCTTGCCTCCCTAACTAGTCATCTGTGTCTTCTAGCTTGGGTATTGGTTCCCACTAGTAATTGATGACGTTGTGGACTTTCCGTATCTTAGGAATGAAAACAAGGTTTATGCTTACCTGATAAATCTATTTCCGGATATGGAGAGTCCACGACCCCACCCTTTAATTTTAAGACCGTTATTTTTTTACTAAACCTAAGGCCCCTCTACACCTTTGTGTTATTCCTTTGTTCCATTTCCCTTCGGTCGAATGACTGGGGTTTATGGGTAGGGGAGTGACACTTAACAGCTTTGCTGTGGTGCTCTTTGCCTCCTCCTGCTGGCCAGGAGTGATATTCCCACTAGTAATTAATGACATTGTGGACTCTCAATATCCGGAAAGAAATAGATTCATCAGGTAAGCATAAATCTTGTTTTTGTTCTGTTTGTTCATCTTTAAATCAAATATTTGGCCTCTTCTAGCAGTCTAATAAAAATGACCCACCATTATATTATAAGTCACGGGTCAATAATCTGAGGATGATGGGGCCAGATCATTCTGTTTATAAATGAGGCTATTTAGCCACTGGCTTTAAAATAAATGCAGGGCTTAACAAACATTCAGGTGCATCATACTCTGTAAAGAAACTGTAATACATCTTTCACTTAATCATACATGTATCTTTAAAGACTGTTAATTTGATGAAACCTTTGGTGAAAAAAATTGCATAACAAGAATTAAAGTTTAGTATATTGTAATTTCTTTCCTAAGATATGGTGAGTCCACAGCATCATCAATTACTGTTGGGAATATCACTCCTGGCCAGCAGGAGGAGGCAAAGAGCACCACAGTTAAACTGTTAAGTATCACTTCCCACAAACCCCAGTCATTCTCTTTGCCTTCGGTGCAGGGAGGAGGTGATGTTTTGGTGTCTGAAGAAGATTGGATTTATTTCACTTCAATCAAGATTTTATTATTTTGAAAGCCAGAGCAGGTTTTCTCCTGTTAAGTGTAGTCAGTCCACGGGTCATCCATTACTTATGGGATTATAACTCCTCCCTAACAGGAAGTGCAAGAGGATCACCCAAGCAGAGCTGCTATATAGCTCCTCCCCTCTACGTCACACCCAGTCATTCTCTTGCACCTAACTAATAGATAGGATGTGTGAGAGGACTGTGGTTATTAAACTTAGTTTTTATTTCTTCAATCAAAAGTTTGTTATTTTAAACGGCACCGGAGTGTGTTGTTTTTTCTCAGGCAGTATTAGAAGAAGAATCTACCTGAGTTTGTGTATGATCTTAGCGGACGTAACTAAGATCCATTTGCTGTTCTCGGCCATTCTGAGGAGGGAGGTAACTTCAGAACAGGGGACAGCGGGCAGGGTTCACCTGCAAAGAGGTATGTTGCAGTATATTATTTTCTAAGGAATGGAATTGACTGAGAAAATACTGCTAATACCGATATAATGTAAGTACAGCCTTAAATGCAGTAGTAGCAACTGGTATCAGGCTGATATGTATGTATGTTGGTACTGAAGTATTTCTGGGGAATGGCACTTCACTAAGAAAATACTGTATACATATAACTTATAGCCTTTCTGCAGTGATAGCGACTAGCAACAGGCTTTTTAATATCATGTCATATATTTATATTTAAAACGTTTACTGGCAGGTTAATCGTTTTCTCTCTGAGGTACTTGGTGAAAAATTTTATGGGCATTATTTTCCACTTGGCTGTCGTTTGTTTTGAATAAAATCAGTTTACTGAGCTTCCCCACTGTTGTATTATGAGTGGGAGGGGCCTATTTTGGCGCTTTACTGCGCAGTAGAAATTCAGTCACAAGTCTTCCTTGTTCTCCCTGCATGATCCGGGACGTCTCTACAGAGCTCAGGGGTCTCCAAAACTAGTTTGAGGGAGGTAATCACTCACAGCAGACCTGTGAGACTGTGCTTTGACTGTGATAAAAACGTATATATTTTTATTTGTTATCCGTTTTTTGGTATTAAGGGGTTAATCATCCATTTGCTAGTGGGTGCAATCCTTTGCTAAATTAATGCATTTCATGTGAAAAATTGGTTGCTATAACTAACCCGGTTCATTGTTATCTCAACTGTGACAGTTTTTGTGTGCTTCTTAAAGGCACAGTAACGTTTTTTATATTGCTTGTAAATTCATTTGAAAAGTATTTTCCAAGCTTGCTAGTCTAATTGCTAGTTTGTTTAAACATGTCTGACACAGAGGAATCTCTTTGTGCAATGTGTTCAAAGGCCAATGTGGAGCCCAATAGAAATTTATGTACTAATTGCATTGATGCTACTTTAAATAAAAGCCAATCTGTACATATTAAGAAAAATTCACCAGACAACGAGGGGGAAGTTATGCCGACTAACTTTCCTCACGTGTCAGTACCTGCATCTCCCGCTCAGGAGGTGCGTGATATTGTGGCGCCAAGTACATCAGGGCGGCCATTACAAATCACTTTGCAAGACATGGCTAATGTTATGACTGAAGTTTTATCTAAATTGCCAGAACTTAGGGGTAAACGCGACCACTCTGGGGTGAGAACAGAGTGCGCTGATAATACTAGGGCCATGTCTGATACTGCGTCACAATTTGCAGAACATGAAGACGGAGAGCTTCATTCTGTGGGTGACGGATCTGATCCAAATAAACTGGATTCAGACATTTCAAATTTTAAATTTAAGCTTGAGAACCTCCGTGTGTTACTAGGGGAGGTGTTAGCGGCTCTGAATGATTGTAACACGGTTGCAATCCCAGAGAAAATATGTAGGCTGGATAAATATTTTGCGGTACCAACGTGTACTGACGTTTTTCCTATACCTAAAAGACTTACAGAAATTGTTAACAAGGAGTGGGATAGACCCGGTGTGCCTTTCTCACCCCCTCCTATATTTAGAAAAATGTTTCCGATAGACGCCACCACACGGGACTTATGGCAGACGGTCCCTAAGGTGGAGGGAGCAGTTTCTACTTTAGCTAAGCGTACCACTATCCCGGTGGAGGATAGCTGTGCCTTTTCAGATCCAATGGATAAAAAGTTACAGGGTTACCTTAAGAAAATGTTTGTTCAACAAGGTTTTATATTGCAACCCCTTGCATGCATTGCGCCTGTCACGGCTGCGGCGGCATTCTGGTTTGAGTCTCTGGAAGAGACCATTAGCTCAGCTACGCTGGATGAGATTACAGACAAGCTTAGAGTCCTTAAGCTAGCTAATTCATTTATTTCGGATGCCGTAGTACATTTAACTAAACTTACGGCTAAGAACTCCGGATTCGCCATTCAGGCGCGCAGAGCGCTGTGGCTTAAATCATGGTCAGCTGATGTGACTTCTAAATCTAAATTGCTTAACATACCTTTCAAGGGGCAGACACTATTCGGGCCCGGTTTGAAAGAAATTATCGCTGACATTACTGGAGGTAAGGGCCATGCCCTGCCTCAAGACAGAGCCAAACCAAGGGCTAGACAGTCTTATTTTCGTGCCTTTCGTAACTTCAAGGCAGGAGCAGCATCAATTTCCTCCGCCCCAAAACAGGAAGGAACCGTTGCTCGCTACAGACAGGGCTGGAAGCCTAACCAGACCTGGAACAAGGGCAAGCAGGCCAGAAAACCTGCTGCTGCCCCTAAGACAGCATGAAGTGAGGGCCCCCTATCCGGAAGCGGATCTAGTGGGGGGCAGACTTTCTCTCTTTGCCCAGGCTTGGGCAAGAGATGTCCAGGATCCCTGGGCGTTAGAGATCATATCTCAGGGATATCTTCTGGACTTCAAAGCTTCTCCCCCAAAAGGGAGATTTCATCTTTCAAGGTTGTCAACAAACCAGATAAAGAAAGAGGCGTTTCTACGCTGTGTACAAGATCTTTTACTAATGGGAGTGATCCACCCGGTTCCGCGGTCGGAACACGGACAAGGGTTTTACTCAAACCTGTTTGTGGTTCCCAAGAAAGAGGGAACCTTCAGACCAATCTTGGATTTAAAGATCCTAAACAAATTCCTAAGAGTTCCATCTTTCAAAATGGAAACTATTCGGACAATATTACCCATGATCCAAAAGGGTCAGTACATGACCACAGTGGATTTAAAGGATGCCTACCTTCACATACCGATTCACAAAGATCATTACCGGTACCTAAGGTTTGCCTTCCTGGACAGGCATTACCAGTTTGTAGCTCTTCCCTTCGGGTTAGCTACTGCTCCAAGAATCTTCACAAAGGTTCTGGGTTCTCTTCTGGCGGTACTAAGACCGCGAGGAATATCGGTAGCTCCGTACCTAGACGACATTCTGATACAAGCGTCAAGTTTCCAAACTGCCAAGTCTCATACAGAGTTAGTACTGGCATTTCTAAGGTCACATGGGTGGAAGGTGAACGAAGAAAAGAGTTCTCTTTTGCCACTCACAAGAGTTCCCTTTTTAGGGACTCTTATAGATTCTGTAGAAATGAAAATTTACCTGACAGAGGACAGGTTAACAAAACTCCTAAATGCTTGCCGTGTCCTTCATTCCATTCCACACCCGTCAGTGGCTCAATGCATGGAGGTAATCGGCTTAATGGTAGCGGCAATGGACATAGTACCCTTTGCACGCCTGCATCTCAGACCACTGCAATTGTGCATGCTAAGTCAGTGGAATGGGGATTACTCAGATTTGTCCCCTATGCTGAATCTGGATCAAGAGACCAGAAATTCTCTTCTATGGTGGCTCTCTCGGCCACATCTGTCCAAGGGGATGCCCTTCAGCAGACCAGATTGGACGATTGTAACAACAGACGCCAGCCTGCTAGGTTGGGGCGCTGTCTGGAATTCCCTGAAGACTCAGGGATCATGGACTCAGGAGGAGAGTCTCCTTCCCATAAACATTCTGGAATTAAGAGCAGTTTTCAATGCCCTTCTGGCTTGGCCTCAGTTAGCAACTCTGAGGTTCATCAGGTTTCAGTCGGACAACATCACGACTGTGGCTTACATCAACCATCAGGGAGGGACAAGGAGTTCCCTAGCGATGATGGAAGTCTCAAAGATAATTCACTGGGCAGAGTCTCACTCTTGCCACCTATCAGCGATCCACATCCCAGGCGTGGAGAACTGGGAGGCGGATTTTCTAAGTCGCCAGACTTTTCATCCGGGGGAGTGGGAACTTCATCCGGAGGTCTTTGCCCAAATACTTCGGCGTTGGGGCAAACCAGATCTGGATCTCATGGCGTCTCGCCAGAACGCCAAGCTTCCTTGTTACGGGTCCAGGTCCAGGGACCCGGGAGCGGTTCTGATAGATGCTCTGACAGCACCTTGGGCCTTCAACATGGCTTATGTGTTTCCACCCTTCCCGATGCTTCCTCGATTGATTGCCAGGATCAAACAGGAGAGAGCATCGGTGATTCTAATAGCGCCTGCGTGGCCACGCAGGACCTGGTATGCAGATCTAGTGGACATGTCATCCTGTCCACCTTGGTCTCTGCCTCTGAGACAGGACCTTCTGATTCAGGGTCCTTTCAAACATCAAAATCTAATTTCTCTGAAGCTGACTGCATGGAGATTGAACGCTTGATTTTATCAAAGCGTGGATTTTCGGAGTCAGTAATTGATACCTTAATACAGGCTAGGAAACCTGTTACCAGGAAAATTTACCATAAAATATGGCGTAAATACTTACATTGGTGTGAATCCAAGAGTTACTCATGGAGTAAGGTTAGGATTCCTAGGATATTGTCTTTTCTACAAGAAGGTTTAGAAAAGGGTTTATCTGCTAGTTCCTTAAAGGGACAGATCTCAGCTCTGTCCATCCTTTTACACAAACGTCTGTCAGAGGTTCCAGACGTTCAGGCTTTTTGTCAGGCTTTGGCCAGGATTAAGCCTGTGTTTAAAACTGTTGCTCCGCCATGGAGCTTAAACTTAGTTCTTAACGTTTTACAGGGTGTTCCGTTTGAACCCCTTCATTCCATTGATATCAAGCTGTTATCTTGGAAAGTTCTGTTTTTAATGGCTATTTCCTCGGCTCGAAGAGTCTCTGAGTTATCGGCCTTACATTGTGATTCTCCTTATCTGATTTTTCATTCAGACAAGGTAGTTCTGCGTACTAAACCTGGGTTCTTACCTAAGGTAGTCACTAATAGGAATATCAATCAAGAGATTGTTGTTCCATCATTGTGTCCTAACCCTTCTTCAAAGAAGGAACGGCTTCTACACAATCTGGATGTAGTCCGTGCCCTGAAATTTTATTTACAGGCAACTAAAGATTTTCGCCAAACTTCTTCCCTGTTTGTCGTTTATTCTGGACAGAGGAGAAGTCAAAAAGCTTCTGCTACCTCTCTCTCTTTCTGGCTTCGTAGCATAATACGTTTAGCCTATGAGACTGCTGGACAGCAGCCTCCTGAAAGAATTACAGCTCATTCTACGAGAGCTGTGGCTTCCACTTGGGCCTTTAAAAATGAGGCCTCTGTTGAACAGATTTGCAAGGCTGCAACTTGGTCTTCACTTCACACTTTTTACAAATTTGACACTTTTGCTTCTTCGGAGGCTGTTTTTGGGAGAAAGGTTCTTCAGGCAGTGGTTCCTTCCGTGTAGAGATCCTGCCTGTCCCTCCCGTCATCCGTGTACTTTTAGCTTTGGTATTGGTATCCCATAAGTAATGGATGACCCGTGGACTGACTACACTTAACAGGAGAAAACAAAATTTATGCTTACCTGATAAATTCCTTTCTCCTGTAGTGTAGTCAGTCCACGGCCCGCCCTGTTTTTTATGGCAGGTCTAAATTTTAAATTAAACTCCAGTCACCACTGCACCCTATAGTTTCTCCTTTCTCGTTTGGTTTCGGTCGAATGACTGGGTGTGACGTAGAGGGGAGGAGCTATATAGCAGCTCTGCTTGGGTTATCCTCTTGCACTTCCTGTTAGGGAGGAGTTATAATCCCATAAGTAATGGATGACCCGTGGACTGACTACACTACAGGAGAAAGGAATTTATCAGGTAAGCATAAATTTTGTTTTCTCTGATCTTTCCTCTCAAGATTGGGTCTAGCCGTACTCCACGTTAGTCTCTTCAGTAGGGCAGTGGTGGCTTTTAAGCAGTTAGGAAAATGCAGCAAAGCCCACTTCACAAGTTCCTAACATGTTGCTGCCCTGGTATAGAAAGTCAGAGTAGGTTTACTCTGTTCTTTCTTTTTTCCACAGGTCCCTGTAAGGAGTTGCGTCCTTCCATACCGTGAGAGCTGTCTTTCTGCCGGACAGCTAGAGATGCAGGTAAGTGCCCTTTGTCTTCTGGGGCTAGGAGGCTGGCACTTAAGAGGTTAAGCTGGAAAATGCGGCCCAAGCTGTCCGTATTTTATTTTGGGACTAATATCCTGGGTACAGGATGAATTTTTGGCAGGGGCAGGCACTATTAGTATGTGACATTAGAGACTGGGGTGCATACTTTTATTTGGTTATTTAAGTATATCCCCTTTTCTCCTTATGCTGGTTGATAGAATAAGCTAACCAAAATTTATGTTTCAAGCTCCTTTGTGAGAGAAACATGTAATGGTTTCTGGGTCAGAAAGATCAGAGTATAGTGATACGCTGTCAGCTGTGAAGTCCTTTAGTTCACTGTGGTGATAATGTTTATGTGATGGGCTGTGAAATTAACGTTTACAGTGCATATGTGACAGACCGTGCCCTCTAGAGAATTTACTTTGGGTCAAATGATCTCCACCTTTATAATTTGTGTGGCGGGAAGGACACTGCTATGTTTCTAGCGTTCGTGTAAGACGCGCACTTGTGCTGCTACGCAGTTTCAGTTTGTGGGTCATGTGACTCGTTTCCCCGCTTTAGTTTTTACTAGCGGAGTAGCGTCCTTTCTATCTGTCGGCTCTCAATCAGCAAGAGAGCTCTGCCGTATTACTGAGTGTTTATTTAGACAGCCTTGACTAATTTGGACAAGAGAATTAGTGGGCTTTAAGAGGACCGTTATAACTTGTCTCTATCTTTTTTTAAAGTGGTCTTTTTTCACGCATCAGTTTCTCAGCCCTTCCCTGCCTGACTTAAAGTGACAGTAAATTTCATATGCACATTTGATCTTATTGACCATATTTCATGTTTATTGAAACTACAGACACGATAGTTTCTGTGTTTATGTTGTATATGTTTAAGGCATAAATTGTGCTACTAATAATTCTGTCCAGCTTGCTTAGCCAGTATTTTTCTATGTGAACCCAGTGTCTCTCAGGTTGATGCTGTTCAGGTAATGCCACAGCTTTCTCCTTAAACGTCCCAAGCCTCTATGGCATCACATGCAGTGCACTGCGCTTCCTATCAATCTCCTGGAGGAATTCATTTACCTGCAGAAATTGATGTTACGGTATCTTCAGAGGTATCTGTGGCATTATCTGCTTTTCCTATTCTAAGGAACATTAGAGACTCGGATAGTGAGGTTTCTGGTCCACCTGCTGCTACTTGGGTTCCCTTTATCATAGGTCTGATGAGGAGGATACATCAGTAGCCTCTGAGGGTAAAATCTCAGATTCGGACAGTATAATTCCTTTATCTGATGCTGAAGTAGTATCCTTCAGATTTAAGCTTGAACACCTTTGTGTATGGTTAAATGAGGTTTTAGCTAATTTGGAGCGACTCCGATACTTATGTTGTTGTCAACCCTAAAGAATCTAGTAAACTCTGTAAATACTAGGATTTCTCTGTGGAGGTTTTTCCTGTTCCAGACCGTGCTAGGAGATTTCTTTCATGTAATTGGCAAGAGTCCATAAGCTAGTGACGTATGGGATATACAATCCTACCAGGAGGGGCAAAGTTTCCTAAACCTCAAAATGCCTATAAATACACCCCTCACCACACCCACAATTCAGTTTTACAAACTTTGCCTCCTATGGAGGTGGTGAAATAAGTTTGCTTGATTTTTACGATTTCTTCTGTTATAAGCGCTTCTAAACATTCTGAAGCCCAATCCCTCTGAGTACAGTGCTTGTCAGAGGGATGTGAAGAGAGTATCGCCTGTTTGATTTTATGGTTTTCCTCACGGGAAATCTTTTCAAGGGTTCTCTGTTATCGGTCGTAGGGATTAATATCCTACCTCCCTTTTCAGATCGACAATATACTCTTATATACTATTACCTCTGCTGATAGCTTTCAGTACTGGTTTGGCTATCTGCTATATGGGTGTATTTCGGTAAGTATGTATCATTATTTTAAGACACTCTCAGCTATGGTTTGGCTCTTTATGTATTAATATAAAGTTTTAAATATATGTATTTCTTTTACAAGATATACCGAGTCCACGGGTTTCATCCTTTACTTGTGGGATATATTCCTCCTGCTAACAGGAAGTGGCAAAGAGCACCACAGTAGAGCTGCTATATAGCTCCTCCCTAACTCCTCCCCCCAGTCATTCTCTTTGCCTATGCTAGCAATAGGAAGGGTAAAGTTTATGTGGTGTTAAAAAGATAGTTTAGTTTTTCTTCAATCAAGAATTTTTTATTTTAAATGGTACCGGTGAGTACTGTTTTTACTCTGGCATGACATAGAAGAAGAATCATGCCTTGAGTCGGATGATCTTAGCAGTAGTAACTAAGATCCATTTTCGTTCTCTCAAGTTTTACTGAGGAAGTACAGGAGAAATCTTCAGTATGGGGGAACGTTTTCTTGCTGCAAGCAGTATCAAGGTATGTGCAGTCATTTACATTCTGAGGAGACCTGATATATCAGAATTTGACTGACATATTTCCCATGCGGGGAAAGGGTAAGCAGTATTCCTTAAATAAAAATAAAGGTGGTACTGTAGTAACCTGTGTATTATTATCCCATTCAAGATAACATGGGATACTTAAGGGCTGGTTTTAGACACTGGGGCAGCCTAGGAAACACTTAATGTTACGATTATGGGGTTTATTGAGGCTGATTTTAATTTTTCTGTGGGGTTCACATGTTCATTATATTTTATTGTTGAAACGCTTCCCATGCGTTTTTCTCAAGTTGTCGGTTCATCAGACATGATGGGCGGGGCCTAATTTTGCGCTTCAGTGCGCAGTTAGTTTCTGGAGAGGTAGCAGCCATTAGCTCTGGTTGGAACCAGACTGTGAGGCTGTATTTTGGAGTGGGACCGGATCGTTTTGACAGGTCTTGGGGGCAGGTAGGCGCCACAGAGGTGCAGAATCCATTAAGTGAAAATTGTCTGCAGATCGTTTTTTACTGCCTAATTTACTAAAAATAAGATTTAACTCTCCTATTACTTGTGGTGCAATATCCGATAGCACATTAGGCTCTTATATCAACAAAATTATTAATTTTGAATATCGTTTTAACGACTTTGCAAAACAGTGTACACTTTTTATTCTTAAAGGCGCAGTAACCGTTTCTTTCATGTAATTAGCAAGAGTCCATGAGCTAGTGACGTATGGGATATACATTCCTACCAGGAGGGGCAAAGTTTCCCAAACCTCAAAATGCCTATAAATACACCCCTCACCACACCCACAATTCAGTTTTACAAACTTTGCCTCCGATGGAGGTGGTGAAGTAAGTTTGTGCTAGATTCTACGTTGATATGCGCTCCGCAGCAAGTTGGAGCCCGGTTTTCCTCTCAGCGTGCAGTGAATGTCAGAGGGATGTGAGGAGAGTATTGCCTATTTGAATGCAGTGATCTCCTTCTACGGGGTCTATTTCATAGGTTCTCTGTTATCGGTCGTAGAGATTCATCTCTTACCTCCCTTTTCAGATCGACGATATACTCTTATATATACCATTACCTCTGCTGATTCTCGTTTCAGTACTGGTTTGGCTTTCTACAAACATGTAGATGAGTGTCCTGGGGTAAGTAAATCTTATTTTCTGTGACACTCTAAGCTATGGTTGGGCACTTTGTTTATAAAGTTCTAAATATATGTATTCAAACATTTATTTGCCTTGACTCAGAATGTTCAACTTTCCTTATTTTCAGACAGTCAGTTTCATATTTGGGATAATGCATTTGAATTAATCATTTTTTTCTTACCTTCAAAAATTTGACTCTGTTTTTCCTGTGGGCTGTTAGGCTCGCGGGGGCTGAAAATGCTTCATTTTATTGCGTCATTCTTGGCGCTGACTTTTTTGGCGCAAAAATTATTTTCCGTTTCCGGCGTCATACGTGTCGCCGGAAGTTGCGTCATTTTTTGACGTTATTTTGCGCCAAAAATGTTGGCGTTCCGGATGTGGCGTCATTTTTGGCGCCAAAAGCATTTAGGCGCCAAATAATGTGGGCGTCTTATTTGGCGCTAAAAAATAAGGGCGTCGCTTTTGTCTCCACATTATTTAAGTCTTATTTTTTCAGTGCTTCTGGTTGCTAGAAGCTTGTTCTTTGGCATTTTTTCCCATTCCTGAAACTGTCATTTAAGGAATTTGATCAATTTTGCTTTATATGTTGTTTTTTCTCTTACATATTGCGAGATGTCTCACGTTGCATCTGAGTCAGAAGATACTACAGGAAAATCGCTGTCTACTGCTGGAGCTACCAAGCTAAGTGTATCTGCTATAATTTTTGGTATCTGTTTCTCCAGCTGTTGTTTGTATTGCATGTCATGACAAACTTATTAATGCAGATAAAATTTCCTTTAGTACTGTTACATTACCTGTTGCTGTTCCGTCAACATCTAATTTTCAGAGTGTTCCTGATAAACATAAGAGATTTTATTTTTTAAATCCATTAAGAAGGCTATGTCTGTTATTTCTCCTTCTAGTTTACATAAAAGTCTTTTAAAACTTCTCTTTTTTCAGATGAATTTTTAAATGAACATCATCATTCTGATACTGATAATGGTTCTTTTGGTTCAGAGGTTTCTGTCTCAGAGGTTGATGCTGATAAATCTTTGTATTTGTTCAAGATGGAATTTATTCGTTCTTTATTTAAAGAATTATTAATTGCATTAGAAATAGAGGATTCTGGTCCTCTTGATTCTAAATCTAAACGTTTAAATAAGGTTTTTAAATCTCCTGTAGTTATTCCAGAAGTGTTTAATCTCCCTGATGCTATTTCTGAAGTAATTTCCAGGGAATGGAATAATTTGGGTAATTCTTTTACTCCTTCTAAACGTTTAAGCAATTATATCCTGTGCCATCTGACAGATTAGAGTTTTTTTGGGACAAAATCCCTAAGGTTATGGGGCTGTCTCTACTCCTGCTAAATGTGCTACTATTCCTACGGCAGATAGTAATTCATTTAGGGATCCTTTAGATAGGAAAAATTGAATCCTTTCTAAGAAAAGCTTACTTATGTTCAGGTAATCTTCTTAGACTTGCTATATTTTTAGCGGATGTTGCTGCAGCTTCAACTTTTTGGTTAGAAGCTTTAGCGCAACAAGTAACCGATCATAATTTTATAGCATTATTATTATTCTATAACATGCTAATAATTTTATTGGTGATACCATCTTTTGATATCATTAGAGTTGATGTCAGGTATATGTCTCTAGCTATTTTAGCTAGAACAGCTTTATGGATTAAACTTGGAATACTGATATGTCTTCTAAGTCAACTTTGCTTTCCCTTTCTTTTCAGGGTAATAAATTATTATTTCAACTGTTTCTGGAAGGAAGGGAACTTTTTTACCAAAGGATAAAAAATCTAAGGTAAATTTAGGTCTAATGATCATTTCGTTCCTTTCCTCACAATAAGGAACAAAAGCCTGATCCTTCATTCTCAGGAGCGGTATCAGTTTGGAAACTATTTCCAGTTTGGAATATATCCAAGCCTTTTAGAAAACCTATAGCCAGCTCCTAAGTACCCATGAAGGTGCGGACCTTATTCCAGCTCAGCTGGTATGAGGCAGATTACGTTTTCTTCAAAGAAATTTTGATCAATTCCGTTCTCAATTTCTGGTTTCAGAACATTGTTTCAGAAAGGTACAGAATTGGCTTCAGTTAAGGCCTCCTGCTAAGAGATTTTTTTCTTTCCCGTGTCCCAGTTAACACAGCAAAGGCTCAGCATTTCTGAAATATGTTTCAGATTTAGAGTTGGCTGGAGTAATTATGCCAGTTCCAGTTCTGGAACAGGGGCTGGGGTTTTATTTTATCTCTTCATTGTACTAAAGAAGGTCAATTCCTTCAGACCAGTTTCGGATCTATCAATATTGAATCGTTATGTAAGGATACCAACATTCAAGATGGTTACTGTAGGACTGTCCTGCCTTTTGTTTAGCAAGGGCATTATATGTCTACAATAGATTTACAGGATGTGTATCTACATATTCCGATTCATCCAGATCACTTTTTGTGTCTGAGATTCTCTTTTTAGACAAGCATTACCAGTTTTGTGGCTCTACCGTTTGGCCTAGCCTCAGTTCCAAGAATTTCTTTCAAAGGTTCTCGGTGCCCTTCTTTCTGTAATCAGAGAACAGGGTTTTTTGGTATTTCCTTATTGGACAATATCTGGGTACTTGCTCAGTCTTCTCATTTTCAAAGAATCTCATACGAATCGACTTGTGTTGTTTCTTCAAGTTCATGGTTGGAGGATCAATTTACCAATCAGTTCATTGATTCCTCAGACAAGTGTAACCTTTTTAGGTTTCTAGAATAGATTCAGTGTCTATGACTCTGTCCTTGTCAGACAAGAGAAGTTTAACATTGATATCAGCTTGTCAAAACCTTCAGTCACAATCATTCCCTTTGGTAGCCTTATGCATGGAAATTTTAGGTCTTAGGACTGCCGCATCAAATGCGATCTCCTTTGCTCGTTTTTCACATGCGACCTCTTCAGCTCTGTATGCTGAACCAATGGTGCAGGGATTACTCAAAGATATCTCAATATCTTTAAACCGATTATACGACACTCTCTGACAAGGTGGGCAGATCACCATCGTTTAGTTCAGGGGGCTTCTTTGTTCTTCCGACCTGGACTATAATCTCAACAGATGCAAGTCTTACAGGTTGGGGAGCTGTGTGGGGGTATCTGACGGCACAAGGGGTTTGGGAATCTCAGGAGGTGGGATTTCCGATCTATATTTGGAACTCCGTGCAATTTCAGAGCTCTTCAGTCTTGGCCTCTTCTGAAGAGAGAGTTGTTCATTTGTTTTCAGATAAGACAATGTCACAACTGTGGCATACATCAATCATCAAGGAGGGACTCACAGTCCTCTGGCTATGAAAGAAGTATCTCGAATTTTGGTTTGGGCGGAATCCAGCTCCTGTCTAATCTCTGCGGTTCATATCCCAGGTATGGACAATTGGAAAGCGGATTATCTCAGTCGCCAAACGTTGCACCTGGGCGAATGGTCTTCACCCAGAGGTATTTCCTCAGATTGTTCAAATGTGGGAACTCTCAGAAATAGATCTGATGGTTTCTCATCTAAACAAGAAACTTCCCTGGTATCTGTCCGGATCCAGGGATCCTCGGGCGGAGGCAGTGGATGCATTATCTCTTCCTTACAAGTGTCATCCAGCCTATATCTTTCCGCCTCTAGTTCTTCTTCCAAGGGTATTCTTAATATTCTAAAGGAATGCTCGTTCTTCCTGCTGGTAGCTCCAGCATGGCCTCACAGGTTTTGGTATGCGGATCTTGTCCGGATGGCCTCTTGCCAGCTGTGGACTCTTCCGTTAAGATCAGTCTTTCTGTCTCAAGGTTCTTTTTTCCATCAGGATCTCAAAACCTTAATTTTAAGGTGTGGAGTTTGAACGCTTGATTCTTGGTCAAAGAGGTTTCTCTGACTCTGTGATTGATACTATGTGACAGGCTCGTAAATCTGTATCTAGAGAGATATATTATAGAGTCTGGAAGACTTATATTTCTTCAGGATGGTTTAGATAAAGGTTTGTCCGCAAGTTTCTTGAAAGACAAATCTCTGCTCTTTCTGTTCTTTTTCATAGAAGGATTGCTAATCTTCCTGATATTCATTGTTTTGTACAAGCTTTGGTTTGTATAAAACCTGTCATTAAGTCAATTTCTCCTCTTTGGAGTTTGAATTTGGTTCTGGGGGCTCTTCAAGCTTCTCCTTTTGAACCCATGCATTCTTTGGTCGTTATATTACTTTCTTGGAAAGTTTTTTGTTTCTTTTGGCCATCTCTTCTGCCAGAAGAATCTGAATTTTCTACTCTTTTTTGTGAGTCTCCTTTTCTGATTTTGCATCAGGATAAGGCGGTGCTGCGAACTTCTTTTGAATTTTTTACCTAAGGTTGTGAATTCTAACAACATTAGTAGAGAAATTGTGGTTCCTTCATTATGTCCTAATCCTATGAATTCTAAGGAGAAATCATTGCATTTTTTGGATGCTGTTAGAGCTTTGTATTATTATGTTGAAGCTACTAAGTCTTTCCGAAAGACTTCTAGTCTATTTGTCATCTTTTCCGGTTCTAGAAAAGACCAGAAAGCTTCTGCCATTTCTTTGGCATCTTGGTTGAAATCTTTATTTCATCATGCCTATGTTGAGTCGGGTAACACTCCGCCTCAAAGGATTACAGCTCATTCTACTAGGTCAGTTTCTACTTCCTGGGCGTTTAAGAATGAAGCTTCGGTTGATCAGATTTGCAAAACAGCAACTTGGTCCTCTTTGCATACTTTTACTAAATTCTACCATTTTGATGTGTTTTCTTCTTCTGAAGCAGTTTTTGGTAGAAACGTACTTCAGGCAGTGGTTTCAGTTTGAATCTTCCGCTTATGTTTTTTCATTAAAATTTTATTCTGGGTGTGGATTATTTTCAGCAGGAATTGGCTGTCTTTATTTTATCCCTCCCTCTCTAGTGACTCTTGTGTGGAAAGATCCACATCTTGGGTAGTCATTATCCCATATGTCACTAGCTCATGGACTCTTGCTAATTACATGAAAGAAAACATAATTTATGTAAGAACTTACCTGATAAATTCATTTCTTTCATATTAGCAAGAGTCCATGAGGCCCGCCCTTTTTTTGTGGTGGTTATGATTTTTTTGTATAAAGCACAATTATTCCAATTCCTTATTTTATATGCTTTCGCACTTTTTTCTTATCACCCCACTTCTTGGCTATTCGTTAAACTGAATTGTGGGTGTGGTGAGGGGTGTATTTATAGGCATTTTAAGGTTTGGGAAACTTTGCCCCTCCTGGTAGGAATGTATATCCCATACGTCACTAGCTCATGGACTCTTGCTAATATGAAAGAAATGAATTTATCAGGTAAGTTCTTACATAAATTATGTTTTTTGTGCTGAATTGGTTTTTTCACATATAATAAAGATTGGGAACTACTTGTGCTGTTATTACTAGTCTGTACAACATGTCTGACATGGGAACTCAGTGTTTTATGTGTTTAGAAGCCATGGTGGAACCCCCTCTTACATTGTGCCCTTCTTGTACTGAAAGGGCCTTACACTGTAAGGATCACATTTTAAATAAAGAAAGTGGGCCTCAGGATGGTTCTCAGTCTGCAGAGAATCAGGATATGCCATCTAATTCTCCCCAAGTGTCACAACTTTTAACGCCCACAAAAGCGACGCCAAGTATTTCTAGTGCGTCTACTTCTTTTACTTTGCAAGATATGGCTGCAGTTATGTCTACTACCCTTACAGAGGTATTGTCTAAACTGTCAGGTTTGCAGGGTAAACGCCATACGTCAGATATTACTGTAGATACTGAACCCTCTGACGCCTTAGTGGCCATTTCCGATGCACCCTCCCAATGCTCTGATTTGGGGGTTAGGGATTTTATGTCTGAGGGAGAACTTTCAGAGTCAGGAAATTTATTACCTCAGACAGATTCGGACTTTGTGTCCTTTAAATTCAAATTAGAACACCTCCGCTTATTGCTCAGGGAGGTTCTGGCGACTCTGGATCATTGTGACCCGATCACGATTCCCCCAGAAAAATTGTGTAAAATGGACAAATATTTGGAAGTACCTACTTACACGGATGTTTTTCCGGTTCCTAAGAGAATTTCGGAAATTGTTAAGAAGGAATGGGATAGACCAGGTATACCGTTTTCTCCCCCTACTAGTTTTAAGAAAATGTTTCCCATATCTGACACCATGCAGGACTTCTGGCAATTGATTCCCAAGGTGGAGGGAGCTATATCTACTTTAGCTAAACGTACAACTATACCCATTGAGGACAGTTGTGCTTTTAAAGACCCTATGGATACAAAATTAGAGGGTCTTCTAAAGAAAATATTTGTTCACCAGGGTTTCCTCTTACAGCCTATAGCTTGCATGGTTCCAGTAACTACTGCAGCTGCCTTTTGGTTTGACGCCCTGGAAGAGTCTCTGAAGGTTGGGACACCTTTAGAGGACATTTTAGACAGAATTAAGGCTCTTAAACTAGCAAATTCTTTTATGACTGATGCTGCTTTTCAACTTGCAAAATTAGCAGCAAAAAACGCAGTCTTTGCCATTGTAGCGCGTAGAGCATTATGGCTAAAGTCATGGTCGGCTGATGTATCGTCTAAATCTAAGCTTTTATCTATTCCCTTCAAAGGTAAGACCCTATTCGGGCCGGAGTTGAAGGCAATAATCTCTGACATTACTGGAGGTAAGGGTCACACCCTACCTCAGGACAAGCCCCTCAAGATGAGGAGTAAACAAAATAATTTTCGTTCCTTTCAAAATTTTAAAGGAACATCCTCTGCTTCCTCTTCCTCCACTATGCAGGAAGGGAACGTTGCTCAATCCAAGGTGGTCTGGAGACCTAACCAGGCCTGGAATAAAGGTAAACAAGTCAAAAAGCCCGCTGCTGCTACCAAGACAGCATGAAGGGGCAGCCCCCAATCCGGGACCGGATCTAGTAGTGAGCAGACTCTCTTTCTTTGCTCAGGCTTGGGCAAGGGATGTACAGGATCTCTGGGCATTGGAAATTGTGACCCAGGGGTATCAGTTGGAATTCAAGGTCTTCCCCCCAAGGGGAAGATTTCATCTTTCACGATTGTCTGTTGACCAGACAAAAAGAGAGGCGCTCTTACGCTGTGTAAAAGACCTCTACACAATGGGTGTAATTTGCCCAGTTCCAGATCGGGAACAGGGGCAGGGGTTCTATTCAAATCTATTCGTGGTTCCCAAAAAAGAGGGAACCTTCAGACCGATTTTTAGATCTCAAATGTCTAAACAAGTTTCTCAGAGTTCCATCGTTCAAGATGGAGACTATTCGTACAATTTTGCCAAGGATCCAGGAGGGTCAATACATGACCACGGTGGACCTGAAGGATGCGTACCTTCACATTCCTATCCACAAGGATCATCATCAGTTCCTGCGATTTGTATTTCAGGACAAACATCAGTTTGTGGCCCTTCCCTTTGAGTTGGCCACGGCTCCCAGGATCTTCACGAAGGTTCGAGGGTCTCTTCTAGCGGTTCTCAGGCCGCGAGGCATAACGGTGGTACCCTATCTGGACGATATCTTGATCCAGGCGTCAACCTATCATCTGTCCAAATCTCACAAGGACATCGTGTTGTCATTTCTGAGAACTCACGGTTGGAAAGTGAATGTAGGAAAGAGTTCACTAGTTCCACAGACAAGAGTTCCATTCCTGGGAACTCTGATCGACTCGGTAGACATGAAAATATTTCTGACAGAAGTCAGAAAATCAAAGATTCTAAATACTTGCCGGGCTCTGTAGTCCATTCATCGGCCATCAGTGGCTCAGTGTATGGAATTCATCGGACGAATGGTAGCAGCAATGGATATCATCCCGTTTGCTCGCTTTCATCTCAGACCACTACAAGCGTGCATGCTCAGTCAGTGGAATGGGGATTATGCGAATTTATCTCCTCAGATAAATCTGGACCAAGAGACCAGAGACTCTCTTCGGTGGTGGTTGTCGCACGACAATCTTTCCCAAGGGATGTGCTTCCGCAGGCCATCTTGGGTAATAGTAACGACGGACGCCAGTCTTCTGGGCTGGGGTGCAGTCTTGAATTCCCTGAATACTCAGGCGGAGTCTCAATTGCCAATCAATATTCTGGAACTGAGAGCGATATCCAACGCGCTGCTAGCGTGGCCTCAGTTGGCTTTGGCCAAATTCATAAGATTCCAGTCGGACAATATCACAACTGTGGCATATATCAATCATCAGGGGGGAACAAGGAGTTTCTCTAGCGATGATAGAAGTATCAAAGATAATTCGATGGGCGGAGGCTCACTCTTGCCATCTGTCTGCGATCTATATCCCAGGAGTAGAAAACTGGGAAGCGGATTTTCTAAGTCGTCAGACTTTTCATCCGGGGGAGTGGGAACTCCATCCGAAGGTGTTTGCAGCCTTGACTCATCAATGGGGCACACTGGAATTGGATCTGATGGCATCTCGACAGAATGCCAAACTTCCACTCTACGGGTCCAGGTCAAGGGATCCCCAAGCTGTACTGATAGATGCTCTAGCAGTACCTTGGTCGTTCAACCTGGCTTATGTGTTTCCACCGTTTCCTCTCCTTCCTCGTGTGATTGCCAGAATCAAACAGGAGAGGGCTTCAGTAATTCTAATAGCGCCTGCGTGGCCACGCAGGACCTGGTATGCAGATCTAGTGGATGTCGTCTCTGCCACCGTGGAGACTGCCATTGAGAAAGGACCTTCTCCTTCAAGGTCCTTTCCAGCATCCAAATCTCACTTCTCTGCAGCTGACTGCTTGGAGATTGAACGCTTGATTTTATCTAAACGGGGTTTCTCTGAGCCGGTCATTGGTACCTTGATTCAGGCTCGCAAGCCGGTCACTAGAAAAATTTACCATAAGATATGGCGTAAATATCTTTCTTGGTGCGAATCCAAGGGTTACTCATGGAGTAAGATTAGGATTCCTAGGATTTTGTCTTTTCTCCAAGAAGGATTGGAGAAGGGATTATCAGCTAGTTTCTTGAAGGGACAAATTTCTGCTTTGTCAATTTTGCTTCACAAGCGTCTGGCAGATGTCCCAGATGTTCAGGCATTTTGTCAGGCTTTAATCAGAATCAAGCCTGTGTTTAAACCAAATGCTCCGCCATGGAGTTTGAATTTAGTTCTTAATGTTCTTCAAGGGGTTCCGTTTGAACCCATACATTTCATAGATATTAAGCTGTTATCTTTGAAAGTTTTGTTTTTAGTAGCTATTTCTCTTGCAAGGTGTATCCAGTCCACGGATTCATCCTTACTTGTGGGACATTCTCATTCCCTTCAGGAAGTGCAAAGAGAGCACACAGCAGAGCTGTCCATATAGCTCCCCCTCTAGCTCCGCCCCCCAGTCATTCTCTTTGCCGCTCTAGCAGTAGGGCATCTCCACGGGAGGGTAAAGTGAATGTGGTGTTAGATTTGTAGTTTTATATCTTCAATCAAAAGTTTGTTATTTTTAAATGGTACCGGTTTGTACTATTTACTCTCTGGCAGAAAAGTGATGAAGATTTCTGCTGAGAGGAAAATGATTTTAGCATGTTGTAACTAAAATCCACTGCTGTTCCCACACAGGACTGAGGAGTACCAGAAAACTTCAGTTGGGGGGAACAGTTTGCAGGCTTAACTGCACTAAGGTATGTTTCAGTCATTTTTTTCTAGTCAAGACACGATAATGCTAGAAGACTGACAAGAATTCCCATGAGGGAAGGGTAAGCCATTTTCTGAGACTTAGTATAGAATAAGGGCTTATTTAACAGGGCTCAATAGGCTGGTGGACACTGTGAAAGGGCAATCGATTATTTTATTTAGCAAATACTCTTTGGTAGACACTTTTTTTTTCAGTTTTAAATCAGTCTTTTTTTTTTGTTTAATATATTTTATTTGGTTTAAAGGATAAAAGATAACAATTGGGGACACGCAGGACCCCTGCTCCATTAGACATAATAAGCATGATAATCAAACAAACGAGTCTTAGATAAATGGACATACACTTAGTACATAAAAGAATATCCATATATAGAATCATAATTCCCCATTCTAGAGTTAAACAAGGGAATTCTAGCCAAAGGGGAGTTTATATTCCTGTGAAATGGGAGGAATTGTGGCGGAAATAGTCCGCCTAATTTGAACCCTGGTGAGGGTTCTATAAGTGGGGGTGGGGTGGGGGGAGGTGAACCAGTGAAAAATATCCAACATTGAAAATATGTAGATGGGTGGGCATAACACAGCATACTGATTAAAAATAAGTGTTACTTGCTCTAGGTATGATATTATTTCCTTATCTTTCCTTAAGATATAACGTGCCCTAGAATATTGTAGGTTACATAGCTCTGGACATCCCGTATAACCGAGGGTCCACCTACCATGCTATGGGATCTTGTCATAAAACTTCGCTAGATTGAGTAGTTTATCATAAGTTGGCGTGTTTGTGGGTTAACCATCCTTTGAGCTCCCCCCAGACCCTGGCCACTGGTCCAGAAGGAGAAACCATGAATAGTAATGATACATAAAAAAAAGAAAGAAATGACAATATATACTTGTCCTCGTCGAGGGCCCCCTCAAACCCCCAGACTGGGCAGACACATATAAATGGTTTATCAGTATCATTAGACCCACGCTCATTACGGTTGAGATATGGCTGCTATGGCATCTGTTTCACATACGCTTATGCAAGGATCTCTCCCGGGGCTCCCCACAAACCCACAGGCAAAATGTTAAGACAAGATGTCCGCAGCCAATATTGTAAAAGCTATCAGCCAACTATACATTAAAAAGCAAACAGCGAGTGAAGGTAACACAAAGGACCCATTGCGTTGTTATAAAAATTGTCTTTAAAAGTTACCACGTCAGTCTTATTAGAACTTCATACAATAAGGTGGTGGAATGACTCAGGCCATAGAGTTAAATATGAGATAAACCTAGTAATGGACACTTAGTATTAGAGAACCATAGCATGTAATATGTAGCATTGGTAAGTTTCCATTGTGTAATGGTGCAAGAAACACCCACTGTGGATATAAGGTATACTGTGCCATACCCAAAACTTCTGAGTAGGTAATGAAAAAGATTAGCCTTGGTGGCCGCTTAACACTAACAATAGAAAAGTTATAGCAACATATAAGGGTGGGTAGGCAGTGCAGCCTGCTAGTAAGCAAAACATAAACAAAAGATAAGAACAGAAGCAGGCTGCTATTTTGCTAGCAATGTTTGTCCCATGGAGCTTGAAAGTGTTGAAATTACATGAGCCTCTGTCACTCATTTATCCGATCCCAGTCGTAACGCAGGTAACAGCATGAGAGGCCCCTTCCCATACCTCTAACCATCTCAGCAGTTCAGGGTGTCCTGCTAATGCAGGTTGGGCTATGCAGAGACACATCATGGAGCACAGGAGCAGGTCCATCTTAGTTGTGGGTTGGCAAGAGGCCATGGCCCTATTCCACCAGGGAATATTGTCCTCCGCTGCATCCGCAAAGGCATCAGATCTCAATCCCGCCGCCACCACCTTCAAATCTCGTAGAGCGGGTGTCGGCCATATTGTGCCTACTCCAGGGGCCATGTCTGCAAGGCTGTCTCCCCCGACTGGTCTCTCTGAAGCCAGAGGAGCAGGTATCACAAATTCAGGAGCATTGCTCTCACTTACGAGCGCCTCCAACTGTCCTGTATTTTCGTCCGGAAAGTCCCCGCCCCACTCTCGGACCTCAAATTCAGCTGCCCCAAAGCTCCTTACGATCAGTAGATATAACTTACAGAAGTGAGAGTCCAACCGGGTAAGTATTTCTGTGTCACTCAGTGCGAACGCCATGGTCCCAGTGCAGATGGTTATCTCACCTCTAAGTCGTAGGCGCCGGGACTTTTGTCAGCTTTACACAGAGCTCTGCGGCTGCAGGCCGTATCTTAGACGGAGGTCTGGCGTAACAGAGGCCTCAAGTTCAGCAGTTAGTCAGGGCCTCAGTTCAAATACACCATAGGGTGAAATAAACATGCCATTGTAGCCGTGGAATCTTCCCACACTAGCCCTATATCAGGATCTCATACTCCAAGGCAAATTAGGGTGCAATATCTCTAAATGCCCTCAATATATTGCAGGAGCTTCAGTATAATGCGGCCATCTTAGTCGGCTGTTGGCTCCGCCCCCTTGGTAGACACTTTTAAACACATTTGGTGTGTTTATTAAGGGGTTTTTTATCCACATGGCATATATTTGGTCAACTAAGTGTGACTTTGAGGGCCTCACAACTCCGGAGTGGGAGGGGTCCTAATTTTGCGCCTCTGTTGCGCAGTTCATTTCTCCAGACAGTTCATGCTGCTTCACGTGGAGGGTCCAGAGACTGCTTGTGGGACTCACAGAAGCTGTTTTTCCCCTAAACTAATCCATAAGGGAAGGTAGGGCCACAGCAGACTGCTGTGGCAAGGTGCTGTAGTTTTGAAACCGGTTGTGGGCTTTAGACTGCTCCAGTTTGGGCATTAAGGGGTTAATCAGGCTGAAACTTGGTGTGCAATCATATCGAAGCATTAGGCACATACTGTGAAAATTTCAAAAGATTTGGTGCATTTTTCACTGTTTTGTAAAATTGTGTGCGCTTTTTATTTCTTAAAGGCACAGTACCGTTTTTTTTCAAATTGTGTTTTTTATTTGATTAAAGTGTTTTCCAAGCCTGTTTGCATATCATACTAATCTGTTTAACATGTCTGACACTAAGGAAAAGCCTTGCTCTATGTGTTCAGTAGCCATGGTGGAACCCCCACTTAAAATGTGTCCCAAGTGCACTAATGTGTCTATACAGTTTAAAGATCATATTGTGTCACTTAAAAATGTAGCCCAAGATGATTCTATGACGGAAGGTAATGAAGATAGTCCACCTTCCTCTCCCCAAGTGTCACCACCAGTTACGCCCGCGCAAGCAATACCTAGTACCTCTAGTGCACTGGCACCTATTACATTGCAACAACTAGCGACAGTTATGGATAATTCCCTTGCGGCCTTTCTATCCAAGCTGCCAGTTTTTCCTACAAAGCGAGATAGCTCTGTTTTAAGAACAGATTATGAGCAGTCGGAAGCTTTGGGAGGTTTATCTGACGTACCCTCACAACACTCTGATGTAGGGGCGAGGGATGTGATGTCTGAGGGAGAAATTTCTGACTCAGGAAAGGTTTCTCAACGGGCAGATTCAGATTCATTAGCTTTTAAATTTAAGTTGGAACACCTCCGCGTATTGCTTAGGGAGGTTCTATCCACTCTGGATGATTGTGACCCTATGGTGGTTCCAGAGAAATTGTGTAAAATGGACATATACCTAGAGAGGTCCCTGTATACACTGATTCGTTTCCGATCCCTAAAAGGGTTGCGGATATTGTTACCAGGAAGTGGGAAAGACCAGGTGTCCCTTTTGTTCCCTCTCCTATTTTTAAGAAAATGTTCCCCATTACTGACCCCAGGCGGGACTCGTGGCAGACGGTCCCTAAGGTAGAGGGAGCTGTTTCTACGCTGGCTAAGCGCACAACCATTCCAATTGAAGACAGTTGTGCTTTTAAAGATCCTATGGATAAAAAATTAGAAGGTTTACTAAAGAAAATTTTTGTTCAACAAGGGTTCCTTCTACAACCTATTGCCTGCATTATTCCTGTAACTACTGCAGCGGCTTTCTGGTTTGAGGCGCTGGAGGAGTCGCTCCAGAGGGAGACCTCATATGACGAAATTATGGATAGAATTAAAGCTTTAAAGCTGGCTAATTCTTTTATCACAGATGCCGCGTTGCAATTAGTTAAATTAGCAGCAAAAAATTCAGGTTTCGCCATTATGACGCGCAGAGCGCTTTGGCTCAAGTCATGGTCGGCCGATGTGTCGTCCAAAACAAAATTACTAAATATCCCTTTCAAGGGAAAGACCCTTTTCGGCCCGAGTTGAAAGAGATTATTTCGGCTATCACCGGGGGAAAGGGCCATGCCCTCCCGCAAGATAGGCCTTTTAAGGCTAAAAACAAGGCTAATTTTCGTTCCTTTCGCAACTTCAGGAGCGGTCCTGCTTCAACCTCTGCAACCGCAAAGCAAGAGGGTAACGCTTCACAACCCAAGGCAACCTGGAAGCCTTTGCAGGGCTGGACCAAGGGTAAACAGGCCAAGAAGCCTGCAGCTGCTACTAAGACATCATGAAGGGGTAGCCCCCGATCCGGGACCGGATCTGGTAGGGGGCAGACTCTCTCTCTTCGCTCAGGCTTGGGCAAGAGATGTTCCCGATCCCTGGACATTAGAAATCGTTACTCAGGGATATCTTCTAGAATTCAAGTACTCCCCTCCGAGGGGAAGGTTCCACATTTCTCGTCTGTCTTCAGACCAGGCAAGGAAAGAGGCGTTCTTACGCTGTGTAGAAGATCTACTCAAGATGAAAGTGATATATCCAGTTCCAATTACAGAACAAGGACTGGGTTTTTACTCAAACCTGTTTGTGGTTCCCAAAAAGGAAGGAACTTTCAGGCCAATCCTGGATCTAAAAATTCTAAACAAATTCCTCAGAAGTTCCATTATTCAAGATGGAGACCATTCGGACAATCTTACCAATGATCCAGGAAGGTCAATATAGGACTACCGTGGATCTAAAGGATGCGTACCTACATATTCCTATCCACAAAGATCATCATCAGTTCCTAAGGTTCGCCTTTCTGGACAAGCATTACCAGTTCGTGGCCCTTCCCTTCGGGTTGGCCACCGCTCCCAGAATTTTCACAAAAGTGCTAGGGTCCCTTCTGGCGGTACTAAGACCGCGGGGAATTGCAGTAGCACCTTATCTGGACGACATCTTAATATAGGCGTCGTCTTTTCCCAGAGCCAAGGCTCATACGGAGATTGTTCTGGCCTTTCTAAGGTCTCACGGGTGTAAGGTGAACATCGAAAAAAGTTCTCTGTCCCTGCTCACAAGGGTTCCCTTCCTGGGAACATTAATAGACTCGGTAGAAATGAAGATATTTCTGACGGAGGTCAGAAAATTAAAGCTTTTAACTACTTGCCGAGTTCTTCATTCCATTCCTCGGCCATCTGTAGCTCAGTGCATGGAGGTAATTGAATTAATGGTAGCGGCAATGGACATAGTCCCTTTTGCTCAAATACATCTCAGACCACTGCAACTGTGCATGCTCAAACAGTGGAATGGGGATTATGCAGATTTGTCTCCTCAAATACAATTGGACCAGAAAACCAGAGATTCTCTTCTCTGGTGGTTGTCTCAGGATCACCTTTCTCAGGGAATGTGCTTCCGCAGACCGGAGTGGATCATTGTAACGACCGACGCCAGTCTGTTAGGCTGGGGTGCGGTCTGGGACTCCCTGAAAGCTCAGGGCCTATGGTCTCGGGAAGAGTCTCTTCTCCCGATAAACATTTTGGAACTGAGAGCGATATTCAACACGCTCCAGGCATGGCCTCAACTAGCGGCGGCCAAATTCATCAGATTTCAAACGGAAAACATCACGACTGTAGCGTACATCAATCAGGGGGGAACAAAGAGTTCCCTAGCGATGAAGGAAGTAACCAAAATAATCAGGTGGGCGGAGGATCACTCCTGCCATCTCTCAGCAATTCACATCCCAGGAGTAGACAACTGGGAGGCGGATTTTCTAAGTCGTCAGACTTTTCACCCGGGGGAGTGGGAACTCCACCCGGAGGTTTTTGCTCAGCTGACCCAGCTATGGGGCATTCCAGAATTGGATATGATGGCGTCCCATCAGAACACCAAACTTCCTCTTTACGGATTCAGGTCCAGGGACCCCAAGGCGGCATTGATAGATGCTCTAGTAGCGCCTTGGTCCTTCAGTCTGGCTTATGTCTTTCCACCGTTTCCCCTTCTCCCTCGGCTGGTAGCCAGAATCAAACAGGAGAAGGCTTCGGTAATTCTGATAGCGCCTGCGTGGCCATGCAGGACTTGGTATGCAGACCTAGTGGACATGTCATCTGTCCCACCATGGACACTGCCAACGAGGCAGGATCTTCTAATACAGGGTCCATTCAAGCATCCAAATCTAGTTTCTCTGCAGCTGACTGCTTGGAGATTGAACGCTTAATTCTATCTAAGCGTGGTTTCTCTGAATCAGTTATAGATACTCTGATCCAGGCTAGAAAGCCTGTCACCAGGAAAATTTACCATAATATATGGCGGAAATATCTTTGTTGGTGTGAATCCAAGGGTTACTCGTGGAGTAAGATTAGGATTCCAAGGATATTGTCTTTTCTCCAAGAAGGATTGGAGAAAGGTTTGTCAGCTAGTTCCTTAAAGGGACAGATATCTGCTCTGTCTATCCTTTTACACAAGCGTCTGGCAGAAGTACCAGACGTTCAAGCGTTTGCACAGGCTTTAGTCAGAATCAAGCCTGTCTATAAACCAGTGGCTCCTCCATGGAGTATAAATTTAGTTCTTTTCAGTTCTTCAAGGGGTTCCGTTTGAACCTTTACATTCCATAGATATTAAGTTATTATCTTGGAAATCTTTGTTTTTGGTAGCTATATCTTCTGCTCGAAGAGTTTCAGAATTGTCTGCTTTGCAGTGTAATTCACCCTATCTGGTGTTCCATGCAGATAAGGTAGTTTTGCATACCAAACCTGGCTTTCTTCTTAAAGTTGTTTCTAATAAGAATATTAACCAGAAAATCATTGTTCCTTCCCTGTGTCCTAATCCAGCTTCTAAGAAGGAACGGCTTTTACACAATCTTGATGTGGTTCGTGCTTTGAAATTCTATTTACAAGCAACTAAGGATTTCAGACAAACATCATCCTTGTTTGTTGTCTATTCTGGTAAGAGGAGAGGTCAGAAAGCGACTGCTACCTCTCTTTCCTTCTGGCTGAAAAGCATCATCCGATTGGCTTATGAGACTGCTGGTCAGCAGCCTCCTGAACGAATTACAGCTCATTCCACCAGAGCTGTGGCTTCCACATGGGCTTTCAAGAATGAGGCTTCTGTTGAACAGATTTGTAAGGCAGCGACTTGGTCTTCACTGCATACTTTTGCCAAATTTTACAAATTCGATACTTTTGCTTCTTCGGAGGCTTTTTTTGGGAGAAAGGGTTTACAAGCAGTGGTGCCTTCCGTTTAGGTTACCTGTCTTGTTCCCTCCCTTCATCCGTGTCC